>NC_059162.1:113078333-113381364 GCF_019923935.1 Bubalus bubalis | reverse complement strand
TATAAACTCACAAATGACACACCACAGCTAGTAGGGTAATGATGCCATGGTTTACTTTAGTGTCTCTAATTATAATCTTGTGTATCAAGATAGCAGTTCAAATAAAAATTAAATGTTTTAGTCAACTGAAAAAAAAAAATGAGACTCCTGGTATGATTGCATTAGTTTAATTTGGTTGTGATATTTGTAGTTGTTATTCTGGCAAGGTCTTGACTCCAAAGACCATCTCCAAATGATGTATGGAGACTTCATGTGGTTCAGACACGTTTTCCTCAATCCTTAGAAATAAATGTGCAAATGCGTTTCAAATGGTTCATCTAAACAATAGCATGAGGGTAGAGTCTTGGCAATCTTAGAGTTTGTTTAGCCCACTACCCTCATGATTCAGAATGTGTCACCAAGGTTAAGTGATGCAAGCATTTCTAAGGTAAAAATAATTATTGCTGTTGTTTAGTCACTAAGTCATGTCTGACTCTTGCGACCCCATGACTGTAGCCTGCCAGGCTCCTCTGTCCATGAGATTTTCCAGGCAAGAATACTGGAGTGGGCTGCCAATTCCTTCTCCAAGGGATCTTCCCAACCCAGGGATCAAACCTGAGTCTCCTGCATTGGCAGGTGGGTTCTTTATCACTGTACCACCAGGGAAGCAACCAAAAAATAATAATAATTATATGCTAGCAAAATGCAAGTTGAATCCCAGATCCTTTGAGTCTAGATAAATACAGTTTTCAGTGATTTTTTTTTTTTTCTATGCTGATCTCCTCACAGCAGAGATGCCCATAGACTTTTTGTGCTAACATTACTTCCAGCCTCTGTTACATTGATGTTTTTAAGCATTCAGGACGGAGCAGGAACCTGACCCAAGGCACATTTGTTCTGGATGCTTAAGGATGACTTGCTATGTTTCAGGGTTTGCTTTTAGAGTTGAGACCAATAAAAGAGAAGGCACAAAGAAACACATTTTGATATATATCTGGTGGCAAAACTGAGGGATGTGTACTAATTATGACTAAAATATATCAGATGGGTGACCGGAGAGGTAAGTACTAGGTGGTACCTTGTTTATAGAAGGTTGTGTTTCAAGCTCACAAGGACAGCATTTGTGAGCATTGTTATGTAAGTGAGTCACAGGGTTATTGAAAGTTTTGTACCAACTAGCATAAAATAATATTTGCAGAAATTACAGGCCTTGAGTGACAGGCTTCCTGCAAAATAGGCTTATGCAGACTGAAAGATGTATGCAGTCCAACCCCCAGAAGTCCCACCCCACCCCCCATAGTCCCATCCCTGGGAAACCCTCCTACAGAAATGATCACATGCTCAAAACGAATATTCACGTGCATGTAATGCTTTTTATTTAGTTAGCTCAATTTTCAAATATTAAATATTTTACAACAGAGAATTGATTGGCTTCCTTATACTACAGAATAGTGTGCTGTCATTAAAAACAATTATCACAAGATCTAATAGCATGGGAAAATGTTTATAATATAATTAGTGTCAGTTTTCTCAGACTGTCATGACAAATTACCCCAAGTGGGCGGCTTAAAACCACAGACATTTATCCTTGCACACTCGTGGAGGCTGGAAAGAAGGGGTCATCCAATCTGTTGGCAGGGCTGGCTCCCACCCAAGGCTCTAAGGGAGAACCACTCCCAGCAGCTGGAGGTTCAACACATTTGCTGGCTTGGGACTATATGGCTCCAGTCTCAGCCTTGTCTCCACATCACCTGCACCTCTGTTTGACCTCATCCTTCTTATAAGGCCACCTGTCACCAGGATTAGTTGTTGTTTAGTCACTAAGTCATATTCGACTCTTTGCGACCCCATGGACTTCAGCACCCCAGGCTTCCCTGTCCTCCACTATCTCCCAGAGCTTGTTCAAATTCATGTCCATTGAGTCAGTGATGCTATCTAACCATCTCATCCTCTGCTGCCCCCTTCCCCTCATTCCCTCAATTTTTCCCTGCATCAGGGTCTTCTCCAGTAAGTCAGCTCTTCCCATCAGGTGGGCAAAGTATTGGAGCTTCAGCTTCAGCATCAGTCCTTCCAATGAATATTCAGGGTTGATTTCCTTTAGGATTGACTGGTTTGATCTCCTTGTAATACACCAGGTTTAGGGCCCATCCTCAATTTATGGCAATTTCATTTTGAGAAACTTAAATGAATAATGCCAGCAAAGATATTTTTTCCAAATAAGATTATATTCATGGGTTCTGTGAGGACATGTCTTTTGCGGGGTGGATGGGAGCATAATTCAACCTATTACAATTAGAAAAGCAGTATATAAACTTTATACCCCTTCCCCTGTGGCTCAGGGGTAAAGAATCCATCTGCTAATGTAGAAGATGCAGGTTTGATCCTTGGGTCTGGAAGGTCCCCTGGAGAAGGAAATGGCAATCCATACCAGTATTATTGTTTGGGAAATCCCATGGACAGAGTGGGCTACAGTCCATCAGGCTGCAGAGTTGAACACAACTGAACAACTAAACAACAACAACAAATACAAACTTTATACAGTCCCCCCTGAACAACATAAAAATATTTATATACATACATATGTATATGTGCATGTGTATATATATATATATATATACACACACACACACACACCTGTAATAGGATGTTAGAAGGGAACTGGGGGGACCAAATGACCATGAAAAAACCCCAAACTGCCCCCAGATGCACAACTTCAAAGGGATTGAAGGAACCTGTGGTCCAACACCTGGGCCTTTTAGCAAGGAGGGGTTTTTTAAGCATCAGAGAGAGGCCTTGTGGAGGCGACTGGGGAGAGGTCTCTTTGGAGAGAAGGGTGGCCTTGCTATGGGCACCCACCCTTGGGTCAGGGGATAGAGGATGCTAATTCTCAGCCCAGAGCCCAGGGAGAGAGTCAAGCTGAGGCCCGAAGTGAAGAGAAGGAGCCAGACTTTGGACTGGGTCCTATTGCCCCCAGGAGGTGAAGAGAGCAGAAGTGCTGACCCCAGGCTTTGGGGGCAGGGTCAGGGGAGGGCTTCCCTGGGGGTCTTTCGGCCCTGCAGGGTTGACGGGGGCAAGCAATGTGTGGGTGTTTCCTGGGACCTCACATAGACTAAGGGGGGAGGCCGGGGCTGCCACAACAAAGCTCCGCACTCGGGTGGCTTCACACAGCTGAGGTTTACTGCTCACAGTCTGGAAGCGTCTGCAGGGCGGTTCCCTGTGCAGGCTCTGAAGGGGGCTCTGTCCATCCTCCCTCCTGCCTCCTGGACTCCAGCGATCCTGGGAGATCCTGGGAGATCCTTGTGGACAGATCACTACAATCTCTGCTGCATCATCACGTGGACATCTCCCCTCTGTCTCTGTGTCTTCTCTTCTTATAAGGACACCAGTCACTGGACTAGGACTGTTACCAAGTAACAGCTCAGTCTGCTCGCCACAAGATAAGTCAATGAATCCAAGACAAGGTGCTGGGATCAGGAAGGGACTTTATTCCGGAGCTGACTACCAAGAAGATGGCAGGCTAGCGCCTCAAAATAACCCTCTTGTAGGGGGCCTCATTGCCAGGTTCTTTTATGGATTAGAGATGGGGGGAGGTGAGGAAACAAAGTAAAAGTCTATTCAGTTCTTCCAAATGTCTCCTAGAGAATGGCAGGCCTCAGGCAAGGGATGTGTTAGTTTCACTTCCTTACTGTACTTCACAGGTGGGCTCAGGTTATCTCCCTGAAGCAGGCCATTATGTATGTTTATAATAACAAAAAAGAGTTAAAGTCACAGAAGCTCAGTTCAGTTCAGTCTCTCAGTCATGTCCAACTCTTCGCTACCCCATGGACCACAACACCCCAGGCCTCCCTGTCCATCACCAACTCCTGGAGTCTACTCAAACTCATCTCCATTGAGTCGGTGATGCCATCCAACCATTCCATCCTCTGTCGCCCCCTTCTCCTCCTGCCTTTAATCTTTCCCAGCATCAGGGTCTTTTCAAATGAATCAGCTCTTTGCATTAGGTGGCCCAAGGATTGGAGCTTCAGCTTCAACATCAGTCCTTCCAATGAACACCCAGGACTGATCTCCTTTAGAATGGACTGGTTGGATCTCCTTGCAGTCCAGGGACTCTCAAGAGTCTTCTCCGACACCACAGTTCAAAAGCATCAGTTCTTTGGTGCTCAGCTTTCTTTATATATATATATACAGAAGCTGATCCATCATAAATTCAAAATTAACCCTTCCTGGTTACAATAGACTACCCTAACCCTGAACATTCATAGGAAGGACTGATGCAGAAGCTGAAGCTCCAATACTTTGGTCACCTGATGCGAAGAGCCAACTCATTGGAAAAGACTCTGATGCTGGGAAAGATTGAAGGCAGGAGGAGACGGGAGCGACAGAGAATGAGATGGTTAGATAGCATAACAGACACAATGAACATGAGTTTGAGCTAACCCTCGAGACAGCGAAGGACAGGGAAGCCTGGCATGTTGCAGTTGGTTGTTTCACAAAGAGTTGGACACGACTTAGCAACTGAACAACAACAAATCCAGCATGACTTCATCTTAACTGTTAACATCTGCAAAGACCTCGTGTCAGACTAGAATCCATTTTGAGGCTTTGGGTGGACATGTATTTTCAGGGGACACGATTTCAACCCAGCACAGCTGGCCCAGGGCTCATTTGGTTCCTTCTCTAAGTCTGTGAGTCCGTTTCTGTTTTGTAAGTTCGTTTACATCATTTCTTTTAGATTCCCTATATAAGGGATGTCATACAGTGTTTGTCCTTCTCTGTCTGACTTACTTCACTCAGTATGACAATCTCTAGATCCATCTATATTGCTGCAAGTGGCATTATTTCATTCTTGTTTTATTTTTTAACGTGATGCTTCTTTTAACAAAGCTATGCACTTTCTTGAAAATGTGGATTCTGCTACCACAAAAGCTGTTTTAAAGCAGAGTGTGCATAGATTGGAATGGGAGGCAGGAACCACACCATCTGAGTCACCAGTGTTGAACTGGGTGACATCCCAGCAGGTCTTGGCCCAGCAGGAGATGAAGGAGAGAGAACGAGAACCCTCATGACACAGCAGAGCAGAGAAAATAGGAGGGAAAGGGGACAGCAGGCCGCCTGCAGCAGCTGCCGGCCATGCACAGCCCTGCCTTTGAAGAAGCAGCAACAGCCCCTGAGCTTCTGTCCACAGGAGCTGTGGACCGAATTTAACTGTGACCTAGTTACAGGGCCCAGGCAAAAACACCAAGCCAGTCCCAGCTGGTGGCCCACAGAGCTGTGCTGAGCAAATTCTGCCACCTAGTGCTTTGGGGAGCCTAGAGAGATGGCTTGTTTTTCTTTCCTTTCTCCTCTGCTTTATTCAGGCTTCTCTTATGGCTCAACTGGTAAAGAATCCGCCCCCAATGTGGGAGGCCTGGGCTTGATCCCTGGGTTGGGAAGATCTCCTGGAGAAGGGAAAGGTTACCCAGTCCAGTATTCTGGCCTGGAGAATTCCATGGACTGTTATAGTCCATGGGGCTGCAAAGAGGCAGATGCGACTGAGCAACTACTTTATTCACCAAACTGTGTGTGTGTGTGTGTGTGTGTGTGCGCGCACACGCACGCTCAGTCGTGTCCAACTCTTTGCAAGCCCGTGGACTGTAGCCCACCAGGCTCCTCTGTCCATGGGATTTCCCAGGCAAGAATACTGAAGTGGGTTGCCATTTCATTTTTCAGGGGATCTTCCAGACCCAGGAGTCGAACCTGTGTATCCTGAGATTGCCAAGAATACTCCAGAATTCTTGCCTAAAAAATTCCGTGGACAGAGGAGCCTGGAGGGCTACAGTCCATGGGGTTGCAAAGAGTCGGACATGACTGAGCAACTGATCTCACACACACAGATGTGATTTAATTAAGATCTCGAGATAGGGGTATCATGAAATATCTATTTCACAATGTGTGTGGAAGTGGCACAATGATATTTTGACTGACAGGTTGGTCTTGTACCGGGTTCCCACAGAGGTCAGAGCTGGGAGGGAGGCTAGTGGTGGCCACATCCCTCCACCCACAGTTGAGCACAGGGCCATGCCAAAGGAAAGCCACGAGGTCACTTTGTTCTCAGGAACAGACTTGGCGAGCGAGCGGAACATGTGGGTCCCACACTCAGCCCCCATCTTTCGTGAAGTCCCCATTGCTGCCAAGAGCTAGTGAGCCCTCTTGCCCGCTGAGCAAAGTGAGCTTTCTGCCAACACAGGAATCACCAAGAAAGAACCCAAGGGACTGAGGTCTTTGTCCCACAAGCTGCTTACTTAGAAACAGGCCCCAGTTTGGTGCCCTTCCTCGAGCCAGGCTTCTTTGCAACCAGCGTGCTGTAGTTTTAAACAAACACTACACGGGAAATGTCCAGTCCTTGCCTAGCAGTAGTCTCGGACCCTGAGGCGGGAGTCTGTCAGGTCGTGTCTCCAGCACCAGAAACGCTCTGATTTGTGCTGTCAGCGTGCACGGGGGAATGGTTCAGCCCTCCCCCTGCTCGAGCACAGCCACACGCGCTAGCTCAGCCCAGGTGGCCGCCAAGTGTGGCCTTCCTTTGGGGGTCAGCAAGCCCATGGGAAGAGACACATACTGAGTGAACTGTCCTCATGACATTAGCTTCTCCTCTAAACACATGATGATAGATAGTGTTAGCTGCTCACTTATGTCCCACCCTTTGTGACCCCATGAACTGTAGCTCACCAGGCTCATTTGTCCTTGGGATTCTCCAGGCAGGCAAGAATACTGGAGTGGTTTGCCATTCCCTTCTCCACGGGTCTTCCCAACCCAGGGATCAAACCCAGTTCTCTCACATTGCAGGCAGTCTTTACCATCTGAGCTGCCAGGGAAGCAAATACATGACAGTTACTTGGGGGGAAAAAAAGCAATGAAAGAGGAAAAGTAAGCCATTTATTAGGGACTGAAATTGATCAAAAGAAAATTACACAATTCATAAGGTATCTTTCTTCATTGGAACTTCTATTCCTTCCCGTGCATTTTGCTGTTAAAAGAGACAAGAAGAGGAGGGTTAGACCCTGTGGCACATATTTCACACTCTTACTATGGAGGCACAGGACCCAGCATTCCTGGGCGCTGTTTGAAAAGGGATCCAAGATGGACCAGACACTAGAGAAACTATGCAAAGTAGCCAGTTCCCTGAACAAAAAAAAAAAAAGAGGAGGGGTGTGGCATGAAAGACACCTGCTGGGAGAAGACGAGATCATGGAGTCTATGCAACAGAAATGCAGTCCCATAAAGGAAGGTCAAGTCTCAGAGAGGGAAGGTCCCCGAGGAAAGGCTGCAATCAGATCCTGGACTCAGTCTGAACTAAGGAGGTGCTGGTGATGAGAGAGGGAGGGAACCAGTCAAGTCAGGTAAGGAGGAGACTGGCTGAAGCCGTGGCCATGTGAGGACCTGGGTCATCTGAGGCGGGATATTCATTCATTCATCTGCCATTCATCCATTCGATAAACATGTATGCACTGAGTATCCACTGAGGGTTGTGGCCGAGAGGAGGGCCAAGGAGGCCACGTCTCAGGAGCCAGAGGATTTCAGGGAAGAAGGGAGTGCTCGTCAGCATGAAATTCAGCTACAAGGCTCAGCAGGAAATGGATGGACAACGGCCAGATGGAGCCAAAGGGTGGATACAGAGCCAATGCCTGAGAGAGGTGCTGGGGACAGCAGGTGCAGACACCAGGTGGGAAGGAACAAGGGAGATTACAGAGAAACTAGGGATAAACTGGGGTGGGGAGCCCACTGTACTCACAGAGATTTGTCTCCTGGCTGGTATTTACTTGTAAAGTGAAAGTCAAAGTGTTAGTTTCTCAGTCGTGTCTGACTCTTTGCGAGCCCATGGACTGTAGCCCACCAGGCTCCTTTGTCCATGGGATTCTCCAGGCAAGGATTCTGGAGTGGGTAACCACTACCTTCTCCAGGGGATCTTTCTGACCCAGGGATCTAACCCAGGTCTCCTGAATTGCAGGTAGATTCTTTACCTTCTGGGCCACTTTTTTAGTCATTCTAGAATGTTCAGAGTAAGAAAAACTGCACCCATTCCCAAGTGAGCTCGTACAAGGCCGTTTGCCCAGGTTTGGCTCTCATGCTGTAAACGAGTGTCTTCTTGGGTCGATTTGGTGCCATGTCTTCTGTTTTTCTATGATTTTTGTTGGCGATTTTGCCATTTAAAATGGCCCCCACATATAGTCCTCAAGTGCTGTCCAGCGCCCTGAGCATGAGAAGACCGTGCTGTGCCCGGTGGGAAATGTACATCCATGAGATAAGCTTCCTTCAGGCAGGAGTAACAGTCCCATGGCTGTGAGTCCCATACTAAGAAATCAACCATATGTATTAAATAAGACACCTTTCAACAGAAACACACATGAAGGATGCATACAGATAACTGGACAAAATGTGACCCAAGGCTCATAGGAACTTAACCCTGTATTTCCCACAGGAGAAATCAGATGGTTCAGTGTTCACTGATGCCACTTCTGCAGCATCTTTGTAGCACATCGCTACTGCAAGTAGTGGGAACACACTGTGCTTGGTGGGGCAGTCAGCAAGCACGTGCAGGGGACGTGTCACAGCAGAGGGTGAGGAAATCTAGTTTTCCGCCTCCAGATTGACTCGGCTCTTCTATCTTATATGGGAGTCTGTCTCTCCCGATGGGCAGGCTATCTTGGAAGATCATAACAAGAGGTTATGACTAGTAAGCCTGACTCCTGAACATTGAAATCACTCAGCAGGCTCACCGTGGTGGCTCAGGTTTTTGGGTCGCCCTCCATATGTGCTTCACCCAGCGCATCACAAATATTTCCTAAACAAATGATCCTTGAGGTTCTGCTCCTTCATGCTCTTTTCTAAGTGTGGAGATATTGACACGAGTTCGAGTATCGCAGGAAGAAAAGGAGGCACTTTGGAGACAGACAGACAGACAGACATCGGGAACTAAATCTCAATTCAGCACCAGCTCTGAGAGGAGGGGCCTCCAAGGCCTCAGTTTTGTCATCTGCAAAATGTAGGTAATAATGATGATGCTTCACGTGGACAGTTGCAGGATTTAAATAAGGCAGCGTAGGTGGAAACGTACAAACAAAACACAGACCCAGGCACCTTGAGAGTTCTGATCGTTGGTGTAGGGCCAGGCACAAAGCGGGCATTTGGTGAATATTTGTTGGACAAAAGTCAGGAGGCTGATTCCTTCTTACCAGTTACTGACAAAAGATCCCACCAATAACTGCCTCCTCTGCTGCTCTTGGCCATATAGGATAGGTGGTGGTGGTGGTGGTGGGTTAGTCGCTTAGTCATGTCCATCTCTACACTCTCACAAATTGTAGCCCACCAGGCTCCTCTGCCCACAGGATTTCCCAGGCAAGGATACTGGAGTGGGTTGCCATTTCCTCCTCCAGGGAATATTCCTGACCCCGGGATTGAACCCAGGACTCCTGCATTGCAGGAGGATTCTTTTACCTCTGAGCTACCAAGGAAGCCATAGGGGAGGAATTCCATGCTAATCCACACTGCAACCTTAAGAAATGCTCATTGCTCACGTGACCATGGTTTGGGTACAGGCAGTATGGTTTGTAGACTTTGGACCATTGCCTCATGCAGAAGTCAGAACTAGGCCAGCTATGGAGATCAAGACAGTGTGAGCCTCTCAAAGAAATTCCTTTCAACATGAGAGCTGGGACCTGCTTTCCCCGATTCCTATTTCAAAGTAGCAGATAAGAAAAAGAATCTCAGACCTCTTTGTTGAAATACTCTCTTTCACTACCCACTCCTACATATTAAATAAATCTTCTAGCAGTCTGAAAGAATCCCAAAACAGTGGTTAATAAATTACAAAAATATTTCCTCAGCTCCTCATTTGTTCCAGAAACTAAGCCAGGCTCCGAGGATTCTGATTCTAGATGAACCAAAGGCTCTGCCTCTGGAGCCCTTTCCCCACCGGAAGCATATCATTCACGATTTGAAAAGAGTACTGTATTTGATCCTGCATTGGTTCATTCCTTTCTTTCAACCTGAGGGAACTCATTGTATTACAGACATTATTTTTAGCATTAGAAACTAGACATAGGATATTGTTATTAATAACAGTACAGGCATATTATTAATCATATTCTCTTGTTACTAAACTAGAATAATAAGGATAACAAGGTAACACATCCTCAAGGAGCTCATGGTCTAGCAGGGATAAAAGTAAAAATAATAATCGTAAATGTTTGAAAAACTGAGCCCGAGGAGTTGAAGGAGTGCATCATCCTCACCCCTCCTAAAGCGGCAGAGAAAGCTTGGAACCAGACTCCAGACACGGTGGACTGGCCTCCTCTTTGGGCCCCCTAGGAAGGCCTTATCTTAGGACTGTAGGGATCCTGCCCTGCTGAGGGTCATGGGAGTGCAGGGTTATAACTGGGAGGATAGGCAAGGTCAATGTCCAGGCCAGGACAGCAGCATTTGCCCTTTGGTGTGTATTGCCTTTAAAGAGACATTTCTTAAGTGATCAATTTCTTTACAGAAATCAAATCATTACATGTACGGCTCCCAGGTGGCACAGCGGTGAACAATCTGCCTGTTAGTGCAGGAGATGTAAGAGACCCGGGTGTGATCCCTGGGTTGGGAAGATCCCCAGGAGTAGAAAATGTCAACCCTCTCCAGTATTCTTGCCCGGAGAATCCCATGGACAGAAGAGCCTGGTGGACTGCAGTCCATGGGGTCGTTCAAAGAACTGGATGTAACTGAGCGCACACACACACACATATATATACATCCAGTATAATCATTATTAGTCATTATATATATAATATAATCATTATATATATTGTATAATATGTATAATACAATATATAATATAATCATTAAATATATGCATCCAGTATAATCACTAATAAATAACAGTCAATCCATTGAGAATTGTATTTTCTCCCCTTGAGAATGTTTTGTAAAGCAAATGATATGATTTAAGTTTATAAAAAAGGAATCTGATGAGTCTGTTTCTTTGTAATGAGTACTCTTCTGATCTCAGCCTGAAGTTAGTTATTTTTAGGGTGCGCATAGACTCAAAAAAAAATCTACCATTTGCGCATTTCATCCTATACAGCTTTGCTGGTAAATTTCTCTTCGATTTTAGTTAAAATGTCAGTTGACCTCTTTCAAATTCCAGTGGTTAAAAATTAATCACACTAAGCTCAGCTGACTTTTTTTATAACAGAAGCTCAATATCCATAATGAAAGATTTTGTCATCCACACACACACACAAAAAAAAGTACTTTCTGCTGCTTGCTGGGTGCCCGGCTCTGTGTTGGGCCCTGGGAGATGCTGGCAACAGAAGTTATCTCATCCCTTCCTTGGGGGACCTGGGGGAGTCAGGTGAAGCAGAGAAGAAATGGGTAATTGCAGCGCCCTGTCATGGGGACTTCAGTTCAGTTCAGTTCAGTTGCTCAGTCGTGTCCTACTGAGAGAGTCATTTCCTAGGCAGGTTGATAGGGAGTCTAGGGGTCCCCAAGGAGAGAGGGGTCTGGAATTCTCAAGGAGGAAGAAAGGACAAACTTTTTTTCTTTCTCCACATTCCTTAGGATTATATAACAATAATGTATCCTGCCTAAGGACAGTTTCTGGATCAAACCTTCTGGCTAATTCTGTTATCTTAAAATGTAAATCATGGGAGTAGGTCTGATGAGGTCTTTACAACCTCCAGACATTCTTTGGATTATATAACCTCATTGTTAACACTAGCAAGCGGGTACTCTTTCTGCCCCCTTCTGATGCCTATGTCATAAGCTTTCTCTATCTCCTTTATACTTTAATAAAACTTTATTACACAAAAGCTCTGAGCAATCAAGCCTCGTCTCTGGCCCCGGATTGAATTCTTCTCCTCCGGGGGCCAAGAATCCCGGTGTCTTCGCGTGATTCAACAACAACCTTTCACTACTCTTTGCGAACCCATGGACTGCAGCACGCCAGGCTTCCCTGTCCACCACCAACTTCCGGAGATTACTCAAAGTCATGTCCATCGAGTTGGTGATGCCATCCAACCATCTCTTCCTCTGTTGTCCCCTTCTCCTTCCACCTTCAATCTTTCCCAGCATCAGGGTCTTTTCAAATGAGTCAGTTCTTTGCATCAGGTGGCTAGAGTATTGGAGCTTCAGCTTTAGCATCAGTCCTTCCAATGAACATTCAGGATTGATTTCCTTTTGAATGGATTGGTTGGATATCCTTGCAGTCCAAGGGACTCTACAGTCTTTTCCAACACCACACTTCAAAAGCATCAATTCTTCGGCACTCAGCTTTCTTTATAGTTCAACTCTCACATCCATACATGACTACTGGAAATACCATAGCTTTGACTAGGCAGACTTTTGTTGGCAAAGTGATGTCTCTGCTCCTTAATATGCTGTCTAGGTTGCTTATGAGCAAGCTATGGCTTTTCTTCTAAGGAGTAAGCATCTTTTAATTTCATGGCTACAGTCACCATCTGCAGTGATTTTGGAACCCAAGAAAATAAAGTCTCTCACTGTTTCCATTGTTTCCCCATCTATTTCCCATGATGTGATGGGGCCAGATGCCATGATCTGCGTTTTCTGAATGTTGAGCTTTAAGCCAACTTTTTCACTCTCCACTTTCACTTTCATCAAGAGGCTCTTTAGTTCCTCTTCACTTTCTCCCATAAGGGTGGTGTCATCTGCGTATCTGAGGTTATTGGCAATTCTCCCAGCAATAGTGGAGCCCATAAAGGGACATTATTCTGACCTGGGGAGACCCTTAAGGGGAAGTAATGCTGAGCTGAGCTGAGATGTAAGAGAGGAGGAGGAATTAGCCAGGTGGATGTTCCAGGTAGGTCTTCCCTGGCAGCTCAGATGGTAAAGAATCTGCATGCAATGCATGAGACCCAGGTTTGATCCTTGGGTTGGGAAGGTCCCCTAGAGAAGGGAATGGCAACCCAATCTATTATTCTTGCCTGGAGAATCTCATTGACGGAGGAGCCTGGTGGGCTACAGTCCATGGGGTCTCAGAAGAGTAGGACATGACTGAGTGCCTAACACTTTCACTTCACTTTTTCATGTTCCAGATAGAGGTCTCAGCAGAAGAAACCGCAGGCACTCCAGTGTCACCAGAGCTCCAGGGCCGGTAGCCTTGGCAGCGATGAGGCTGGAGAAGCAGGCAAGGGATGGACCACAAAGGCCTTTGTGGGCTGCACTAGGGAATTTGGACTTTATCCTGAAAGCATACAGTGTTATGTAAACTTAAAATCTGTGACAGCCCAGGCTTCATGATTAACTTATGAGTGTCTGTGTGTGAAAATGAATGTTCTCTGAGTCTATAAGTATAATTTTATCCAAAAATCCCTTTTAAATGTACCTTCATCACATTCCTTTAGTACTTGGGAGGCTTTAAAAAGACAAAACTGCCTTTGCTCCAGGCCCTGGTAACTGGGAGTTTATTTATGCACATGCATGAGGCCCAGTGGTGCCCAGTGTGGGTTTGTGGAACCAGGGCTCAGCCTCCAGCACAAGGACAAGTGGGCTGTCCTTTCTCTCAGCTCAGGGTCTGTCTCTACTTTGTCCTATAAGTGAATTGAGTGTGTGGCGTTTGCATGGAGAAGGGTCAGAGTCTCTGCACTTCCAGATAAACCTGAGGGCCATGTGCAGGGTGGACAGTGTGGAATCAGGAGCTGAGGCAAGATGGCGTGATGTGAGTGGTGACGGAGATGCAATGATGGGCTAAAGCCAGAGAAAACGTGTGGGCAAAATCCATAGGATCAGACCCCTGTGGATGTTGGGAGGAGATGAAGGGTAAAGAAGAGCCAAGATTGTATAACCTATGATGGGAAAGAATCTTTTAAGAAATAGATACATATGTATATAATTGAATTATTTTGCTATACATCTGAAATTATAATAACACACACTGTAAACTGACTATACTTCAACAAAAATTTTAAAGAGCAAATGACACTATAAAATTTTGAACAGGAGAAAATGCAGTGGGTCGTGATGTCTGTACTAAGACTGAAGAGGAGGCCATTTGAATGTCAAGGGCTCAAGGATGCTTACCGCAAGTGCATGCAGTGGGCAGCTGTTGTAAGAGCCTGGATCTCAGGATACAGAGAGGTGAGCAATGTGTGTTTGGAAAGCAGGCACATGGAAGAGGTAACAGAGGAGGGAAGAACTGGGTGAATGAGATCGCAAGAACGGGCGTCAGGGTTTAAACAACTGATCAAGAAAAGGAAGGCAGATTAGACATCAGAGATTTGAAGGGCTAATATTCAGTTGGCAAAAAGCCAAAAAGTGAATGGGATGTGGGCAGGTAATGGCAGCAGCCTTGGACCACAATTTTGTCAAGAAGCTTAGGGCTTTCCCAATGGCTCAGTGGGTAAAGAATCCACCTGCAATGCAGGAGACAGAGGAGACATCTCACAGGTTCCATCCCTGGCTCAGGAAAATCCCATGGAGAAGGAAATGGCAACCCACTCCAGTATTCCTGCCTGGGAAATCCCATGGACACAGGAGCCTGGTGGGCTACAGTCCATGGTGGGGGTTGCAAAGAGCCTGATACGACTGAGTGACTAAGTACAAATACACACACATCATCAAAAAACTTATCTGACGAGGAAGGAGGGAGAGACGGAGGCAGCTGTTAGGGTGAAGAGGCCAGGTCAAAGAAAGGGGCTGTTCTATTTGTTTGCTGTTTAATTTTTGCTCTTAAAGTGGAGAAATATGAACACATTGGCAGCAACACACACAAAAGCCACGGGGAAAAGAGTGAAGGGACAGTTGAGGATCAGGATCCAGGAGGAGAGAAGAGAAAGTGGGAGGTGGGATGGGAGCTGATGAGTGGACTGCAGACATTTGGAGGTGCAGTGGCAGCAGCTATAAGGCATTCCTTCCAGTAGCTTCTATTTCTAATTACACGTTTTTAGCCATGTTCCCTTACCTCAAGGCTGTCACTCAAAGCCAGGGTTTACTCTTGCTCTGGGCCACGGGTTCGAGTACCTTCTATTTCCAAGAGGAAAGTTTCTTCTCATCTCTGAAGACAGAAAGGGAATATACGGGCTCTGTCATTCACATCTAGACCTCAGACAACGCAGACTGTGTGACTATGTGTTAATGAGAAGGATTGTGACCGGCACCACCTGAGCCCCTACTGCCAAGAGGCTCCCCAGGAACACGATGACCTCATCTTCCTTGTCAAGCCTCCCTCACTCTCATCCGCCTGGCGTTAAAGCTGAACGCGTCTCTGTAAGCCCTCGAGGGCAGGGACTGTCACACTGATCCCTCTGTTCTCCGTGGGATCTGCCCAGGGCCCGTCACACACGTTAGTTGAATTAAATTGAATTGTCATGTTCAAAGCAATCTCCGAGATGGCTGCACTTCCGAGTCAATGATGGTCCCAAAGCCCAGAATGTTTCTAGAATTCAGCTCTGGGATTATCTTCCAAGGAATATAAAAAGGATCCGTCACATTAATTTATATCCATATATATGGCAATCCACTCCAGTACTATTGCCTGGAAAATCTCATGGACAGAGGAGCCTGGTAGGCTACAGTCCATGGGGTCGAAAAGAGTCAGACATGACTGAGCGACTTCACTTACTTACTTAAATATATTTGTCCCAAATGACATTTTCCCAGTGTGGTAGCCAGCCCCCAAGATGGACACGTGGTGGTATTCACAGTCTTGAGTATTATCCCACATTGTACCAGGGTCAGTGTGTGTGGCTAATAAACTGTGCAGAAGTGATGCTATATCACTTGCAAAATCAGGAAATAAAAGACTGTGTGTCTTGGACGCTCTGTTGCTTGTTTATTGCTCTCTCTCCCTCTCTTTCTCATCATGTTCTCTGGCAGAAGTCAGTTTTCACGCTATAAGAATACTCAGACAGCCGTGGAAAGGCCCATATGCTAAGAAACCAAAGCCCTCAGTCCAATAGCCCCAAAGAATTGAGCCCTGCCAACCACCACCTAAGTGACCTTGGCAGTGGGCCCCTCAGGCCCAGTCAAGCCTTCAGATGAGGTCTCAGCCATGGTCAATATTTTCCCTGCCACCTTCTAGAGACTCTGAGCCAGAAACACCCAGCTAAGCTACTGCTGGGTTCCTGACCCAGAAACTATCCGACAATAAACGTTTGCTGTTTTAAGGTGCTAGGCTGTATGGTCATTTGACACACCGCAATAGATGGACATGAATTTGAGCAAAACTCCAGGAGTTAGTGGAGGACAGAGGAGCCTGGCGTGTTGCAGTCCACGGTGTCACAAAGAGTTGGACACGACTTAGCGACTGAACAACAATAGACGACTAATGCACCGAAGTTGGTTATTAATCTAATTAACTGAATTTATTTCCAAAAGTAAATCCAAGAGCACATGCTTTCCACTACTATAGACACTCAAAATAATGGGCCCTAGAATCTGCAGATAATTTCAAAAACAAGTGTTCAAAACTGTTCTCAGTAGAGGTCACGTTGTTAGAATAACTGTATTTCTTTCAAAACGGCACACTGAAGGAGGCCTAAACTTAGGCACTTCTTGTAAGCAAGCCTCATGCTGTAAGCTTTAGAACTTCAGACAAATTGGGAGTAAGCTGAAGGGTGGTCAGACACTGAGTGCAATGAAACATTAATACCTGTGTTATTGTAATAGAGAACTCTGATCAGAGAGTAAATTTCACAATTTTTCTGGCACGTGGCCTGGATAAAACAGAAGCTTCAGAGTCTGACGGATCTCTCTCTAGGTCCTGTGTCTGCCACTCCCCACAGGAATCAAAGTTCTACACTGGCCGTGAAGCCTTGAACAAGTTACAGAAGCTCTCTAAGCCTCAGTTTGCTCATCTGCGAAATGGGAAGGAATGTAGTGCTCCGTCGAGATGGTTGTGAAGCTGAAGGAGAAAACTGTCAAAGAATCAGTAGAGGGTGAGCATTTTGTATCACAACAAACATCATGAGTTGTTACTCACCTCTTCTGTGTAAACAGATAACACTCCCGGTTTATAGCGCCATCATGATGGTTAAATGAGAACACTTATTATAAAAGGGAGAAACTAAATAACTGATGGCTCTGTCTGCTGCTGAAAAGTACAGCTGAAGGGGGAGGGTAACGAGGAGCTCATAAGAGCTTGGGATTTTTAGAAAATGCTGCAGACTGGGACAGGAGGGAGGCCAGTGCTAATTTTCTCAGCCAGATTGGATACTTTGAATCCTGATAATTTCAAGTGAGTTTTAATGCCTCAAAGTCAGCTTTTCAGTGATGTGCAAAACAAGTTTATGCAGGACTGTTCTTCTCCTTTTCCTTTAAAATATTTTGTATTTCAGGGGTTTATCTCCTATGACATGGCTTCAGTGCATTCTGGCTTGATCAGAAGGGGATGTGTTGGTATCTGGCAAGAGAAAACGGGACCACTTACCACGTGATCGTTCATAAAGCGGTTCACCTCGGGATCTGTCAGGAGTGAGGCCTGTAACACAGTAACGCTCATAAGGCAATTATGACTGCCCACTTCTGGAAGGTTCTATGACTTTATTACTGAAGCCACAAGTACACCTTTCCCACAAGGAAGCGGTGGAAGATCACCAAAGAGTTTCACTGCCATCAGCTCCAATAGGGAAAATCCTCCCGTTTATCTATTTTATCAATAGGTAAAAATGGTTTCTGCTTCCCTGATGGCTCAGCAGTAAAGAATCTGCCTGCAATGCAAGAGATGCCGGAGATTTAGGAGGCTCTGGGTAGATCCCTGGGTCAGGAAGCTCCCCTGGAGGGAGAAATGGCAGCCCACTCTGGTATTCTTGCCTGGAAAATTCCATGGACCGAGTTACCTGGCAGGTTACAGCCCAAGGGGCCACAAAGAGTTGGATGCAATTGAGCACATACACAAAAATGCTCCCTAAGCCAGAGAACACTAACCTGACCCTCCTTCAGATGAGAGGCTGCTTATGAAGGGGAAGCGGAGAGCCCTCCCTCTCCCAAGCAAGATTCTTAAAGGGATGGCCAGCTCTGGTGACATGGCTGGAGGGTTACAGCCCCCGCCAGTCAGATGAGGCCTAGTCCAGAGCTTTCCACGTGGGCACTGCTGCATGTGCGTTCATGCTCAGTCGCGCCCAACTGTTTGTGACTCCATGTAGTGTAGCCCACAGGGCACCTCTGCCCACGGGATTTTCCAGGCAAGAACACTGGAGTGGGTTGCCATTTCCTCCTCCAAGGGATCGTCCCCACCCAAGGATCAAATCTGCATTTCTTGCATCCCATATTGGCAGGCGGGTTCTTTACCACTAAGCCATCTGGGAAGCCCATGTTTCATTGCATACCTGAGTCCTAAAACTTGCACCCAGGAAGGAACAAGCATGTTCAAGTTCGGGGACCCTCTTAGGGTGAAAACCAGCAACTGTCCTGCCTAACTGGCAGAGACGTTAGAGCCATGAAATGGAAATATGTCTGGAAAGTCTCTGCATAAATGAAAAGAGTTGCTTAAATGAAGAGCTGTGTTGCCTACTGTTAAGAAAGGGGCAAAAGCAAATGTTTATTTTCCATAATTTCTGTCATTGTACAAAGCTTATATAGAGCTATTTCCAGTTTTAAATGATTCCCTGTTAGAGAGCTTCAATATGAAGTTAATTCATGAAAAAAATATTAAAAAGATCTTAATATTAAAAAGGTCTCAACTCACCAAGCACGTAACTGTTTCTTGATGAAGAGGATCCCAAGATATCCCCAAAAAACATCTAATTCAAGCATTGGTATATATCAGCACATGAAAGAGAAAAAGGAAAGACACTGCAAAATATGCAACTATTAACTGGAAGACTCATATAACTTTTTAATGAAATAAGGCAGTAAGCTATATTAAATAATTTAATTAACATATGGTTTTGAATGTATTGGTGTTTAGTCACTGAGTCGTATCTGACCCTTTGTGACCCCACGAATGGTAGGCCTCCAGGCTGTCCTTGGGGTTTCCCAGGCAAGAACACTGGACTGGGTTGCCATTTCCTTATCCAGGGGGATCTTCCCATCCAGGGGTTGAACCCAAGTCTCCTGCTTTGGGAGTGCTGAGTCTTAACTACACTGGGCCACCAGTGAAGTCTGATAGACTCCTGGGCTTATGAAGCAAACTCAGGGATACAAATAGAGGCCTGTCCCCCTCTCCCTAACTCCACTGAACTCCACCCCACACCTCCTGCGTTGGCGGGCATGCCTGTCCCCCTCTCCCTAGCTCCACTGAACTCCACCCCACACCTCCTGCGTTGGCGGGCATGCCTGTCCCCCTCTCCCTAGCTCCACTGAACTCCACCCCACACCTCCTGTGTTGGCAGCAGGTTCTTAACCCTTGAGCCACCAGAGAAGCCGTGTGTGTCTACAGAAGTACACGGGGAAGAGCAACTTATATAAAGTTTAAATCATTTAAAAAGATTTCCACTGGACTTAAAATGACTCCCAGATGTGGACCAGAAAGAAGGAACTCTGTTACATGGACTTGCAGATAGACTGTGTTCAGGTCAAATTTGGGAGTTTTCTTTCTATGAAGTCCCCATATGTGTTCAATAGGAAATGGCGTGCACGAGAAGCCTTCATGAAGCCACTGAAAGCCCAGTGAAGTGAAAGTTGCTCAGTCATGTCTGACTCTTTGCAATCCCATGGACTTAGTCCATGGAATTCTCCAGCCCAGAATACTAGAATGGGTAGCCTTTCCCTTCTGCAGGGGATCTTCTTGACCCAGGGATCGAACCCAGGTCTCCCGCACTGCAGGTGGATTCTATCCCAGCTGAGCCACAAGGGAAGCCCATGAAAGCCCAGAGTCACAAAGTAAGGTAGCAGTTTGGCTCACAACTTTTCTTCCAGTTATCTGGACCACCTACCTGTCACCCTCTCCATCCTTAACAGCCAATAAGCCTGCTGACCTTTGTCAGAGTGACTGGTCTAGGAGGTGGCACAGTTCAGTGGGAGAAAGAATAACTTTTCAATAAATGGTACTGAGACAACTGGATATCCACATGCAAAAGGATGAAGCTGGATCCCTTCCTAATCAAAGTGGGCCATGAATCTCAATGAAAGACTCATACAAACAACAAGATAAAAAAGTAGATCAATTTGACTTCATTAAACTTTAAAACTTGTTCTTCAAAGGGCACCATCAAGAAAGAAAAAAAACCTTACAGATGGGAGAAAACATTGGCAATTTTTTGGGAACTTATATACAAAATATACAAAGAACTCTTCATACTCAACAAGAAGACAAATAACCCAATTTAAAATTGAAAAAGGACTCAAGTAGACCTTTCTCAAAAAAAAGATATACAAATAGCTGATCATTACTTATTAGTGAAGTGAAGTCACTCAGTCGTGTTCGACTATTTGCAACCCCATGGACTGTAGCCCACCAGGCTCCTTCATCCATGGAATTTTCCAGGCAAGTAGGTGGAGTAGGAGTAGGTGTCCATTTCCTTCTCCAGGGTATTACTCATTAGGATAAAGCAAATCAAAATCTTAATAACATACCACTTCACATCCACTAGAATGACTCAAAAAAAAGACAGACAATAACAAGTGTTGATAAGGATGTAGAAACTGGTACTCTCATATACTCTCATATACTGCTGGTGGAAATATAACATGGTATGGCTATTAGGGGAAACTGCTTGGCGGTTTCTCTAAAATTAACACAAAAAGTTAGTTTATGCTCCAGAAATTTCACTTGTAGGTGAATATCCAAGATAGATAAAAATACATGCCTGCACAAAAACTTGTACATGAATGTTCACAGAATCATTATTTAAAACAGCCAAAAAGTAGAAACAACCCCAATTTTGATTAACTAACGAATGGATAAATCAAATGTGGTTTATCCATACAATGGATTGTTATTCCACCACAGAAGAAGTACTGATACATGCTACAACATGTATGAACCTCCAAACATGCTGAGATAAACCAGTCACAAAAGAACACATATTGCATGCTTCTATTAATATTAAATGGCCAGAAAAGTAACTTCATAGA
Source organism: Bubalus bubalis (assembly GCF_019923935.1). Lineage (NCBI taxonomy): Eukaryota > Metazoa > Chordata > Mammalia > Artiodactyla > Bovidae > Bubalus > Bubalus bubalis. Next base: position 113,360,400 of record NC_059162.1, on the reverse strand, counting down.
CAAAGAAAATATCAATAGATTAGTGGTTACTGAGTGCTGGAAAGAATAGGGTAAGAGGAAGGGGTATTGGAGTTTCTTTTGGAGATGATAAAACGTTCAGGATTTAGATAGCAGTGATACTTGTGTGATCTTCTGAATATACTCAGACCACTGGGTGAACTGTACACATTAAATGGTGAATTGTAGGGTCTGTGAATTGTATTTCAGTAACAGCACTATTTCTTTTTAATGAGACACATGACCCAAGCCAGGCTAATGGTAGGGATGTCATGAGGTTAGAGACAAAGCCTCAGTTTCCTCGTCGGTATGGAGGATATGAATCTGGAGTGGCTTGTGGTCTTGCCTCCGGCTGCAAGGAGAAAACTCCTGAGCAGTAAGAGGAGTGGGGAGAAGGAAAAGATGAAGGTGGCACCAGTATTGTTGACGGTCCCTAAATTGAGTCATCCGCGAGCGCAACTCCTCTCATTTGTTCTGGGAATGTGAGCCAGAGAATCCTCTCATTTCAGCTTAGACCACTTCCAGCGGAAGTTCTATCATTTGAAATGGAAGAGACTAAATAAATGAAATACTTGTAACTCTCCTTCCCCGAGTTCAGAATTCCTGTTCATTCTTTCTCAGTTTCTCCTTTTGGACTGTTTTGGGTCTCAAGGCTGAACTCTAGTCAAACTTCATCCCACCCACTCCAAATCAGAAAGATTTGCCCAAAGTCAAGTCCATTCACCAAGTTACAGATGTTAGCATTGCAATCGGATGGTTGACTGACGTGCCATATAGAAATTGTTTACCCTCTACATACTTCTCTTACAAATTTAAAAACTATAAAAATACATAAATATATTTAAGAATAAAAATAATATTGAAATATTTTAAATAAAACGACCCATAATTTAAATATTTATTTTAAATATTAAAATATAACAATATAAATATTTAAATATTAAATACTTTATAAAATAGTAAAACTATAAAAATAATTAAAACTACCCATAATTTAAGTATTTATTTGGTTAAGAGAGAATATTAGCAATTTTAGAAATTTATTTTTTCAAACATTTTAACAAAGCTTTTATACTTATTATAACTATATAGTGGAAAACCCAAGTTTTTTATATTAGAGACACTTTCTCTTACTGTATTCTTGCCAGATAATTTCCATTTGAGCTAAGTCTTATTTCATAATAAAAACTTATTTATTATATAAAATGTTATTTACTTTTATATAAATAAGGCATTTCATAACAATATTTCATAATAATTGGGATTTTTCGGTCTTATTCTCTATTTTTGGCTTCCATCTTTCTTTACATTATATTCCTTTCTCTGGAAATTCTCTTACGATCTACATATATTTTTTAAGTGGTCTTTATATTCATTACTCTGAGGGTTTTTTTTTTTTCAGTTTTCTTTTATTTCCTACTTTCAATAACGATTTATTTTTTCTTTGTCTAAACTCATCGCAATCAATTGTCTTTCGCATTTGTAGTACCCCCATTTATTTCACTGAAAATGGCTAACAGCTGTCATCTAATTTTTCTTTCTCGTTCATAGAAGAAACCTATTTTAGAGTTTCCAGGAATTACTTTAAACTTCCATCTGCTTTCTCCTCTCTCTTTCAAGTTGCAGAATCCTTTAATTTAAGGAATTTTGTACTTCCTCATAATTTTTTACAGTTTCCTAATCTTTGAGGGAAAGAAAGCTGGGAGTTTGTTTTTAAAATTGGGTTTGTTTCAGCGACTGACTTTCTATCAGAGCCTTCATACAAAAGTTGGGATTGGAAGAAAAGTGAGTAGTTTTCAGTCTGCGATGAGAAAGTTGCTACAGGTTTGTGGGCTGTGCAAGAATCAACTTCGCAAATCAGAGATGGAGGAGGGATTAAACGGGGGCCCACTGTTAAAGGTCGCAGAAGAACTGGCATCCCTTTCTCGGGACGTTCACCACTAACTCCCAGCTCTCCCTAGCATCCTGCCTCACCTGCCTGCCAGCCTCCCAGTGCTCCGTTCTTACTGAGGGCCAGTCTGTTCTCCATCTATTCTGTACCTCCCTACTTATAATTCTCAAGTAGCCCCAAGCCAAGGATCCTGACAAGACCCATGAGGCCCAACCTGACTGGGCTCGGGTCCTCTCCAGCCCCACCTTCTGCCTCTCTTCTCACATTCTGCTCCCAGTTACAATGGATCTCTGTCCATTTCAACCCTTCAGCTTGGCTCCTCTCACACTCCGGGAACTCCGTCGTGCCTCCCCTGTGCTTGAAATCTCTCCCTCCCGCCCCTCCACACCCTGTGCCCTTCATCCTGAGGTCACCCACCCTCTAGTTTCCCTGGAAAACCTGCTCTGCCCACATGCATCCATCCTCCCACTGTGTGTTCCCAAAAGCCTGTCTGGTAGTCTGGGTAACCGCTGCATAACGGATACCCCAGACTGGTCTGCAGACCCCACAAGGGCCGGAGATGTGTCTTTCTTGCTCTTGGCTGTCTCCTGGCTTTCCCCACATAAACCACAAACTCAACACAAAATGCTTGTGACATGATGCTTGGTCCTTGTCACTTCTGGCTTAGCTTGGCCAGGCATGCACCAGTGTGTCAGCTGTGAAGCTGACCTCACTTCCTGAATTCTTTACTGGAGTCAAACAGGAGGCCCTGGGTACCTGAACTAGCGGCAGGGAGACAGGAAATCACCCAGAAATCACCCGGAGATTGACCCCCAAACATTGCCAGTGAGAACGAGATCGATCAACAAGGTTACGCTCAACTGAACATTTTTGCACAATTCTCCTTCTAACGGTAAAGCCACCCCTGTGGTGTCAGAGAAGACTCTTGAGAGTCCCTTGGACTGCAAGGAGATCCAACCAGTCCATCCTAAAGGAAATCAGTCCTAAATATTCATGGAAGAGCTAATGCTGAAGCTGATCAGCCAATCCTTTGGCCACCTGATGCAAAGAACTGACTCATTTGAAAAGACCCTGATGCTGGGAAAGATTGAAAGCAGGAGGGCAAGGGAACGACAGAGGATCAGATGGTTGGATTTCCTCACTGACTCAATGGACATGAGTTTGAGCAAGCTCCAGGAGTTGGTGATGGACAGGGAAGCCTGGCGTGCTGCAGTCCGTGGGGTCGCAGAGAGTCAAACACGACTGAGCGACTGAACTGAACTGTAACAGGAGTTCCTCAGTCATGAGTGTCACTCCTTCCTAGCTCTAAAATGGACTTCCATATAAAATATGTAAGGCCCAGGTCTTCCCTGGCAGTCCAGTGGCTAAGACCACACTCCCAATGCTGGGGTCATGGGTTCATTCTCTGGTCTGGGAATTAAGATCCCACATGCCAAATTATGAGGCAACAAATAAATAAACAAACAAACAAATAGGTAGGGCCTGGGTATGTTCATAACACAGGAACATTACTTTTATGTATAATTCTTGAAGTTGAAATTTTATACTCTTCTCATGTAATTTTCACTACAGATTTAAACCTTGAAAAAAATGAATAAAAGTATCAGCAGAGAAAGACATTGCTGTTCAGGTTTGGCTTTGTAATGGCAGAAACATTTTTAAATAGCAGTGAAGGATAGATTATCCCATTAATAATAAGCAAACATATACCAGTTATGCTTTTATTCTTCATACTATATGTATCATACAGCTATAATTTCTTCCCCAGCTTTATTGTATGTGTTTAATTATTGACTAAACTTCTACCCTGTATTAAACATTGTCCTAGACGATAAAACTGGAGAAGGAAATGGCAACCCACTCCAGTGTTCTTGCCTGAAGAATCCCATGGACGGAGAAGCCTGGTAGGCTGCAGTCCATGGGGTCGCACAGAGTCGGACACGACTGAAGCAACTTAGCAGCAGCAGACGATAAAACAAACATTCCCTGCCCTCATGAGATATATACTTCAGTAAGAAAATCAGACACTAAGTAATATAATTCCAAGTCAGAACTTTACATGTTATTGATTTCTCAGTATTATTGCAGATGATTATCAATGCAATTGAGGGGGAAAAGATGTGTTCTTTCATTTACTGAGCATCTGTTATGTGCTAGACTCTGGACCAGATCTTTTATATCCATGAACTTACTTGGTTTCCTCAACATCCTATTGGGTGATCTTTATTACTGGTATGTAACAGATGGAGAAGCCTCAGATTCATGGAGATTAAATATCCTAACCTAAGTTGCAGAGCTGGTAAATGAACACTGATCTGTCCAAAATGGCCCCCTTCATTCCACTAAACTAGAGAGGCAGTGAATTACACACTTAAATCTAGAACTTTTGCTCATTGTTTTCTTAAGCTCATGTTCAAAATCTTAGAGAGGTGGGATTGGAAGAAGTAAGGGACATTGAATGTGAGTTTGCAGGTCCAGACACTTGCCCAGACGCCTGATGGTCCAGCTGCTCTATCACACCTCGAAGGATGCCAAGCCCCTGTGCATACCTCTTCACTGCTGCTGGACCCAGAGCTGGAGGACCAGTGGCAGCGAACCCACACGTTCTGCACCTGTTCAGCAGACATCCGCACCGTGCTTCTGCAAACAGCCACGGGCTGGAAAAGAAGAAATGGTGAGTTCTATGCCCAGCATCTTGGGTAAACCGCTAGGCCCTCCCCAAGAAATCAGGCAACATCATAGGGCTTGTCACAATGGTGCAAACAGGAAGGAAGAATTTGGTCATTTCATTTTTCCCATTTCATTTTCATTTCTCAAAACCTAAGCTAAAGCAAACGGTGACTGAAGCATCTCTTGAGCGCTTGCTACATTACAAGTCCCCTGGAAAGCAAACACTCCCTCACTGAGCACTGAGCTGGTTACCTTGCATGGTTTCCCATGAGAACAAGAATTGGGAAGATCCCCAAAGGCCTCTGCTCTGCTCTCCCTTGGTCTCAGATTTCCTTCAGATGCTAGTGACACTCGGGTTTGGGGTGTTTGTGAAACAATCACGGCAAAAATTTCCACGGAACAACAAAACAAAGGGTCTTCTTTTCAGAATTGATATTGCTATCTAGCAACACAGACGTCATCACACCAGTAACATGACAAAACCCTGACACCCATGGAACAACACCTCGGAGAGTGAGTCTGGGGTGGTGGTGTTGGCCTGTACAGGCGGTCTCCTACCCTTGGCGATAACCAAGCGTGGGGCCATGTGCTGGTCACTGGAGAAGCAGAACTGACCAGGCTACAGTCCTGACCCCCGTGGACCACAAGCTGGTGAGGGAGATGGATTTTTGCATGACAGTCAACACTAAAACATGCACCTCACCCCAGGAACACAGCTGGCATTTTGAATTAAGATAGAATTTGAAGTGTCTCAAGGATTTTTCTTTGTTATTGGCCCCTTTGTATTCACTTTGCCTGGCACCATCATTATGCCCATTTTAAAGAGCAGAAAACTGAAGCAACAGGGGTTAAATGACTTGCCAGGATTACTCAGGATGGCAGACTCCAGAGCTTAAGTCCTTGACCACAAAGTCACACTGCCCCCCAGGGAACAGCGTGAACACAGTTAATGGTGCCTCCGAGGGTGGCCGGACACCAGACACAGTCAAGACCTTGGTGTGACTTTGCATCGGCTCCGGGTGATGCAGGAAGGCAGAGCTCTCTCGCGTTTGTTTCCCGGCTGGTGGCCTTTGCCCCACACTCACCACGTGGTAGCCCCTCTGGAAGTCACAGGTGGCGGGGTCTGCCTCAGATTCCCTCCTGCACGTCGTCTCTTGAATCCTGAACTCTAAGTCCATGGTCAAGCTGTCCTCGTCCAGGGCGTTGACCTTCACAAAAACAAAGGGGCAGCTTGCTACAGATGTGCTTCTGAAGGTCACGTGCTAGAAATGTTTCTCCCTGCACAAGAAGAAAAGGTGCCAGAATCTCCCCCCACTAAAGCTTTCAACTGTCACCCTCATTCTGAAGACCAGGGCAGGAAGCACTCTACGAAAGTTCACAGGACTTCACTGAGACAACGGAACCTGGACGTGGGTGTCCTGACTCCAAGCTTATTCTAATGACCTCTGTACAGTGGATCCTCATTATTTACCAATTCCATACTTGCAAATTTCCTTAAATGTATATTCAACCCCAAGTCACTCCTGGGTGCTGTCACTGCTGCTCATGGACACACGCTGAGCAGCAAAGAACTGGAGTGGCCCGATGCACACGCTCCTGCCCAGGGGCAGACAAGGTGATGCTCTCCTCCTTGCTCCCAGACTGTACGCAAGTCATTTTTATGGTCCATTTTGTGGCATGTTTTTCTCATTTTTGTGCTTTTCCTGGGTGATCTTGCTATTGAAATTGGCCCTCAAGCCTAGTGCTGACAAGCTGTCTAGTTTCCCAAGTGCAGAAAGGCTATGATGTGCCTGCCGGAGAAAATACATGTGTTAACTGAGCTCCGTTCAGGCCCGAACTATAGCGCTGTTGCAGTGTGTGTGTGTGTGTGTGTGTGTGTGTGTGTGTGAAAGAGAGAGCGCACGCACCTGTGTTCAGTCATGTCCGACTTTTTGTGACCCTGTGGACTGTAGCCTGCCAGGCTCCTCTGTCCATGGAATTTCCCAGGCAAAAATACTGGAGTGGGTTGCCATTTCCTCCTCCAGGGGATCTTCCTAAACCAGGGATCAAACCCACATCTCCTGCATTGGCAGGCAGATTCTTTACCACTAACGCCACCTGGGTAGCCCCTACAGACCACTTACAGATGGAGAACAAAGGGATGCTTTGCTTTGGAAACAGGTAACAGGCTCCAGCTTGGGATGGGGCTGGGGGTCCTCATGTCTCTTTCTGACACAGAATGAGGAAGGCTGATACAAGCAGAGTTCTCTGAAAACAAGTAGGACTAAAACTCAGTCTTGACATTATTTCCCACCTTGTTTATTGATAATTTTTAAATATCAGATACTAAATATGAGTCTCATTAAACAAGTAAAACCTCGTTTATCAGCTGGAGCGCGCTGTTCAGTTTCTCTGCTCCCTCTGCCCCTACCTGCCCCCTGCTCCCCGCATCATCCCCTCCTCCATTATGCTTCCACAGTTTTCCTTAAAGCAATCTGATGAAAGCTGGCAGGACAAAGGCATAGTTCAAAAGATGCAAATGTGGGGGTTTGAATACTGATCATTTTGTTGAACTGTGAGATTATTTTGCAACCGTTTTTGCATCTCTAAGCACAACTCCAGAATATGGAGAAAAGCCTAATAGCTCTGTTTTTTCATTTGATTTCACTTTCAGCCAATTTCTTCTCTGTGTTTTTTGAAAAAGGTAGACCAACCCAAATACTCAACAGTAAGAAATCAATTGGAGAAAATCCCAAACCCAGCATTATGGCTGAAATTAAAAGGCAGTACTTTATAATCAGTGTTACAGCGTGGTCCTGTTTTTCTTTAAAAATGTATTTTATACCCACATATGAAGAGAAAAGATCCAAAAGACATCTGCCACGTGTCTGTAGTGGGCGTCTCAGAGGACTGAATGGTAGATGTTACTTTTAGTTTTTTCCTTCTTGTTGAGTCTTGTGACTCTATACTAAGTATATTCTGATTTTTTTTTACTCTTCAAAAAGAAATAAAAATATATAAGCCACAAAAGGCCCATAACAATTCCTTTTTGAGATTATAATGTTTAATGTTATGTGTCCACTTAGCTGGGCCACAGTGTCCAGATCTGTGGTCAAATATTAATCTGGATGTTTCTATGAAGGTGTTTTTGGATAAAATTAAAGTGGTGGGCTTTGAGAAAAGCGGATTACCCTTCTTCCTGTGGGTGGGCCTCGTCCAATCACTTGAAGGCCCAAATAGAACAAAGACTGACCTTTTCCTCAGCAGGAAGGAATTCTGCCAGCAGATGGCCTTCAGACTTTACCTGTGATGTCAGTTCTTCCCTGGGTCTCCAGCCTGCTCGCTCACCCTGCAGACTTTGGCAGCACCAAGCCTCCGCAACACTGTGGGCCAATTCTTTTAAATCAATCTCCCTGTCTGTCTGTCTCTCTCTCTCAGTTCTGTTTCTCTGGAGAAGCCCAACTAACACAGAGATCACTTGGGTTTTTCAAACTAAGCCCTTAAGATTGGACAAAGAGTAAATCTCGGGTATATCTGCCTAGAATAATGTATGAAGACAAAAAGCAAAAAATGCAAAGAAAAGGAAAGGTAAAAGTGGACAGGAGGACAGGAATGGGCACAGTCACAGAAAGGATCCCCAAGCTTCCGTGGCTTTGCCCCGAATGTCCCAGAATCCATCCACTCCCCACCCTCCTGGCACCAAGGGGCTCAGTGCAATCATTGGTCATTGCCTGTTTCCCACGGTCACTGTCTGGGCCTCCTCCCTTGCATTCCACTTCAGAGATCTTTGAAGGTCTTCTCTCACTTTATTTAAAGCCCCACCCCTACCCCCTCCAGGGGGTAGTTCCACAGATGGAGGTTCTCCTCCCTGAGTCTTAGCTCAAATATGGCATCTCCGTGGATACGTCTGTCCATCTGACAGCTGCCCCAGCCCAGATCCATCCATCCATCCTCCTGTTTTATTTTCTCTACAGGACTCTCCACTCTCTGAGACTTCCTTCACTTTTTTATGTATTTTCACCCCATTCTCCTTCATCGCCTTCTTCCCTCTCCCTCCCCTTCCTCTCTCTCTGCAATGGACTCTGAGCTCCATGGAAGTGTCAGCTACAACTTGGCACTTGCCATCTACCTGTGGACTGTAGCCCCCTAGGCTCCTCTGTCCATGGAATTTTCCAGGCAAGAATACTGGAGTGAGTTGCCGTGCCCTCCTCCAGGGGATCTTCCCAACCCAAGGACTGAACCCAAGTCTCTTAAGTCTCCTGCATTGGCAGGCAGGTTCTTTGCCACTAGCGCCACCTGGGAAGCCCATTATCTACCTCTGCTGCTGCTGCTGCTGCTAAGTCGCTTCAGTCGTGTCCGACTCTGTGTGACCCCATAGACGGCAGCCCACCAGGCTCCCCCATCCCTGGGATTCTCCAGGCAAGAACACCGGAGTGGGTTGCCATTTCCTTCTCCAACGCATGAAAGTGAAAAGTGAAAAGTGAAAATGAAGTCGCTCAGTCATGTCTGACTCTTCGCGACCCCATGGACTGCAGCCCACCAGGCTCCTCCGTCCATGGGATTTTCCAGGCAAGAGTACTGGAGTGGGTTGCCATTACCTTCTCCGTTATCTACCTCTACAAAGATTAAATCAAGTGTTGCTGCAGTGCTGAACTTCAACACCTCTTGAAGGAGTTAAGAGTGGAGAGCAGGAAGGAGGCACTCTGTACTCAGGATAAAACCAGCAGGACACGTCTTCAGAGAGTCAGATATTCTCAGGAGCTGATTTTACAAATCCAATTCTTGTATCTCCTCATCTCTAGAAAAGCACTAAAATTCTTCATGATTTTCATGAGAAAATCCTGTTTCTCCTGACTAGAAGAAGCTTCATGAGACCACCAGAAACTTTTGAAAAAATAAATGTACTTGACTGCATGTATTCCCCCTTTACCAAAATCACATATATACTGTCCTTCCCTGCTATCTCTTTGGAGCAGTTTCTCAAAGCTTTCGAGTTACTGTCTCCAGGGCTGCAGTCCTCTTTTTGCCCCAAATAAAACTTAACTCACAGCTCTCACGTTGTGCATCTTTTTAAGTCAACACAAGCCCAGTCTGGTCCATCCTGTCTTCCTCATCCCCAATACAGGATCCACGTCCACCTTGTTTTTCTCTGCTTGTGTCCACTGAGGGAATAGTCTGAATGAGCCTGATGTCGAGGAGCAAGGAAATCTTCATGACTGAAGTCCCATTTCCCCACGTTTCCCCATTCTTTTCTAAACTTGGAGTCCAAGGGATAAGTTATTCAAAGTCAATTGAAGAGTATTTAATCCAGGTCTGCTGGGCAAACCCAATGGTTCTTAACCCTGACTACACATCAGAATGACCAGGAAGCATGTGAGAATGTGAGCTCCACCCTCAGAGACTGGGACTTAATTAGTCACCTTCCCTCTTGGATGTCAAGTATATTTCTTTCTGTTTTTTAATTTAGATTCTTTTCCCATATAAGCTACCAAGAGGCATCAGGAATATTTCAGTCTCTCAGGTGATGCTGACATGTAGCCAGATCAAGAATCACTGGGTTTTTGAGATATTTTGTTTTTAAGCCACACCATGTGGCAAGTAGGATTAGTCCCCCCACCAGGGATCGAACCAGTGCCCCATGTATAGGGGGTATGGAGTCTTAACCACTGGACCACCAGGGAAATCTCATGAAGCACTGGACTTAGGAAGCAAACTCAGGGATAAATATCAAGGTCTGACCCCTCTCCCTGAGTCCACTGAACTCTATCCCAAACCTCCCACATATACACAAACATGACAAAACCACTTATTTCCTTTGGACATATTCCTAGAAATGAAACTATGAGATCAAAAGTTATATTTGCTATTTTTAATGTTTAACATGTTTATAAATATGCTTAATGCATGTTTCCAAATTGTTTCCCACTTATTTCCTTTAGACGTAGTCCTAGAAATGAAACTAAAAGATCAAAAATTATATTTGCTATTTTTAATGTTTAACGTGTTTATAAACATTCTTAACGCTTATTTCCAAATTGCTTCCCAAAGATAATCTTACCAAATTACCCTCTCTCTAGCAATGTTTGAGATTTCCCTTTTTCTTTTCTCCTTCCTTTTCACCTTGGTATTTTAATTGTGATTTTGTTGGCTGTTAGAGAGGTGACGTATTTTCTCCAATGCTTCGGGTGCATTTGTATTCCTTCTTTTGTGAGTTGTTTTGTACCCTCAGTGCCAGAGATCTGTTCCTTCATCTCTTTCCTGAGCTCTTTGCTTGACTCTGAGTGGATCTCTCAGGTCTACTGTTATGGGGGCGGGGGGGAAGCTGGCATATTTGGGGCCACATTTAGGTCATTTGTAGAAGGTATGACTAACACGTACTCCTTTCCCTATTTGGAACCAGACATGCAGATGACACCACCCTTATGGCAGAAAGTGAAGAACTAAAAGAGCCTCTTGATGAAAGTGAAAGAGGAGAGTGAAAAAGTTGGCTTAAAGTTCAACATTCAGAAAACTTAGATCATGGCATCTGGTCCCATCACTTCATGGCAAATAGGTGGGGAAACAGTGGTAGACTTTTTTGGGGGGGAGCTCCAAAATCACTGCAGATGGTGACTGCAGCCATGAAATTAAAAGCCACTTACTCCTTGGAAGAAAAGCTATGACCAACCTAGACAGCATATGAAAAAGCAGAGACATTACTTTGCCAAAAAATGTCCATCCAGTCAAGGCTATGGTTTTTCCAGTAGTCATGTATGGATATGAGAGTTGGGCTATAAAGAAAGCTGAGCGCCGAAGAATTGATGCTTTTGAACTGTGGTTTTGGAGAAGACTCTTGAGAGTCCCTTGGACTGCAAGGAGATCCAACTAGTCCACCCTAAAGGAAATCAGTCCTGAATATTCATTGGAAGGACTGAAGCTAAGCTGAAACTCTAATACTTTGTCTATGTGAAGAACTGACTCATTTGAAAAGACCCTGATGCTGGGAAAGATTGAAGGTGGGAGGAGAAGGGGATAACAGAGGATGAGATGGTTGGATGTCATCACCAACTCAATGGACATCAGTTTGAGTAAACTCTGGAAGTTGGTGATGGACAGGGAGGGCTGGCATGCTGCGGTTCATGGGGTCGCAAAGAGTCAGACACGACTGAGCGACTGAACAAAACTGAACAAGTATAATAAAAAGCAAAATGTGAACCACTTCTAAAAAAGAAAGAAGCGTCACCAGGACAGATGAAAAAGGGAGAGTTTTCCTTCCACTGGGAGAAGGGAAGTTTTCATGGCAGAGACATGGTGATGGAACTTGGCCAGTGAATTTGAATAATGAGAGAAGGCTGGAAAGAAACAAAATTAGGCAGAATTCCAGAGAGAAGGCAGCCTACTGGAGGTGGAGGGGCATCTCCTGCTTGTGTTCTCATCAAGGGTCCCACACACGGGTATGTTTATTTGCAGGTGCCTGTGTGTCTGGGCTCAGATGTCTGATACCAAGATGGCCCCATGTGCTGGAATGTGCTCTGGATGACAACACCTCATGCTAGCTCAGCCCCACTGGCCAGATTTCCATGGTGTCAGCAACTGGTTTTCTCAGGAGCTGTCCTCAGGCTCTTATTCACTTAATTAACTACTAACTTTCTTCTGTAGCAGGCACTAGCTAAATTACAAGTAAATCTAAACTGTCTATTTGCAAGCTTGGCAAAAGGACACAGATACCCACCCCGCCACGTACATGGATTTCATTAAAAGTGAAAGATGGAAGCCAGTACAGCCAGTGTGGGAGGGAGAGGTTCTTTATTCCGTCCAGTACCCCTCCAGAAGGAGCTCTCCCTTTGGCTTGGCAGCTGACCACATATATCTTCCAGGGTCTCCGCACTGTGACAGCCAGACCAAGTGACTGACTCTGTCTACAGCAGCCTAGTTCTGGGCACGGTGCCTTGCTGAACCATCATCTTCATTACCTATGACCCAATTAGAAAAGACAACTGGGACAATTCGATACATTTCCCGGGAATATGGAATGAGAAACTGAGCCATTTTCTGAAGAAGCAGGGTCAAGATGAATGTACTGATATTTTATCTGGAGAATCTGCCCACAAGGCAGGAGGCACAAGAGAAGCTGGTTGGATCCCAGGACTGGGAAGATCCCCTGGAGGAGGAAATGGCAAACCACTCCAGTATTCTTGCCTGAAAAATCCTATGGACAGAGGTACCTGGTGGGCTATAGCCCAAAGAGTCACAAAGAGTTGAACACGACTGAGCTATCACGCATACAAGGTGGTACCCCGCAGGGATGGGAGACGTGAGCACGAAGGTGGAGGGGATGCAATGGCCCTCTGACCTCTGTGAGAAAGCGGGCATTGCTTGCACCCCTGGTCATTTCTCCTTCATTCGCAGTTTCCCGGATGGCCTGGCTGCAACGAGTTCTCACTCTTAAGACCTGGAACCTTGTAGAAGCTCCCCACCTCTCATCTTAGTCTTAACTCTGCTGGAGGATATTTCTGCTCCCCCTTGCTGAAGACAACGTGCAGGCAGCGGAGCCACCCGGGGCCCAGCGAGGGGACAGACGACCGCTGACTAGTTTCTCATTTCCTTTGAAGGATAATTCTGTGTTTCTTTCTTTGCCAATCATGGTCTTAGTCATTGGAAGCCCATGAAAATTCATCTTTTCCCCATTTCCCCAAGCTAACAGGAAACAGATGATTACCAAATTGACAAAGGAAAGTGGATTTCTTTGGCTCAAAAGCCAGAATTTATTTCCTATAAGTATTAGGAGCAGAACTGCTAAACTTGAAAAGACCTCATTTCTAATAAAAAAGCAGTTTTTAATAAACGTCTCAGAAAGAACCATGGGGACTTTCGGTCTAGAAGCAGAGAGTAACATCTGGAAACAGGAAATGAGGCCAGAGGGAAGAAAACTGAAAGAAGAATCAGGCATCTGAGGTAGCTTTGAGAGCTTTATGACAATCGTAATTAAATCCTTTCTCTCTCAAAAAAAGAATGTGAAGAGATGAGTAGCTGTTATCTTTTTAAACTGGAAAAATTTTAATGTGTACCCCCAAAAAACGACAAAAGGAAAAAAAGCAAAACAGTATAGAGAAGATGTAACAGGCACTTACTCTTTTAATTGAGCTTCTGAACGCCCGAAACAGATAGGGGCTCAGTGACTGGGAATTCACTTTTGCCACAGAGGCGCTGAGAGCCTCCTTCAGGGAAGCCGGGTCATAGTCATACACCGGGAAACCTGGGTACACAGGCACACAGGGGCACAGTGAGTCAGGATCCAGGGTCCAAACAGAGCCACATCATCAAGGGCAGGCAACCCTGGTCCCCAAGCTCCTTACCTTTACAGGTCCAGTGGTTCATTCCAAGGACAAATATCACCAACATCTTCATCACCATCTTCTCCATTATGGGAAGAACAATTTCAGTGCAGAGACAGGGAGATTGTCTGCGTGCCTTTGGGGCTGACCAGTTGTCCTGAAAGCAGCTGTTTATCAGTGTGACCTGGCTTGGTCTTTCCAACTGGAGCAGACGGGGGCTTCAACAGAGACTCTAATTGATCCTAGGATCAATATTTACTTCTGGCTTTTCCAATGGATAAGGTCCAGTTGGAGGCCACTTTTGGAGTTTGGACCTCAACACAGGACTTCAGCCCACAGCAAAAGCCATCAAGAGGCGGGGACTCTGTGTGCACTTTTTGTTTTTCTCTATTTTAATTTCATCCAGATGGACTGTCTATTTCTCTTTATTTCATTTCATTTTTAGAGGGAGAGATGTAATCTTTCAACAAAATGCTTAATTTTTTATTTTTTTTAAGATTTTTTAAAAATTTTATTTTATTTAACTTTACAATATTGTATTGGTTTTGCCATATATCAAAATGAATCTGCCACAGGTATACATGTGTTCCCCATCCTGAACCCTCCTCCCTCCTCCCTCCCTATACCATCCCTCTGGGTCTTCCCAGTGCACCAGCCCCAAGCATCCAGTACTGTGCTTTGAACCTGGACTGGCGACTTGTTTCATATATGATATTATACATATTTCAATGCCATTCTCCCAAATCATCCCACCCTCTCCCTCTCCCTCTCCCACAGAGTCTAAAAGACTGTTCTATACATCAGTGTCTCTTTTGCTGTCTCGTATACAGGGATATTGTTACCATCTTTCTAAATTCCATATATATGCGTTAGTATACTGTATTGGTGTTTTTCTTTCTGGCTTACTTCACTCTGTATAATAGGCTCCAGTTTCATCCACCTCATTAGAACTGATTCAAATGTATTCTTTTTAATGGCTGAGTAATACTCCATTGTGTATATGTACCACAGCTTTCTTATCCATTCATCTGCTGATGGACATCTAGGTTGCTTCCATGTTAATTTTTTAAATTTATTCATGTGTAATAGAAGGGTAATTGCTTTACAGTATTGGTTTCTGCCATCAGAGATCAGATCAGATCAGATCAGTCACTCAGTTGTGTCCGACTCTTTGCGACCCCATGAATCGCAGCACACCAGGCCTCCCTGTCCATCACCAACTCCCGGAGTTCCCTCAGACTCATGTCCATCGAGTCAGTGATGCCATCCAGCCATCTCATCCTCTGTCGTCCCCTTCTCCTCCTGCCCCCAATCCCTCCCAGCATCAGAGTCTTTTCCAATGAGTCAACTCTTCGCATGAGCTGGCCAAAGTACTGGAGTTTCAGCTTTAGCATCAGTCCTTCCAAAGAAATCCCAGGGCTGATCTCCTTCAGAATGGACTGGTTGGATCTCCTTGCAGTCCAAGGGACTCTCAAGAGTCTTCTCCAACACCACAGTTCAAAAGCATCAATTCTTCGGTGCTCAGCCTTCTTCACAGTCCAACTCTCACATCCATACATGACCACAGGAAAAACCATAGCCTTGACTAGACCAACCTTTGTTGGCAAAGTAATGTCTGCTTTTGAACATGCTATCTAGGTTGGTCATAACTTTCCTTCCAAGGAGTAAGCGTCTTTTAATTTCATGCCTGCAGTCACCATCTGCAGTGATTTTGGAGCCCAAAAAAATAAAGTCTGACACTGTGTCCACTGTTTCCCCATCTATTTCCCATGAAGTGATGGGACTGGATGCCATGATCGTTTTCTGAATGTTGAGCTTTAAGCCAACTTTTTCACTCTCCACTTTCACTTTCAAGAGGCTTTTTAGTTCCTCTTCACTTTCTGCCATAAGGGTGGTGTCATCTGCACATCTGAGATTATTGATATTTCTCCCGGCAATCTTGATTCCAGCTTGTGTTTCTTCCAGTCCAGCGTTTCTCATGATGTACTCTGCATATAAGTTAAATAAACAGGGTGACAATATAAAGCCTTGATGAACTCCTTTTCCTATTTGGAACCAGTTTGTTGTTCCATGTCCAGTTCTAACTGTTGCTTCCTGACCTGCCATACATCACTGTAAATCAACCACAGGTATACATATGAAACTCTCCCTCTTGAAACTCCTCCCACTTCCCATTCCATCCCACACCTCTAGGTTGTTACAGAGCCCCAATTTGTGTTCCCTGAGTCCTACAGCAAATTCCCATTAGTTGTCTATTTTACATATGGTAGTATACATGTTTCCATGCTACTGTCTCCATTCACCCCACCCTCTCCTTCCCCCCTACCTTGTCCATAAGTCTGTTCTCTATGTTTGCATCTCCACAAAGTGGTTAATTTTAAAATGTTATCTGTTTCGTTCCCTCTCATATTCCTAAAGATGACTGTTCATAAAAAATGTGTGGTTATTTCACAATCTCACTGGAAATTATGACTTTAAAGTAGAGAACCTAACCTTCAGAATGTAAATATGCCCAGCAGGTTCACATGCAATAAAAAGCAGTGACGTGCCATCATGTCCACCAAACTTCTCTGCTAATGGTTGTTGTCACATCTCACCTGGATGACAAGGTATTTGCATGCTGATGAGTCTCATGCACTATAAGATTCCAAGGTAGTTTGTGAATCAATAAAAAGAAGAGACTTTTTACAGTAAATACATGTTGTGTTACTTGTAATTCATGGTATTCTCAGTACTTGACTTCATGCTTTAGAAGCTGTACTGTTCTGGGGCTCAGAAACACCTGGACCAGAATTCTGGTTCCATGCTTGTCAGATATGTATCCTTGGGCATGAACTCAGCACCTCTGAACCTCAGCTTCCTCATCCATAAAATGGGCATAAATGTTTAGATGTAAAGGCGTGTTATTATTCAGGAAGGCACAGAGAGAGATTGATTTTAAGGAGTTGGTACATGCAATGGTGGGGGAGTGTTGAAAATTCAAAATCTGCAGGATGGGTAGCAGGCTAAAGACCTAGGAAAGTTACAGCTCAACTCCAAAAGCCATCTATTGCCATGACTCCTTTCTGTTCGTGGGGAGAACAGTCTTTGTTTATTCAGGCTTTCAACTAATTGGATGAGGCCCGCACACAATACAGAGAGCAATCTGACTTCTTCAGAGTCCACTGATTTAAGAGTTAATCTCACTAAAAATTATCACAGAAACATCCATAATAATGCTTGATCAAATATCTGGGCACCATGGCCAAGGTGACACATAAAATCAACCATCACTTAAAAATTAAATAACAAACCCTAGAGAGAATGCTTGGCCAATTAATTGCTCAATAAATAGGAACTGCTGGAAAGAATTTAATTCGATAAATTATTTTTTAGAATCTGCTATGTAAAAGACTTTTCCAGTAGTCATGTATGAATGTGAGAGTTGGACTCTAAAGAAAGCTGAGCGCTGAAGAATTGATGCTTTTGAACTGTGGCATTGGAGAAGACTCTTGAGAGTCCCTTGGACTGCAAAGAGATCCAACCAGTCCATCCTAAAGGAAATCAGTTCTGCGTGTTTATTGGAAGGACTGATGTTGAAGCTGAAGCTCCAATACTTTGGCCACCTGATGCAAAGCTGGGAAATATTGAGGGCAGGAGGAGAAGGGGACAATGGAGGATGAGATGGCTGGATGGCATCACCGACTCGATGGACATGAGTTTGAGTAAACTCCATGAGTTGGTGATGGACAAGGAGGCCTGGCGTGCTGTGGTTCATGGGGTCACAAAGAGTCAGACATGACTGATTGACTGAACTGATGACTGACTGATATAAAAGAAACATCTATAATAATGCTTGACCAAATATCTGGGCACTTCATGACTTCACTCACTCATGGCCAAGGTGACACATAAAATCAATCATCACATAAAAATTAAATAACAAACCCTAGAGAGAATGCTTGCCAAATTAATTGCTCAATAAATAGGAACTGCTGACAAGAATTTAATTCGATAAATATTTTTTTAGAATCTGCTATGTAAAAGACTTTTCCAGTAGTCATATATGGATGTGAGAGTTGGACTATAAAGAAAGCTGAGCACTGAAGAATTATCAGCATCCAGAGAATATCTAAATAAAGAATCATGTAGCTCACCCTGCTTAAACAAGGCACATGTCAGTGCCAACAGGGAAGCATAAATTGCTATGAGAGTTCTTAGAGATACTGGGGTCTTTGGCAATTTGCTCAGTCTTCCTGACTTTAGTTCCCAGATGGTTGTGTGTCACTTTGGTTGACAGATGCAGAAGTATCCAACAGGAGAGATGGAGACTCAGACCAAGAAGAAAAAGAACAGACAGGAAACCACGGGGAGAAGGCTGCAGCCATTTTCCAAAGGTGTAATTGATGTGAGGAGGTGATGTTTGCCAGAGGCAGGCCAGGCCTTGTTATCAACACAGAGGAGGAAAGGGGGCGGGGGGACGGAAGCAGGAACACTGGGTAGATTCAACAGGAAAGATGTGCCTTAAAGGGAAGTGCAGCGATGCAAAATCCTAATTGTTGCTACTACACAAGGCAAATTTATTAACCAAAATGTTCCCTCTGCTTTCCCTGCCCTCTGCACAAGGGGTTAAACTCGCGCTTCTGACTTTACATACCGTCTGGATCATGAATACTTACTGCTCCCACCCAAAAAGTGTTCTTCTCGTAAGTCTTAGTCATCAGCACATTGGCACAAAGCCTGTGTCTAAAATCCCCAGAAAATCCCAGTGCCTAAATACCCATTGCCCTCCACCCTCCCCACACACACATCATCCTTGAGTCCCCCAGCTCCTGGCCTCCTGTTGGGCCACCCTCCTTCCTGCACTAGGTTCCAGCCACACCGGTATCCTTAAAGTTCCTCCAAGACAAGCGACTTCCATTCCTTGACCTTTGCTTGTGCCACTCCTTCCAACAGGACATGGACATTTCTCTTGCTTCCTCACCTGCACATCTTCCTATCATGTGGGTTTCAGCTTAAATAGCACCTCCCAGGAGAGCTTCTCTAACCACCCACCTGAAGGTCACACATCCTTTGCCCCTACTTCAGCTGTCTGCTTCTTCCCTCCTAGCACTTAACACAAGGGGTAGTAATTTTGCTTGTTTGTTTGATATTTTCTTTCTCCTATAGACCTAAATCAAATTCCTTATGACTATACAGTGGGAGTGAGAAATAGATTCAAGAGACTAGATCTGATAGACAGAGTGCCTGATAAACTATGGACAGAGGTTCGTGACATTGTACACACGACAGAGAGCAAGACCATCTCCAAGAAAAAGAAACGCAAAAAAGCAAAATGGCTGTCTGGGGAGGCCTTACAAATAGCTGTGAAAAGAAGAGAAGTGAAAAGCAAAGGAGAAAAGGAAAGATATACCCATTTGAATGCAGAGTTCCAAAGAATAGCAAGGAGAGATAAGAAAGTCTTCCTCAGCAATCAATGCAAAGAAATAGAAGAAAACAATAGAATGGAAAAGACTAGAGATGTCTTCAAGAAAATTAGAGATACCAACGGAACATTTCATGCAAAGATGGGCTCGATAAAGGACAGAAATGGTATGGACCTAACAGAAGCAGAAGATATTAAGAAGAGGTGGCAAGAATACATAGAAGAGGTGTACAAAAAAGATCTTCACGACCCAGATAATCATGAAGGTGTGATCTTTCACACTCACCCAGAGCCGGACATCCTGGAATGTGAAGTCAGGTGGGCCTTAGGAAGCATCACTATGAACAAAGCTAGTGGAGGTGATGGAATTCCAGTTGAGCTATTTCAAATCCTGAAAGATGATGCTGTGAAAGTGCTGCACTTAATATGCCAGCAAATTTGGAGAACACAGCAGTGGCCACAGGACTGGAAAAAGTCAGTTTTCATTCCAATCCCAAAGAAAGGCAATGTCAAAGAATGCTCAAACTACCACACAATTGCACTCATCTCACACGCCAGTAAAGTAATGCTCAAAATTCTCCAAGCCAGGCTTCAGCAATATGTGAACTGTGAATTTCCAGATGTTCAAGCTAGTTTTAGAAAAGGCAGAGGAACCAGAGACCAAATTGCCAACATGCGCTGGATCATTGAAAAAGCAAGAGAGTTCCACAAAAATATCTATTTCTCCTTTATTGACTATGCCAAAGCCTTTGACTATGTGGATCACAATAAACTGTGGGAAATTCTTCAAGAGATGGGAATACCAGACCACCTGACCTGCCTCTTGAGAAATCTGTTTACAGGTCAGGAAGCAACAGTTAGAACTGGACATGGAACAACAGACTAGTTCCAAATAGGAAAAGGAGTACTTCAGGGCTGTATATTGTCACCCTGCTTATTTAACTTACATGCAGAGTACATCATGAGAAACGCTGGGCTGGAGGAAGCATAAGCTGGAACCAAGATTGCTGGGAGAAATATCAATAACCTCATATATGCAGATGACACCACCCTTAGGGCAGAAAGTGAAGAAGAACTAAAGAGCCTCTTGATGAAAGTGAAAGAGGAGAGTGAAAAAGTTGGCTTAAAGCTCAACATTCAGAAAACTTAGATTGTGGCATCTGGTCTCACCACTTCATGGGAAATAGATGGGGAAACAGTGGAAACAGTGGCTGACTTTATTTTTCTGGGCTCCAAAAATCACTGCAGATGGTGATTGCAGCCCTGAAATTAAAAGACACTTGCTCCTTGGAAGGAAAGTTATGACCAACCTAGACACCATATTAAAAAGCAGAGACTACTTTGCCAACAAAGGCCCATCTAGTCAAGGCTATGGTTTTTCCAGTGGTCATGTATGGATATGAGAGTTGGACTGTGAAGAAAGCTGAGTACAGAAGAATTGATGTTTTTGAACTGTGGTGTTGGAGAAGACTCTTGAGAGTCCCTTGGACTGCAAGGAGATCCAACCAGTCCACCCTAAAGGAGATCAATCCTGGGTGTTCTTTGGAGGGCCTGATGTTGAATCTGAAGCTCCAATACTTTGGCCACCTGATGAGGAGAGCTGACTCATTTGAAAAGACCCTAATGCTGGGAAAGATTGAGGGCAGGAGGAGAAGGGGACAATGGAGGATGAGATGGGTGGATGGCATCACCAACTCAATGGACATGGGTTTGGGTGGACTCGGGGAGTTGGTGATAGACAGGGAGGCCTGGAGTGCTGAGGTTCATGGGGTCGCAAAGAATCGGACATGACTGAGTGACTGAACTGAACTGAACTGAACTGATAGACTGTGAGCTTCCCTGATAGCTCGGTTGGTAAAGAATCCACCCACAATGCAGGAGGCCCCGGTTCAATTCCTGGGTTGGGAAGATCCCCTGGAGAAGGGAAGGGCTACCCACTCCAGTATCCTGGCCTGGCGAAATCGATGGACTACAGTCCATGGGGTCGAAAAAAGTCGGCCACAACTGAGCGACTTTCACTTTCGTAGTAGACTGTAAGTTCCATAGGGCAGGATCCACACCTGTCTTGTTGATGTCAAAGTGCAGCATCCAGGTAGCTCAGTTCAGTTCAGTTCAGTTCAGTTGCTCAGTCATGTCCGACTCTTTGCGACCCTATGAATCGTGATGCTAAAGCATCCAGGTAGAAACATGATTAAATATTTGTTGAATGAATGCGTAAATGAATGAATGAGTGAGTGAGTGAGCCCCGTTGGTCTCTCTGAACCTCAATCCAAGTCTTTCTGTTTGAAGCCTGCACCGATTTCTGGTGCACAAAATGTACACAAAACAATTCCCTATGAGATGATGACCGCTAAGGTTTTTGATTCTGTTACTCTTAACCTGGTTTGAACTCAACTCTATTATGGCCCTCCAGATTTAACTGACTGCACCATCTGGCTCCAAACTCCAGGGTCTCATTAAATGAGCAGTAATAATAAAAGTAATTGCAAAAAGTAGAGAAGATTAAGGAGACAACAATAAAATAACGTTGCCAGCACAGGGCTATTGATTTTGTTTGTATCCTGCTGGTGCGGAGGATAAATCATTTTATTTCTCAGATTCATTTGTTTACAATAAACATTGACACTGGGCATGCAGGGCAGCCACTGATTAGTGTTAAAGAGCGATTACTACTAAAAATGTCTCTGCAGAGTTCCATCATGTCTGGTAAACCTAGAAGATTAAATAGAAGCCAACCACTTAAATTCAAGCCACAATGATTTCTTTCATTGTTCTTTTTCTGAATGGCAGAAATGTACACAGCAATAATTCCAGCAGTTTCCTGCTGTTTCAACAAAAAGTATTTAGTTAAGGTATTAAAAGTTCTGTGTCACTAAGGGAAGAGTACAGTGTAACTTTTCTTATGTGGCCTCTGGAAATTTATATAAAACTTATCATCAGAAGCCTAATGAGAAATTTGGAAAAGATGAATAAAGATGTATGACACCCATCATAGACTAATAATTCATTGTTATTACCTTTATCATTTCTCTTGAGACAGTTTCTTTTCATTGTGGTCATCCTTACAGTAATATTATTTGAGAAAAATCACTAAATTTAGAGCAAGCATAAACCATGTGTGTACATGCTAAGTTGCTTCAATCATGTTCAACTGCTTGTGACCCCATGGACTAGAGCTCACCAGGCTTCTCTGTCCATGGGATTCTCCAAGCAAGAATACTGAAGTGCATTGCCATGCCCTACTCCAGGGGATCTTCCTGACCCAGGGCTCGAACCCATGTCTCTTATGTCTCCTGCATCGGCAGGTGGGTTCTTTACCACTAGCACCGCCTGGGAAGACCAAGCATAAACCATTTCCTCATCCAATCCATAAATCACAAATTTTGCAGCTGTCTTCCAATTTATTGTAATAGCCTGGTTTCTAAACTCCTGAACTCTGCTGTCTTTTTCCATGTTCTCAAAACGTCAGTATTATTGTTACTTTTATTTTATAGGGGATGGCATGTTTATTTGCAATCAAAGTGGCAGAAATCAGAAGTTCTCAAAGGGTGTTCCCTGGGCCAGCAGTTTCAGCATCACATGGCAACTTACTGCAAATGTAAATTCTCAACCCCCAACCCAGATCTACTATGTCAGCCACCCTAGGGAGAAGAACCAGCCATCAGTGTCCCAGAAACCCTCCAGGGGATTCTGATGAACACTCAAGTGGTTCTCAGTTGGGAGTCAGCTTGCCTCCCTACCCCCAGGGCATTTCACAACATCTGGAGACATTTTTAGTTGTCAACAACTAGCGGAGAGGTTGTAGTGGGCATCTAGTGGATAGAAGCAAAAGATTCTGTTGAACACCTTACAGGGCACAGGACAGATTCCCATAACAGAGAATCCAAGTCCAAAATGTTAATAGCTCCAAGGCTGAGAAACCATGGTGAAAGGAAAGAACTCTGATGAGCAACTCCGAGTTTTAATGTCTCCTATTCATTTTTATTTATTATTTTATTTTTGGTGTTCCACGTATCACAGATGATTTTACTTTTCATTTCTTACTTTTATTTCAAGCCCACTCAACATGATTTCTGTTAGTGTCATCTTCAGACAGTCTTCCTCCAGCTTAGAATCACATCAATGTTTACCTATGTGTTAGATTTCCTTTTTTATACTTCGTTAATCCATTTGGAATTAATTTTCATAAAAGTTGTGAAGTTTTAACAGTTTCTTTACTGTATTAAAAGTCTTCATACATGGATACGAATTGCTTCTATTTCCTGACCGAGCCACAGCTAAGAGGATGTGCTCCACCAAAACAAAGGAATTAACTGAGCAAAAAGACCAGTTTGAATCAGTTTCAACCTCATGTGACCAAAAGCTTAATACTAGATTGAATGCCAGATGAAAGTATATTTCTCACACTAAAAAATAAAGATGTGGCAGTGAACAGAATGGTGCTTGTTCTGTGGTGCTGTAATTATTAGGGGCTTAGACCTCTGCAAAATATCCTTGTCATTATGATCCAAAATGCCTGCTGAAGCTCCAGCCATCACATTCTATTACGTGCAGTTTGATGAAGAAAAAGACAGAAAAGGGTGAGCCTCTTCTCTTTAAGGACACTTTCCAAAGTTAACATACATTATTGTTTGTATCTCACTGGCCAAAAATAAGTTATAGAGCGCACCTATTGCAAAGAAGGCCGGGAAATACAATCCACTAGTTAGGACGATAGTTATAGAGGTAGGGATAATAATCTTTGCCAAGTTGAGTTGCAGGAACCAGGGGTTTAATGTTCCAAAGTTTTGAGATAAAGGGGATCTCCAGGATGACAATTCTGTGTGTGTTGGCAGTGGGGCATGCTGGAGGGCAACCCTTTAATGGAGAGTCCCAAAGAGAAAGTGAAAGAAAGTGAAGTCTCTCAGTCATGTCTGACTTTGTGACCCTGTGGACTGTAGCCCACCAGGCTCCTCCGTCCGTGGGATTCTCCAGGCAAGAGTACTGGAGTGGGTTGCCATGTTCTCCTCCATGTCATCTTTCTCTGCAGAAAAGGGAAGAGAGAGATGATTTGCATTACTGGCATCTTTGCCACACAACTCCAAGTGTTCAGCCCTGGAGCAAATCCTGAGTCTGTTTCCATTTTCACAACCAACAAATAAGCATCACTTAAAAGCAAAGAAAACTAAAGAACTCAGTAATCCCCAACAAAGAATGATTTGCAAGCTTTTACCCTTCCATTTTTCCAGTAGTCATGTATGGATGTGAGAGTTGGACTGTGAAGGAGGCTGAGCACTGAAGAATTGATGCTTTTAAACTGTGGTGTTGGAGAAGATTCTTGAGAGTCCCTTGGACTGCAAGGAGATCCAACCAGTCCATTCTAAAGGAGATCAGTCCTGGGTGTTCATTGGAAGGACTGATGCTGAAGCTGAAACTCCAGTACTTTGGCCACCTCATGTGAAGAGTTGACTCATTGGAAAAGACCCTGATGTTGGGAGGGATTGGGGGCAGGAGGAGAAGGGGACGACAGAGGATGAGATGGCTGGATGGCATCCCTGACTTGATGGACGTGAGTTTGAGTGAACTCCGGGAGTTGGTGATGGAAAGGGAGGCCTGGCGTGCTGCAATTCATGGGGTCACAAAGAGTCAGACATGACTGAGTGACTGAACTGAACTGAACTGAACTCTTCCATTAACCACATCTAGGCATGTTCCAACCCCCTGGAAGCACAATGCCATTTCCATGAGACTGGAATAAAGCTAATTTTAAAATAGCACACTTTTATTTTAAAAATGTAAATCAGAGGACCTGTTTGCAGGCTCAATCACTGAATGCACTCCAAAGATTTATTTAAAAGCTTCTGTGATTTTTCCAAATTCTTGAGATTGTTTGTACCCTCTGAAATGAATTAGAAATATTAATTTTTTTTCTACCTGATAAGATATGGATAGTTTCATGACAGCCATTTTCCAAGCATATGCTTGTTTGAAGGACCGAAGGAATGGGACCTTTTTGGGGCCAGCATGGCTCTGTCTCCCTGCTGGTTCCTGGCAGGTCAGCCAACACCAGGTGACTGAGGCTGTTAAACTCTTTTTATTGACTCACATAGGTGTAAATAATACTGGCAGTCTTGCATATTCTCACCAGATGCCCTGAATCACTCTTGTCTTCCTTCTAAAGACTGGTGGGGAGAAGACTCAGGACAGGAGAATAATAGAGTTTGTAAATTCCACCTCTAGACAATATTCTGCCTTCCAAGCCTAACTGCTTACTCCCTAATCCTATTATGCATGTTAGAAACTGGGAATTATCTCTGCCTCCCTGCAGGATGCTGATATGTTTCTGATCTGGGCTCCCTCCTCCCACCCCAGGCAGATGGAAATGCTAGGCCAACTGGGGAAATGTATGTGTTCTCAAAGAGGCAAAAAAGAACGTTGTTTTTGTTCAGTGGCTAAGTCCTGTCCAGCTCTTTGCAACCGCGTGGACTGCAGAATGCCAGGCTCCTCTGTCCTCCACCATCTCCCAGAGTTTGCTCAAATTCATGTTCATTGAGTCAGTGATGTTATCTGACCATCTCATCCTCTGTCGCCCCTTCTCTTCCTCCCCTCTATTTTTCCCATCATCAGGGTCTTTTACAATAAGTCAGCTCTTTGCATCAGGTGGCAAAGTATTGGAGCTTTAACTTCAGCATCAGTCCTTCCAGTGAATATTCAGGCTTGACTTTCTTTAGGATTGACTGGTTTGATCTCCTTGCAGTCCAAGGGACTCTCAAGAGTCGTCTCCAGCAACAAAATTGGAAGGCATCAATTCTTCAGTGCTCAGTCTTCTTTATGGTCCAAATCTCACATCCATATATGACTACTACATAGTCAAACCTTAGCTTTGACTATACAGACCTCTGTTGGTAAAGTGATATTTGTGCTTTTTAATATGCTGTCTAGGTTGGTCATAACTTTCCTTCCAAGGAGCAAGCACCTTTTAATTTCATAGCTGCAGTCACCATCTGCAGTAATTTTGGAGCCCAAGAAAAGAAAATCTGTCACTGCTTCTATGATTCCTTCTTCTATTTGCCATGAAGTGATGGGACTAGAGGCCATGAATAATTTCCAAGTTTCCCTGCCCCCATCTGGATGCAGGCACTTGGATGCTTGCCTTTCGCCAAGGTCTGTGTCAAGCCCTCAGGTCCCACAACCACCTGTCGTGTGCGTGCTCAGTCTCTCAGTCATGTCCGACTCTTTCTTGACCCCATGAACTGTATCCCACCAGCCTCCTGGGTTCATGGAAAGAATATTGGAGTGAGTTGCCATTTCCACCTCCAGAGCATCTTCCCAGACCAGGGATCAAACCTGCATCTCCTGTGTTGCAGGCTAATTCTTTACGGCTGAGCTATCAGTGAAGCATGACCACCCCATGGGGGATGCTAATAGGATCCCCTTTAGGCAGACAAGAAGGCTGGGTCCAGACAGTAGGCTTATGGCGGAGGGGGGCTGGGCCCTTCACAGAAACCTCACACTGCTGTCCACGGGGTACACGTGGCCCTGGGGGTGATAAAGATTCTCCCCTGGGAGGGAGATTAGCACTAGAGGTTTGATCATAGAGCCAGAGCCTGGCAAGCAAGGATGGTAAGGGAAAGACTCAGTAGAAATTGTAGGGACTGCTTCCTTTGACTAAAACCCCTGTCCTGGCCTTCTTCATGGCCAGTTGCCCGAGCAGACTGGGCTCAGGCCCCGGCTCACTCTGACAGATCACCTTCCTCTGCCCACTGCAGGGCTCTGCAGTGGCTCTCCAGGATTTCCTCTGATGTCACACTGTTCACCGTGGGAAGACCTTGAGTTCTCCTGTCTGCCTCATTAGACAGTGAGTCCTCTGAAGGCAGCAACAAAATCATTTATTGCAAATAATTCGATAAGTGACTTGTTGAGTGAGGGAGGGAGTTCAGATGAGGAAACAAGTTTTGTAGCCTGCCCAGTTGTCCATAACCAATCACTCCTAATGAATGTAAAAGTTGTCTCCTAACTTCTGGCCCAGAGCTTTTTCTTTGATGCTTTATTAAACCCTGATTGTATGTCCTCTTTCAGAGTCCTCTATAAAATCTGGATAGCAGTGTGGGAGAAATTAGTTTAACCACTTGGAAGAGAATAGAGACTAAAGACCTAGGAGGGAAAAAATTGCAAAATTAGAAGGAGAAAAAGAAAACATGTAAGAAAGAGATGAAAACCATTGGTGGCTTCAGAGGGTCTCAATTCAGAACAGTTCAGTCACTCTGTCATGTCCAACTCTTTGAGACCCCATGGACTGCAGCACTCCAGGCCTCCCTGTCCATCGCCAACTCCCAGATTCACCCAAACTCATGTCCATTGAGTTGGGGATGCCATCCAACCATCTCATCCACTGTTGTCCCCTTCTCTTCCTGCCTTCAGTCTTTCCCAGCATCAGGGTCTTTTCCAATGAGTCAGTTCTTTGCATCAGGTAGCCAAAGTATTGGAGTTTCAGCTTCAGCATCAGTCCTTTCAATGAATATTCAGGACTGATTTCCTTTAGGATGGACTGGTTGGATCTCCTTGCAGTCCAAGGGACTCTCAAGAGTCTTCTCCAACACCACAGTTCAAAAGCATCAATTCTTTAGCGCTCAGCCTTCTTTATAGTCCAACTCTCACATCCATACATGACTACTGGAAAAACCATAGCTTTGACTAGATGGACCTTTGTTGGCTCAGAGGGTATTTCAAGGATATTATTTGTGTGGAAGGAATAAAGGGATGGCCCTCAAAGCATTCACATTTCATTTCTTCACATCTTGATACTGAAATCCAAGAAACATGCAAAATGGATAAAATAGAATTGCTTTTCATGTTCATTATGCCTAGAATAGGATATGCTTAGTTGTATCCAACTCTTTTGTGACCCTATGGACTGTAGCCTGTCAGGATCCTCTGTCCCCAGGATTTCCCAGGCAAGAATACTGGAGTGGGTTGACATTTCTTACTCCAAGAAATCTTCCCAATCCAGGGCTCAAACCTGTGTCTCCTGCATCTCCTGCAATGGCAGGCAGATTCTTTACTACTGCGCCACCTGGGACTCTAGTTAATGTCAGGCCCTGGGAAAAGCCTGAAATTTTTCCCAACGTGTAGCTGACGTGGACGCTGAGAGAAGACCCAATACTCCTGTGAAAGAGATGAGGCTCCATCACTCACAGCAGTAGCCAGGGTATCTGCATCTGTTGCTTTGGTTACCTGAGCCCTGATTCCCAAAGGCAACATGAAAAAGAGCCGTGATACCTGCACACATGGTCAACCACATTACAGAAGAAGACCTTAGAGAATCCTAGGCTTTTCTAAGTGGCAGTGAGCATGCCTGCCATTTTTTTTTCCAGAGGAAGATATTATCTTTATTATATGGAGTGTTAGTGGGCCTGTTCTTTTTTCTATAGGGAGAAATTACTTCTATCTCCAAGGCTGTTCCTCATGCGAAAATCCTTGAACAAATAGAAACAGAGGCAAATGTGCTGACTCGTGAGAAACCAGTGTATCCATTGGTGTCTGCCAGAAATTACCTGATTGATCCATTGACTCACACACTAGACATCACTTAGCAATTATATGCCAGGCACTGAGCTGCTTGCTGGATATACATCTGGGAGCAAACCTTGACATGGTTCCTGACTGCAGGGAGCTTACACTTTTAGCCAGGAAGGTAATCATACATTCAGGATCACAAAAAGACATGCAAAATGGCAACAGTGATGAAGACCCTTTGAGGAGGGCTTATGCCACCACAGAGACGTATCATAGTGGATACTACAAAAGTGTGATGTAGCAAGAAAGAGACTCCCAGGCAGATGAGACAGAACGAGCAAAGGCCCCGGAGTCAGAGGGCAGATGTCCCCTGTGAGTGGGTGAATAGTACAGTTTTCCCACGACTGTTGTCTCTTTCAAGCCAGTTGCTGCAGACTGATCATTAATTGCATCCCTCTTCCCTCTAGAAAAATGCTACAGGTGAACCTATCTGCAAAGCAGAAATAGAGGCACAGATATAGAGAACAAATGTATGAACACCGAGGATGGAAAGGGGGGACAAGGGATTGACATATGCACACTACTATGTATATGTATAAACTAGATAAGTAATGAGAACCTACTGCACAGCACAGGGAACTCTACTCAGTGCTCTGTGGTGACCTAAATGGGAAGGAAATCCAAAAAAAGAAGGGATATGTGTATACATATGGCTGATTCACTTTGTGGGAGAACAAAAAATAACACAACATAGTAAAGCAACTATACTCCAATATTTTCAATAGTGCCATCTGAGGATTTGAGAGGTTCAGAGTTCAGGGTGAGGGCAGCATGTTTCAGATGCTGCTCTACAAAGATAAATGGGACCAGAGCATGCTGAGCTTTGCGGGCACTGCTAACAACTTGGGTCATTATCCCAAGAGCAACGGGGTGCTACATGAGGGTTTTGAACAAGAGCATCACATGAGCAGGTTTTCATTCTGAAGAGATCATTTTGGTGTCGATGCAGAGAAGGATTTAGAGGAGATGATCAGGTCATCAGAATCTATGACTGTGGTTCAGACAAAGAAAACAGTGGCTTGGATGAGAATGGTAAAGCGAGAAGAAGTTGGATTTAATTGGTGAAGAAGGGACATGACAACAGACACTTAGGGGGTACAAAGGACAGGCTATGACTTGGGAGTAAATAGATCATCAGTGATGACGCTAGAATTTCTGTCTGGCACTATCACAGGAAATATTAGTGAAGGTAAGGAGAAATGCTAGCTAGGCAGTGGGATGAGCAGGTATGAGCTCAGGTGGGAAATACAGGCTGGAGCCATACACCTGGGCACTGACATCATCTGGATGCTAACTGAAGCCGGAGTGTGAAGGAGGGAACCCAAGTACAGGAGGAGAGAGCCAAGGATGGAGCCTGGGAAAGCCAGCATGGACAGATGAGCAGAGCAGGGCAAGTCTCAAAGGCAACTGAGAGAGTGCTTATCAAGTCGGAGAAGCCCAGACTGGGGTTCCAGAAAGCCTGGAGGAGAGAGGTCACAGGAAGACTGGCAAACACCTATGGACAGAACTGGAGCGCACTGGTGGTCCATGCAAGCAGAGGGGTGTGGAGGCGACTGGAGAAGACTCAGCCACGTGTGTGTGGTGGGGGGCGGCGGGGGAATGGAGCCCAAGAGTCCCGGCACCTCTGTGAGGTTTCAGGTGGTAAGAGGGAGGAGACAGAAGGGCCACGGAAGGTGGAGGGCAGCAGAGCTCGATTCTGAGGATGGAAAATATGGAAGCAAGCAGAAACACTTCCAGTGGGGAGAATCCCCTTGAGAAGAGAAGGGATAAAAGGAAAGTGAGGAAGAAGAGTAACCAGCCCTAGAAAGTTCCTGAGAAGCACAAGCATAGGATGGAGTCCAAAGCACAGGAGGAAGGAACTGACTTGGAGAAGACAAAGGGCAGCGGGAAGGAAGGCCCCTCAGTGGGTGTCAGGGTGCCCGCAAATCTGGAAGAGGGTGGCCGAGTGAGCCCATGGGAATGCGGGTGGGAGGAGGAAGCAAGGTTATTGACCAAGGGCAAAGAAGGAGATGGAGTCAAGGGGGAGCCAGAGGTTTCCAGGATAATGTGTCTGGAGGCAGCCACTGCAGAGAACAAGTGGGACAGAGGAAAACAAGGAGGGTGCCAGATGGTTTGTGTGTGCACGCACACACACGAACACGCATGTGTGCTCACACACATGCACGGGCACACATACCTACAAATGTGCATATGCACAAGCACATGTCCACACGTGCATGAACACGTGCACATATGTATACACGTGTGCACACACAATGTTCACACATACACATGTGCACACATGTGAATGTGTGTTCCCACATGCATGTGCTCTCGCACACACTCACACATGCATGTGTGCATGTGTGTTCACACACATGCACACATTGCATGCATACACGTGCACACAGTGCCCACATACAGGCACACACTCACACATGTGTGCAATGCACACTCGTGTGTGCATATGCTTCACACACATGCACACACATATGTGCACACACATATGCAGACATACACACAAGCACACTCACATATGCACATGTTCACATGAACACATATGCATACATATGCGTTCACATGCTTCACACATATTCATACACACAAACACATACACACAGGCCAGGACCTCAGTCTCTCCACTCTCTGTAAACACTCCCTCACATCTGGGCTCCCTTCTCCCTTCCACTAGCCTGCCTGTGTCCATCCCCGCATAGTCCTGTCACCATAAGCATTCCTACAAGAGGTGGCCTGAGGAAGCCTCTGAAGCCTGGCAGGCTGGTGAGAGGGAAGATCATTGCCAGCACTCCTCAGTTCATATCCACCCTCTCGTCCAAGACACATTTACAGAAATAAGCTCAAAGCCATCGAAATGACCCAGAAGAGAAAATCCATCAGCATTCTGGCCAAAGCCAAGCTCTGCTCATCTACCCAGGGAGCCGCGAAGGCTGGTGTTTCAGAGAGGGGAGGGCCTGGGGAGAGATGAAGCTCAACTTCTCCTCCCTCTAATGAGGAGCCCAAAGCCCAGAGAGGTTTAAAGGCAGCTGCTCACCCACAGGTGTCCTCGTTCTTTGAGAATTAATCTGGGCACACTGCATCCAGAGGCAGGCAGTGAGTGCTTGACGAAAGTAAGTTTATCTCCCCCTCACCAAACCCCCAAATGCTTCCCTCCAAGTCAAATGCACCACAAGTCTGAAAATGAAAGCCTCTCTTTGCTTAATCAGGGGAGAAACGGTGTCGCCTCATTTCAGACGGATCAGAGGAAAGCTCAAGAGGAAAGAACATGGCCCAGGATTCTGGAGCCGGAAGGCCGAGTGCTCTCCGAAGTGGAAAGGAAATGACTCTCCTGACCTGGAAACAACCCTCATTTGCCATGAGAGTCTCTTGTTTCCAGACTCTCCAAGGACAGCAGGGGTCAGAGACTGTGGCTATGGTGGGTAGACAGCGTGGGGTCTGCAGGGAGAGAGAATGCAGGCTGTGCCCAGGATCTCCCCGAGGAGGTGGGCTGTTAGGGAAACCCCGTGAGTGTGCTGACGACCCCCGCCCTCCTGCCACCAGAGCCAGGACTCCTGAGAGTCTTCTGTTCTGGGTCACTGAAGGCACACGGCTCCTTAAGCATCCATAAATCGCCTGATCTGCCTGAAAGAAACTGACAGTGGAGCTTGAAAGAAAATCCATTTCTGGAATAATAAGAGAGCTTGGCAGCTTCTGCGAGCAGATTCAAGGCAAAGCTGAGGGCGCCCGGGGGATTTTCACTTTGCAAGGGGTGGGGGGTGGGGGCTGTCTGTGCCCGGAGGTTGAACCAGGGGACATGAGAGGTGAAATTGGAGGCGAAAAGCCTCTCTGTCAGTGTGGAAGGGCAGCTTCGCTCTTGTTCTTCACCCATCTCCAAGAAAAATTAAGTAGACATCAAAGTCATCTGCCAGCGCTGAACTGGAAGGAGGGAGAGAGTGAGAAAGGGAAAGGCTGGAGGAGGCTTAGGGCGGGGGTGCAGGGGAGGAGGTAGGGGGACAGGAAATGGGGACAGAGACCATTGCTGCTTAACATCTATTCAGCTGGGGTCACTGCAGCACCGTAACACAATTTGTTCTTTTGTACTCGGCTCAGATGGTAAAGAATCTGCCTGAGGATCTGAGTTCGATTCCTGGGTCAAGAACATCTCCTGGAGAAGGGAATGGCTACCTACTCCAGTATCCTTGCCTGCGAAACCCCATGGACAGAGGAGACTGGTGGGCTACAGTCCATAGGGTCGCAAAGAGTCAGACACGTCTAAGCGACTAATACTAACACAACAGCAGGAAGACAAAGGAGCACATGAGGTTTTACATTCATGCACACAAAATTACTGCAAACACTATTCTCCTACCTCAGAACGATGTATATATGTGTGTGTGTGTGTGTGTGTGTGTGTGTACACATATATTAAATCTCAATTTGGGAGCTACATCCTTTTTGGCTTATTTTTAAAATAAACCCCCCTGAAGTAGGAAATGGCAACCCACTGCAGTATTCTTGCCTAGAGAATCCCATGGACAGAGGAGCCTGGCGGGCTACAGTCCGTAGCAAAGAGTTGGACGTGACTGAGCGAATGAACACACAAAATATGAACACACAAAATAAAAGCAAGTGCTCCTCTGTGTGTCTGTGTGAAGAACGCACTCTGGCTGAGTGTGGAAAGGAGACGTGTCGCAGTGGCCCCCACGCCGGTGCCCTGTGCCCTGCAGGAAGCCCCCTCCTCTCTGCCTGTGTGAGCATGGCTCCCTGGAGGTGTCTGCTAGTCGCTGTCTTCCCCAGCTAAACTTTCCCGACATGTAAGGGTGAATTTCCCATACCACATGGTGAAGTGTTTTGCGGAGAATACAGAATCCAGAATTTAAAGGAAGTTAATAAGGGACCCACAGGTTCAAGGCTAACATCCTGCGGGTCAGGGCTTCTTGCCAGGTCAGGTCTAAGTGTACTCTGGGATCAGGATTTGAGCCCAGGTGAGCTGGTTCAAGGGCTTCCCAGGCGGCGCTTCCCAGGCTTCCCTGCCTGACAATGCAGTAGACAGAAGAGATGAGTGTTCGATCCCTGGGTCAGGAAGATTCCCCTTGAGAAGGAAATGGCAGCCCACTCCATTATTCTTGTCCGAAGAATCCCCATGGACAGAAGAGTCTGGTGGGCTACAGTCCATGGGGTCACATAGAGTCAGATACACCTGAAGCAACTTAGCACGCATACTCGAGCTGGTTCAAGTTCCTGCTTTCCACCATGTCCCTGCTGCTGTGTGTGTTCCCTCTGCTTCAGACACTCCCCTCCTCTCCTGGATTAACCCTCTCTATCGCTTTGCTGGTTCTGAGGAATCCCTCCTGCCTCTCCCC
Source organism: Bubalus bubalis (assembly GCF_019923935.1). Classification (NCBI taxonomy): domain Eukaryota; kingdom Metazoa; phylum Chordata; class Mammalia; order Artiodactyla; family Bovidae; genus Bubalus; species Bubalus bubalis. The sequence continues at coordinate 113,326,251 of NC_059162.1, read as the reverse complement.
CAGAGCTAGGTTGAGAGGCCCTCATACCTGCCCCCTGGACCCCTGTACTACAGCCCCCATCAGCCCCCAAGTCTCAGGACTCCCTGCAGACAGTAAGATCCCTGGGGACAGGGTTTCTGTAATATCCAGGCATGGTGAGGCACACAGCGAGTGTGTCTGTGAGCACAAATGAATGAAATCGTATAAAAGACCAGATCTTTGTCCTACAAGAGCTCCTAAACCCGTGGGAGGACAGATTTCTACAGAACAACCATGACACCTCATGAACAGGCTGGGAGGGCTGCAGTCAAGTTTACAAATCATGTTCCAAACTCACATGGGAAGGACTGGTGACTTCTGCCTGCGGTGCAAGGCAAGGGCAGGATGGCACTTAATTAGGGGTGTGTGTGTATGTGCTCAGTTGCCCAGTCACGTCTGGCTGTTTTGCAACCCCATGAACCACCAGGGTCCTCCACCCATGGGACCTCCCTGCAAGAGCAGGTTGCCATCTCCTACTTCATGGGATCTTCCCAACCCAGTGATCAAACCCACGTCTCTTGCATCTCCTGCGTTGGTAGGTGGATTATTTACCACTGAGCCCACCTGGGAAGGGATGAGTCATTCTAACCAGCCAAGAAGGGAGGAGGAACAGACTGATAAGGAGACCACAGGGCACATGGAAAATGGTGACTAATTGAGCTCCCACAATAGATCGGGCATTGTCCAGATGCAGTGAGCCAAACACAGGGGGAACACAAAGCCCTTCCCTCTGGAAGGTCACAGCGAGGGAGGGAGTGAGACCCACAATGGACCATGCTGGAAACTATTAACCACAGGTTCCTGGCCAAGATGCCCATCCAAGCAGGGGGTCAGTGAGTGAGGTGCTCACCCTCCAGCTCCTGGGTGGCTGGGTGGGGACATGGCCAGGGCCTGTGGCCTCGAGAAGTCCCCTCTAGCACTCTGGTGACCCGTTGGTACTCATATCTTCCACACGGCCAGGAGGTAGAAAAGCTGGGAAACTCTCTCAGGACAGAGCTTCCCTGGGAGTGCAGGGTCAAGGCAGACTTTCTGGAGGAGGTGATTCCCAAGTTGGGCCCTGACAATAGAGTAGGAGAGGTAGAGAGATTTTGAACAAAGGAACAAACTAAGAGTGGTGACAATAAAGAGTGCTAATCTTCATTGAATCACTTCATGGTAAATAGAAGGGAAAAAAGTCAATTCTAAAGAAAATCAACCCTGAACATTCATTGGAAGGACTGATGCTGAAGCTGAAGCTCCAATACTTTGGCTACCTGATGCAAAGAGCCAACTCATCGGAAAAGACTCTGATGCAGGGAATTATTGAAGGTCAAAGGAGAAGGGGGTGGCAGAAGATAAGGCGATTGGATACCATCACTGACTCAATGGGCATGAGTTTGAGCAAACTCTGGGAGATAGAGGAGGACAGGGAATCCTGGCATGCTGCAGTTCGTGGGGTCACAAAGAGTCGGACACGACTTAGTGACTGGAAAACAACAAGCCTTCACTGAGCAGTAAAGAAGCGCCAGCCTGGACCTAAGCACCTCTAAACTTACCTCATTTAACCCTCCCACCTCTCTGAAGGGAAGAAGGTCATTTTACACATGAGTAAATTGAGGCACTGGATCACTGAAAAAGCAAGAGAGTTCCAGAAAAACATCTATTTCTGCTTTATTGACTATGCCAAAGCCTTTGACTGTGGATCACAATAAACTGTGGAAAATTATGAAGGAGATGGAAATACCAGACCACCTGACCTGCCTCTTGAGAAACCTGTTTACAGGTCAGGAAGCAACAGTTAGAACTAGACATGGAACAACAGACTGGTTCCAAATAGGAAAAGGAGTACATCAAGGCTATATATTGTCACCCTGCTTATTTAACTTATATGCAGAGTACATCATGAGAAACACTGGGCTGGAGGAAGCACAAGCTAGAACCAAGATTGCCGGGAGAAATATCAATAACCTCAAATATGCAGATAACACCACCCTTATGGCAGAAAGTGAAGAAGAACTAATGAGCCTCTTGATGAAAGTGAAAGAGGAGAGTGAAAAAATTGGCTTAAAGTTCAACATTCAGAAAACTCAGATCGTGGCATCCAGTCCCATCACTTCATGGCAAATAGATGGGGAAACAGTGGCTGACTTTAGTTTTTTGGGCTCCAAAATCACTGCAGATGGTGATTGCAGCCATGAAATTAAAAGATGCTTACTCCTTGGAAGGAAAGTTATGACCAACCTAGACAGCAAATTAAAAAGCAGAGACATTACTTTGCCAACAAAGGCCCGTTTAGTCAAGCTATGGCTTTTCCAGTGATCATGTATGGATGTGAGAGTTGGACTATAAAGAATGCTGAGCACAGAAGAATTGATGCTTTTGAACTGTGGTGTTGGAGAAGACTCCTGAGCACCCCTTGGACTGCAAGGAGATCCAACCAGTCCATCCTAAGGATATCAGTCCTGGGTGTTCATTGGAAGGACTGATGTTGAAGCTGAAACTCCAATACTTTGGCCACTTGATGTGAAGAGCTGATGGATTTGAAAAGATTCTGATGCTGGGAAAGATTGAGGGCAGGAGGAGAAGGGGATGACAGCAGATGAGATGGTTGGATGGCATCACCAACTCAATTGACATGGGTTTGGGTAGACTCCGGCAGTTGGTGATGGACAGGGACACCTGGTGTGCTGCAGTTCATGGGGTCGCAAAGAGTCGGACACAACTGAGCAACTGAACTGAACTGAAATTGAGGCACAGAAAATTTAAGTAACCTTCCCAAAGTCACATAGCCAGAAAGCAGTGAAACTAGGATTCACAGCAAGGTTAATGTGTCCCAGATTTCTGTTCCCTAGTAAATGATCCATTGAGGCACATAGCAAAACCACAGAAGGCGTGTGGCTTTCCTGGGATATAGGATACTGGATGGTCAGTGGTAAGAAACAGGCTGGGAGGAAGACACAGCATTTGACTCAGACCAGGAGAGCTACATGGACAGCTGTTCCTGGAGGTTGGGGACTAGGCCAGGAGGTCACATCGTGTGTCTGCAGAGGTGGGTGGGGGCCAGACTGCCCCAGTCATAAGCTCCCTTTCTGGGATTTGGGCAGGAATTCAGTGGGGAACCATTGGAGACTCATGAGCGGGGCACGGGATGCTCAGTGGGGAGTGTCAGGAAGATGACTCTCAGGCAGGGCCAAGGATCGGGAGGAGGGGGTGCTGTGACGGAGACACATAGAAGGATGTTGCAGTGGTCCAGTGTGATGTGAGCCCGTGGGTGGCTCTAGGTGCGATATGGTCCCTGCACGTGTTCTCTGTCTGCTGCCATGATTCCTTCCTGGTTTGTATTTCTTTCCTGATGATTGGTACCATCATAAAGAGGCACTCCCAAGAACAACACCCTACACACCCCTTAATACACCCCTCCTGGCCTTCATCTTTCTTCTCTGTCCCCATCTCAATAATCCTGCCACAATCCACCCCACCTCCAACAACTTCAAACACCTCAGCCCTGCTGGTGAACAGCAGTCAGTGACTGGCTTTAGCTACTTGGGTCTTGCTGTCTACCCCAGGGAGCTTCTCAAGGCATTTCTTTGATACAAACACAGAGGGATTTAAGGGAAGCCAGTCTCCTCCATCTGCCGCAAGATCAGGTGTCTCTTGGACCCTTCACCCCACACAGTCCCTCCTGGGTCCACACTCATGGCCTTTGCACTCAGCTTACTGCCTGCAGCATCATGCATGCATGCATGCTTAGTCATTCAGTCATGTCTGACTCTTTGCAACCTCATGGAATGTAGCCCACCAGGCTCCTCTGTCCCTGGAATTCTCCACAAGAATACTGGAGTGGGTAGTCATCTCCTACTCCAGGGGACCTTCTCGACCCAAGGATCAAACCCAGGTCTCCTGCATTGGCAGGTGGATTCTTTGCCACTGAGCCACCAGGAAGCTTTCACTTTTCACTTTCATGCATTGGAGAAGGAAATGGCAACCCCCTCCAGTGTTCTTGCCTGGAGAATCCCAGGGACGGGGGAGCCTGGTGGGCTGCCGTCTGTGGGGTCGCACAGAGTCAGACACAACTGAAGTGACTTAGCAGCAGCAGCACCAGGAAGCATCAAGTCCCTGTTTATCTTAAATCAATCTTGTCTCCCTGGTGGCTCAGACAGTAAAGCGTTTGCCTGCAATGCAGGAGACCTGGGTTTGATCCCTGGGTCGGGACTATCCCCTGGAGAAGAAAATGGCAATCCACTCCAGTACTCTTGCCTGGAAAATTCCATGGACGGAGGAGCCTGGTGGGCTACAGTCCTTGGGATCTCAAACAGTCTGACACAACTGAGCGACTTCACTTTCATCTCCTCTAATGGATTGTAAGATGGTGGAGAGCAGGGCCTCCTGTTCCTTTCTTATTTTGATTTATTTTTATTTTTTATTTTATTCTTAATCCCCAGGAAGTATTCACAGTGGCCACTTACTGACAACACATTGCACATTATGAGAAAAATAAGGGAAACTGCTCCTAGTCAAACAAGACTTCTGCAGGGGCAAAAACATTGATTAAAAATTTGAGGCTATAAATGAGCCCATGGAGTCCCAAAGCCCCAGCTTGATCCTAAACTATGGTTCAGAAACATCCACCGAGGTCTGACGGATGAATGGCACAGGCCACTGAAGGCCGTTTTGCCCCTCATGTTTTCCATCTTCAGGAGAATAGAGACCTGTCCAGTCCACGTGTGCCTGGGTTGGGGTGGGTCAGGGAAGGCAATGGGATGTTTGTGTCCAAAATCCAGCCCCAGCTCAACAGAAGGGCCAACTCCTAAGCCTTTTCTTTTTGAGGTGGAGGCTGTGGGCAGAGGCTGTGTCCATAACAACCACCGAGTTCAGTCCACCACATGGACCATGAAGGGGTGGGGCGGCAGGTGGGAGACACATTCCCCAGTTGTGTCTGGAACCAAGGTGGCTTTGGAGGACTCTGCCTTCGCAAGGAAACAGGGTCTGGGCCCCAGCCTCCATGAGCACGTGGGGTTGTGGACATAAGGCACCATCTTGGCCCCAAGACAGATCCTGAGCCCACAGGAGACCCTGTAAGTTCAGAAACAGCCACACGTATCTGAAGGGTGGTGACCTAGCAGGGTGTCACCAAGTCACAGAAGCTGGAGACCCTGGGGGTATAGATGGGTGCCCAACCGGGGGCACCAAAAAGTGACCATGAATCCAAACCTGGCCCTGATGGCAAGAATCAGAACCATGGGGGACAGCCTTCTGCTTGCATGCGATCAGAATGCTCGAGTTATCTGCTTATCAAAGTCAGCTCATGTAACTCTGCGAGTCAGATCCCCATAGAAATAAATCTGAAGGGAGGGACTGTATTTTTTTTCCATTCTCAGAAGAATGACAAAGGCAACCCATGACATTTCCTCCTCATTTAATTCAACACAGTCATTTGAACCAAGCCGCAAGGCTAACAGCAGCCGTGTACACACGCCCAGGACACCTTCAGTACCAGATACAAAGACAGCACCTTTGATTAGAGGTGCAGCCAAGACACGTGCTGTTTTCATGAGCTGCACCCAAAACAAGGACTTGTCCTGCACAGAGATCACGGAGAGGAACCACGCGAAAACCTCCGCCAGGCAAGCCGAGCTGGAAACAACTGGGCAGCTCCCCCAAGTGAACTCCGCGCGTCGTTCAAGTTCTCCGTCATTAGCGTCAACGGAGCAGTTGCTTTTACTCACGATATTGATGTGCACACGGCCTATTTCTTACACTAACAAAAGCACAGTCTGTGAAAACGTGAACACAGGGACAAGCACATTTAAGGAGATCAGCCAAGAGTTATGCTAAGTTTCATCTTCTAGGAGGTTTTCAAGTTACTGATTTTATTCACATTCACCATTTGAATTGAGGATAAAAGGTTGGGATGGTTGTCATTCTCTACGTGGTCTTATGGACAGGGCCAAATACTTTGTTTTTTTTTCCAGTCACTATGGCGATAACACAAGCCTCGTCTTGGTGGATTCAGAAAAGGCAGTTCTTCTAGTTGCCATGGTGAAACAAAAACAAAATTCTCTCGCTAACAGAGAAAACTTGAAAATTCGATTCATCGACAATTTTTGCCAAGTAAATTTTATTCCACCTTTCAGAATCCAAAACCATGAATTGATCATCCCCACCACTAAGATTCCTTGTCAGGTCATTAAAGAAGTTTAGGTAAAAAGACACCTTTTATTTGTGTTCATTCCCTACAAACATCATGAGTGTTGTGAGGAGTCATTTTAACTACTGCCCAGACAAAACAGAAAAACATTTTTTTGGTTCATGCTTTTGTAGTTTTTCTAATGAGATAATCATTTAATAGCTTCCTTCTAAAATTTTCTTCTTTAGCCACTGAGTACATTCTATTCAAAGTGGAAAAACTAATCACGAATGTTAAAATAACTTTATGTACTTCTTTTGTGCAAAGAAAACACCACTTCCAGACAAAGCTAGGACTACAGGCATTCAATAACATAATACCTTGAATTCTATACCAATGCCCTCACCCTCTATAATACTGAAATAAGTATACTGGTTTCTTCCTAAACTAAGGATTAAATGCAATATTTTATCTTAGGAGTTCTAGGTTCTGTATCATGTTAATAATTCCCATTTGCTAAACATTTCTGAAAAAGCCTTATAAATAGTTTGATAAGACTTATATTGAAGGCGGGAGGAGAAGGGGATGACAGAGGATGAGATGGTTGGATGGCATCACTGACTCAATGTACATGAATTTGAGTAAACTCCGGGAATTGGTGATGGACAGGGAGGCCTGGCACTCCGGGAATTGGTGATGGACAGGGAGGCCTGGCATGCCACAGTCCACGGGGTCACAAAGAGTTGGACACAACTGAGCAACTGAACTGAACTGATATCAAGCTAACAATTCGTATTTGCTAAACATTTCTGGAAAAAAACTTATAAATAGTTTAATAAGAAGTACATATTCCTGGGAATCTAGCCATGGGAAATTTTCCCAACTGTGGAAAAAGATTCATACGCATAGATGCTCACCCCATTGGGCAACAAGAAACCACCTTTAATGACCAACATAGCAGAAATCACTAGAGACTGAATAGCAAGCAAGTGTTAATATAAAGTTTAAGACCCTGTATATAAGGAGTACATTTTGGATAAAATATTAAGTGAAAAAGCTTATGTAAAATGTATATGTGGTATGCTGACTTTATATAAAATTTTAAAAGAGACATAAAACATGCATAGAAAAAAAAAAAGGAAAAACACCCTGACTTGTTAGCAGTGATTATCTTCAGATAATGAGACTGTTTATATTTTCTACTTTCCTCATAGTCTACGTTTTGTACAATACCCAGGAATTTCCTATCATACCCATGAATTATTTATAATGGGAAAATAATAAGCAGGGGGACACTCAGTGAAAACAAAATCAGACGCGCCTCTGGGGAGGTCACCTTCAGGTGCCTTTTCACACTGCTAGGAAGAGGGTACTTCCGTCAAGTGGGGTTCCTGGGGCACGTCCAGGAAGACGATGCTTTATCACCTGCTTTAATGATTAAAATCATAGAGAGCAATGATAAGAGTTTCTCCTGAAAAAAACCAGAGTCCTCTAGCTGTAGCACATCTTAGAATCTGACCTGACTGCAGAAACGTTTAACACTGTGACAGCTAGTCACATATTACAAAAAAAAAAAAAAAAGGAAACAAAAGAGAATCAGTTGAAGACAAAGTAAGGATCCAGGAGAGAAAGCAGGACCAGGTTGCTATTCCTAGGAGAGACATTCCCTAGCATGCATGGGTCCAAGGAGGACAAGAGGAGGAAACGGGAGAACACAGGGCAGCTCAGACCATCCACAGAGGGCTCTGGCCCCGGAGACGTGGAGAGCAACAGGGCGGCCTGGGGGAAGCAGGAAATGTTCTTCCTTTACATCCATTTTCTTGAGTGAAATCGGGGACACATTTTCTCCTCAGACTGAGCACACTGGAGTGATTAAAGCCATCAAGGTGCACCCAGGGGCCTGAACAATTCTCGCTTAGTCAGAAACACAGCTGTTGTCAAGATGCAACTGTTCAGCAGGATCCCTCAAATCTTCTCCATGCAGACATCTGATGCGACCTGTGAAAACAAAGGGAGAGCACTGCCTTAAGAGCCATCTCCCTCTTCTGTTCTCAGGACACTGTTGGCTCCAAAACACACTGGCAACATACTGACAGAGGGCCTAAGTGCCTAAACCAGGCACTGAGACGTTGCCTTTCAGCACTGGAGCGAGTACATGACCATTTTTCCTCCCTTAAAGAGGTGAGTTCTGACCACTTTGCCAATGTAAACAAAATGACTATAGTTAAGACTCAACTCAAAGAAAAGACCCAGAAAGCTTCCAAGTGCCCTATTTGCTGAGTGATTTCTGCACAAGGATGAGTTGATAACAACATTAAGAACTGCAATAATGTACCGAAGAGATGAGCTAGAGTTTAAGTGCGGCCAACACAAGAACCGATGGATGATTATGGAAGGACCAAACGATTTCTGGTACCCAAAGGAAGTACTCCCCACCCCACCTTCACTCCATCCCGTCCTCAGGGAAGGTGTTAGGGTACGAGAAAACAAATAGCTTTCTCTCACCCTGGTTCTTACTTCCTTTCCATTTTAGCATGGGAGGAAGAAATATTTATACCCAAACATCTCATCCCAAGTTATTGGATCAAAGGCTGATTCAAGATGGAGAGCCCCGATGGGCAAATTGATAAAGACTTGTCCCCAGGTGTCCCCTTCTGCCCTGCCTTCACTGGTGCCCAGCCTAGACCCGCTTGAGTTGGCATTCACTTCCTTGACCCTACTCCTAGGAAAGATATCCTCACCTCTCTAGAGAAAGCAGTATCAGAGAGACACTACAATAATAATATTTCAGCCCCATGTACCAGTGGGGAGAGGTAAGAGAGAGGGGCAGGATATGGGGAGGGGAGTAAGAGGTACAAACTATTGGTAGAAAATAACCTACACGGATATATTATACAACACGGGGAATGTAGCCAACATTTTATAATTACTATAAATAGAGTTAACTTTTAAAGAATTAACCTTTAAAATTGCAAATCACTATACTCTACACTTATAACATATAATATTTTATAGCAACAATACTTCAATTTAAAAAATCAAAAAATATATATTTTAGCAGCATGTAGGTGGTTGCCTATAAAATTACATTTTCTGCGAACTTCTTAAGGACATGCCAGACAGACGACATCAAAAAAAGAAAATGGATCTTCTACCCAGAAGTAAAAAGTATACCAACAAGCTGGACGTGCCAAGCGCACTGTTTCTAAAGATATCTGTGGTTAAGACTATCTCAGGCCTCTGTGTTCTCACGCTCTTCTCATCTCCAGGTTCACAGATGCCCACACGGACATGAAGTAATGTCCTTCTCCCGATTCATCTTCATTCACCAATGAATTAACTCTCCCTACCTTAAAAAAAATTAAGTCTAAGCAAAGAGCAGGTTGCTAAGAAACCAGTCTATGCGCTCATTTTCCTCATAGTCAACACTTTTGGAAAAAAAAAAAGAGATGAGATTAGAGCTTTAAGAGGTGGATGAGTACATCTTTTCTGATTGTTACACCTCTATGGATTTTTTAATCATTTTGGATTGTTTCATCACTTCCTAATTGCTCTTTCTATGGCTCAGCTCATAAACAAAATAACAAATGCTTCAAAACTCGAATTATAATTTACTGTAAAGTATGACACTGTGTTCGTGAAACACCATGATGGAAGAGTTGAAATGCATTCTTCCTAAATGTACAAGGTTTGTTTTCTTGAGCAACTTGTGAGGCTATCCCTGCTTCCACACAAAATAAATATGCAAATAAAATATGCGCCAATCTTGCCCTTACAAAATCTTCCAGGATAGAGGGCTTAGAATATGATCTGTAATTGTCAGAACCCAAGGAAAAGTGTTGAGTGACCAGATAAACCAAATAGGTCCTAATACAGTTACCCTTATAACACAGCCACTCTGTGAATAGAAATTCTGCTGTGAGAGGATGTATGCAAAGGTAGAAATCAGAGTCTGAGCCTCAGCACTTAGAAGGTGCTCAGTAAACACGAAGGGGAAGAGGGAAGGTGGAAGGGAGCCTTAATTGTGTTTCCATTCCATGCAATTCACTTTCTCAAAAAAATTCTAATCAAATGGAATGCTCATAGCTGTTTCCTCCTAGCTCTACAACTCCCTAACAACATTGTTAACATTTGGTTTCAGCATTTGGACAGGTATTGAGAAAACTTAATTAAAGTAAATGCTCAGATCATGGTGCAAAGCCTTGGGCTCAATTTTGCCAGTTAACTGAATTACATTTTTATTGTGTAAATGAGCTATTGCTAAAAACCTTGAAAGTGAAAGAAAGCGTTAGTGGCTCAGTCGACTCTTTGTGATCCCATGGACTGTAACCTGCCAGGCTCCTCTATCCATGGAATTCTCCAAGGAAGAATCCTGGAGTGGGTAGCCATTCCCTTCTCCAGGGCATCTTCCTGACCCAGGGTCTCCCAACATTGCAGGGAGATTCTTTACCTGTCTGAATTATCAGGGAAGCCCCCCAAATCTAAAAGCTTTACTAAAACATTTTTGGTAGTAAGATGTGATCAACATGAATTTGTTGAGAGAAAATAAACCAACCAAAAGACCCAGACTTCTGTGTATCCCCTACAGCAATAATCATCAATGATGCACCATGAGAATGAGGTACATATTTGAAGCACAGATCTGTAAAGACACTCATGATCTAGAGTTAAGTTAAAGAAAAAAAAAAAAAGGCCAACTCTTTGAATAGTCTGATCTTGATTCAATTAATGTCAAAATAGCTATACAATTTGCAAGTTTTTTTTTAGAGTTTCAAAAGGATGCTATCAGTGCTCACCTTGGACCAGGGAACAGTCTTGGAGTGGGGGCATGAGGGGGAGTTATGGGAGGTGGGTTTCCACCTTTATCCTTTCTATATCCCTTGATTGTTTTTTTTACACCAGTGTTATTTTGCAAATCTGATCACATGTGAAAATAAAATGACTGAGAAAATATAATGATTTTGAATTAGTCTCAAAATATGTAAATTTTCAGATCAAAAAAAAAAGAAAGCTATTAAAATGACTTACCTTGCTAGAATTAAATTTTTCTCCATCAGAGTCCATGCGGTTTTATTTGATTTTATTAGCAATCTCTTTCAGAATACCTTTGAGGTCATTAAGCTTGGAAAGGGGAAAAACAGAACCAGTCTTAAGATCAATTTTCCAACTTAAATTTTAAATCTTAACTCTAAGGCTTTTCCATGAAACAGATTAACTGTACATGAAATAAGAAGTATGGCCCATGCCTGGAGTACGGCAGAATACCAGACAGGTGATATTTCAGAGCTTGTTCACTACAGACTTTCTGAAATCAAATCACTAGTAAATAAGCATTAGCACCAATTAGGATTAGTTTTTGCTATTGTTGTTTAGTCACTAAGTCATGCCCAACTCCTTTGCGACCCCATGGCCTGTAGCCCACCAGGCTTCTCTGTGGGATTTTCCAGGCAAGAATACTGGAGTGGGTTGCCATTCCCTTCTCCAGGGGATCTTCCCAAACCAGGGATCCAACCTGTGTCTCCTACACTACAGGCAGATTCTTTACCGCCGAGTCATCAGGGAAGCACAGATCTTAATCACTAGTGATTCCCACATGGAAATGAGAGATTTTTAACAACACAGAAATAATATATAACCTATATATAGATATAAATTTACACATATAAATCATAATGGTATATGTAACTAATGCCAATAAATGATATCAATAAAGCTTTGCTTTGATAAAAGCATAACACTAATGAAAATAATATAATATTAATCAAGTTTTTGCAAATAAAGTGTCTCCCCTCACCAAAAACACAGTATAAATAGCAAAACAAATTTAGGTAAAAGGTATGATAAAATTATTTTCAATACATGCATATTTCACAAGTTTTTACACAAGATACATGAAGATGATAAAGATCACTTCAAATTACAAGCCATATTGTTACACTTGATAAAAGCTATAGACATAAAGCAATCTCTGTACAGTTGGTTTCCAACGTGCTATATCATTCACTCAAGGAAAACTCTCAGTTTAACTATGGCTTCTTTCCAGTATTAACCTCATAATTTAACTGTGAGGTTAGAAAAGGACAAAAAGAAACCATGAGGGCTGCCTAAACTAAAGAAGGCATAGTAAGATTCCTACTTACAGATTTAAGGTCAAGGAATGACTTTGTTTTCTGGTGTAAGAATGAGATGGAGTTTTTGTTTTTGTTTTTTTTTACTGGAGGGCTTTGGAGAAATCTCTATATTTGTTGCAGTAAAACCACTTCAATACACTGTTTAGTATGGTTTACACTGTGGAAAATTCTGAAAGAGATGGGAATACCAGACCACCTGACCTGCCTCTTGAGAAACCTGTATGCAGGTCAGGAAGCAACAGTTAGAACTGGACATGGAACAACAGACTGGTTCCAAATAGGAAAAGGAGTATGTCAAGGCTATATATTGTCACCTTGCTTATTTAACTTCTATGCAGAGTACATCATGAGAAATGCTGGGCTGGAAGAAGCACAAGCTGGAATCAAGATTGCCGGGAGAAATATCAATAACCTCAGATATGCAGATGACACCACCCTTATGGCAGAAAGTGAAGAGGAACTAAAAAGCCTCTTGATGAAAGTGAAAGAGGAAAGTGAAAAAGTTGGCTTAAAGCTCAACATTCAGAAAATGAAGATCATGGCATCCAGTCCCATCACTTCATGGGAAATAGATGAGAAAACAGTGGAAACAGTGTCAGACTTTATTTTGGGGGGCTCCAAAATCACTGCAGATGGTGATTGCAGTCATGAAATTAAAAGACGCTTACTCCTTGGAAGGAAAGTTATGACCAACCTAGATAGCATATTCAAAAGCAGAGACATTACTTTGCCAACAAAGGTCCATCTAGTCAAGGCTATGTTTTTTTCAGTGGTCATGTATGGATGTGAGAGTTGGACTGTGAAGAAGGCTGAGCGCCGAAGAATTGATGCTTTTGAACTGTGGTGTTGGAGAAGACTCCTGAGAGTCCCTTGGACTGCAAGAAGACCCAACCAGTCCATTCTAAAGGAGATCAGCCCTGGGTGTTCTTTGGAAGGAATGATGCTAATGCTGAAACTCCAATACTTTGGCCACCTCATGCGTAGAGTTGACTCATTGGAAAAAACTCTGATGCTGGGAGGGATTGGGGGCAGGAGGAGAAGGGGATGACAGAGGATGAGATGGCTGGATGGCATCACCGACTCAATGGATGTGAGTTTGAGTGAACTCCGGGAGTTGGTGATGGACAGAGAGGCCTGGCGTGCTGCGATTCATGGGGTCGCAAAGAGTCAGACATGACTGAGTGACTGAACTGAACTGAACTGAAGACATCAAGAGCTTGCTCAAGAAACAAGTGGCCAGCCCTAAAATTCTCTTCGGATATGAAGGAGAAACTTTTTGTTGTTCAGAGGAGAAGGCACAGAGGATGGGGGAGGAGATAAAAAGGAGAGAGGGTGGTGGCAGGACTAGAGAGGGGAGAAAGTGAAAGTGAAAGTGAAGTCGTGTCTGACTCTTTGCGACCCCATGGACTGTAGCTTATCAGGCTCGTCTGTCCATGAGATTTTCCAGGCAAGAGTGCTGCTGAGTGGATTGCCATTTCCTTCTCCGGGGGATCTTCCCAACCCAGGAATCGAACCCAGGTCTCCCGCATTGCAGGCAGACGCTTTACCGTCTGAGCCACCAGGGAAGCCCCAAGAGAGGGGAGAGAGGCAGTGAAATCCGTGGGTGGGGCCGAGGGCTCTGTGTTGTGTGGTTTATGATTTCCCAGGGATCTGCCTGCTGCTGCTGCTGCTGCTGCTAAGTCGCTTCAGTCGTGTCCAACTCCGTGCGACCCCATAGACAGCAGCCCACCAGGCTCCTCCATCCCTGGGATTCTCCAGGCAAGAACACTGAAGGGATCTGCCTAAATTCTACCAAAACCTGCAAAATGCAGCATGTGGGGGGCTTCTTATAAGAGCCACAAAGAGGCTGAGCTCCACAGCCAGAGAGACGCCAAGGGGCCTTGACCCAAGGCCCTCCCCTGAAGGCCCCACAGAACCCAGGCTCACACGTATGTGTGGACAGCCCCCAACTGTGACTGCAACCATCTGGGACCCCCTCAGCAGCCCCCACAGCCCCCACTGCTCAGGCCCACCGCCCCCACCACCGGATCACCCCAACCCTCCCAGAAGCTCACCGACTAGGAGGCCTCCCTGAACCCTGGGAATCAGTTCAGCTGGACCAGTGCCCAGATGTCCGGCTGACCTCTGACCCCAGTCCCACTCTGCTCCATCCCCATGTTGCCATCCTGCCCAGGTTCTGCAATGCCCCCCAGCAAGGCACACAGAAGGTTGAGTTCAACCCCAAGTCCACTTTCCATTGACTCTCTCCAAAGCCACCTCAAATGGACTCACAAGTAAAGCAACAGAATAACCAAAAATAGCCCGTTTTCTCTACATACAGACACACACATCTAGACACATGCCTCATACCTCTATTCCCAAGCCAAACTGTTTAAGTCCCTCTTATGTGGCCACTCTGACTGCTCAGAGGGCTCTTTGAAGGGAGTGTCCCCAGAGGTTTGTGGGGGAATAAAACACATCCCTAAAAGAGGCCAACAAGTTCCCTCACAGGACGAATAACTTCCCCCTTCTTCCCACTCGGGGTTCCCCCTCGTTCACACTGTCCCTCTCTAGTCTAGAACATTCCATGCCTCTCTGGACTGAGGATCTTCACAGCTGCTGACCTTGTTCCCTGATACTGTAGACTCAGGCAATCTGGAAAACACGCCTGATACTGCAAAATGTTATTCCTACTTAATCCTACATAATTCTGCCTGAAAATGCTCCCACACTCAAAACATTCAACAAAGGGTCCATTCATGAAATTTGGGGGCCATGTCTGCTTTGATGGCACTTAGCCCAATGGTGTCTTCCCTGTTCAATGGCTCAGTCATCTCCAACTCTTTGAGATCCCACAGACCACAGCATACCAGGCTTCCCTGTCCCTCACCATCTCTTGGAGTTTGCTCAAACTCATGCATTGAGTTAGTGATGCCATCCAACCATCTCATCCTCTGTTGTCCCCTTCTCCTCCCATCTTCAATCTTTCCCAGCATCAGGGACTTTTCCAATGAGTCAGCTCTTCACATCAGGTGGCCAAAGGATTGGAATTTCTGCTTCAGCATCAGTCCTTCCAATGAATATTCAGGATTGATTTCCTTTAGGATGGACTGATTGGATCTCCTTGCAGTCCAAGGGACTCTCAAGAGTCTTCTCCAATACTACAGTTCAAAAACATCAATTCTTTGGCCCTCAGCCTTCTTTATGGTCCATTTCTCACATCCATACATGGCTACCAGAAAAGCCATAGCTTTAACTAGACGGACCTTTGTTGGCAAAGCAATGCTGTGCTTTTTAATATGCTGTCTGGGTTTGTAACAGCTTTTCTTCTGAGGAGCAAGCAATCTTTTCATTTCATGGCTGCTTCACCATCTAGAGTAATTTTGGAGCCCAAGAAAATAAAAGCTGTCACTGTTTCCATTGTTTCCCCATCTATTTGCCATAAAGTGATGGGACTGGATGCCATGACCTTAGTTTTCTGAATGTTGAGTTTTAAGCCAGCTTTTTCACTCTCCTCTTTCACCTTCGTCAAGAGGCTCTTCTTCACTTTCCTCTTCTTCCTTCACTTAGTTCCTCTTCACTTTCTATCATAAGGGTGGTGTTATCTGCATATCTGAGGTTATTGATATTTCTCCCAGCAATCTTGATTCTAGCTTGTGCTTCATCCAGTCTGGCATTTCTCATAATGTACTCTGCATAGAAGTTAAATGAGCAGGGTGACGATATACAGCCTTAGCATACTAGGGGTCTTCCTAGTCACTCAATTAAAAACCAGCAATAGTACAACATCAGAAGGAGAGCAGTTGAAACAGGATATACTCTTGTGTGATGGTGTGGTTCCAAAGATAGCTGTCACATCTCTCCATGTCTATGCGTCACTCCCATCTCAAGGGGTAGAGGATGGACGCGTGGCATTAACTCTTCCCCCAGCTAGATCTCAGTTGGCCTGGGGCTTCTTTACTCAATGTCATGCCAGGTCCAGGTCCCACCTTGGGGAGCGCTTCCTCAGTCTTGGAAGCCAGCCCCTAAGGAACAAAGGGAACTGACCCAAGATGCCCAAGCTACATAGATCAGAGGTCATGTGGGGAGAAAAGCAATGAGGAGGAGCACCAAGGGGCCAGGTGTCGGCCTTACTGCCAGTTGAATCCAGCCCCGTAAACCCAGCTGAGACGACAAGAAGCAGAAGAACTGCCCAGCTGTTCCCTTTCCAAACTCCTGATCCAGAAAAGCAAGAGGGAAATAAGATGGTTGTTTGAAGTCCCTAAACTGTAGGGAAGTAAAGCTTATTGTGACAAAAACATTCTACACAGAATGTACCATCATCCTGAGTGGTTGACACCAATGTATGGAGCAGGCGGCTCCAGGGGAGGGAAGGAGATGAAGGAAGAGACAAGCCATGGGGGCAGGGGGCACAGGTAGGAAGCTTCCAGGCATCAGTTCAGCATCCTGCACGGGACCAGAGCGCAGGAAGGGAGACCCACGGACACATGGCCTCAGATGTTTTACATGCTGCTGATAACTAACACAGAAATACATATGCAAGGAATTGTGGACTGGATACATCATCAGTTAGAGCTCTGAAAAGAGCACTTTTGGTTCATTTATTCAATGTTCCTTGAGACCCTCCTACAGGAGGGGATTTGGGTACTGGAGACCCTGCCACCCCTGATGGGGTATTATCAGCAGTGAAACGGCACATCCTGGGGGCAGCAAGGCAGGAAGCAGCAAATGTGACATGTGACTGCAACACCCAGGGCCCATCCTCAAAACGCCACGATAAGAGAGACACCACCTCCTCCTCAGAGTCTAACAGGGAGCCAGTATTTATGAATCGAATGCCACTTCTCCTGAACCAAATCATAATTTCCAGCTGCCCAGCTCAGGATGGAGGTGGGCATTCCCTCTCTAGGCTTGACATTTATGTGTGTATTCACGCATTCATAATTCAAATTCAGTAGGTGACAAATTAGAATGGCAACAAAGACTGGCATAGAGGCTCCCAGGCTCCCAAGCTGCTTTTCTGAGCCTGCCTGGTGCTCCTTGTCATTGCAAGCATCTTTCTCTTGAGAGAAAAAGAGAAATGGGGTCCTGGGTTAGACAGAAGCAGGAGAAATTTCAGACGTTGTAGAAATGGGATTCAGGATTATTCCCACGTGGGCTAGGAACGTCTGAGAAGCAATTTTGTCCCAGCAGTCAGACTTTACACAGTGAACGAAGACAACTGAACACAGAAGAGGGTCATATCCATTTTTCAAAACAATTAACTTCATTTATTTTTGGACACTGGCCTCTAGCTGAAAGCTCAAAGATAATAGAGTTTAAAAAATATTTCCCAAACTATAAACAGGACCCTACCTTTGTATCCAGCTGTCTAAAACGATGCCTTATTCTTCAAAGATGTTTAAAAAGAGAGAGAACAGAGAGAGAGGGAGAAAAAAAAAAGGGTTATTAGGCTCCATTTTAAAGAACAAAATACAGATCATTTTCATCTTCAACTAAATTAACATCAGCTGCTTTTATCATTTTTACTTTCTTCCAAATACCCAATCAAAGCAGAATTGCATTCTTGTCCCAGTTGGAAGGACAGCAAATTGATGCAACCTTTGTTGATGTGGGTGGGGGGTGGAAGATGACACGTAATGTCCATTCCTTCCTTCCAAAACTAAGATCTCTGAGTCCAGGGACGGAGGAGGATAGAGGCCTCTGCTAATTGCTCAAAGAGAAAAGTATGCCTCACGTCCCATGCTCCCGATAGCTGTGTTAAGCCTAACAAAGGGAGTAGTTGCTCTTATGTTTACCCTTCCTTAGACGAATTCCGAGGTGTGTCTGGAGCTGTCCGTTAGAATTACACTTTGACTATTAACCCTGTTAACCCCACTTTAAGTTCAAAGGGCATGCTCCTGGAGACCCTGCAGCCCACATTCTTCGTGGACCATCTATGGAGGGAGTTATGTGTCTAGTTCTATGGGATGTTTACAGCAACTCCATGTGCCTCATAGAGGATGCTCAGGACTTCTCAGGGACAAAAGTCTGTGACAGATCAACCCAAGGGCTTTGCCATCTTCTAATCTCTCTGTTTCTTCCTCGCAGAGATACATGTGTGGACCCTGTGAAGTAATGACTGCTGCCCATGATCTGTGGATCTTCCCAGTATTCACCTCTGCAGCTATGGCACAGGGACCCATGCTCTGGGCACCCGGTCCATGGCGTTGCCTTGCAAGTTCCAAATATCAACACCTCTTTCTCCCCTGCAATCAGGAGGGCCATCAGATAGCAGGTGGGGAGGTTTTGCCCTTCCTGGAAGGCTGACACACCCTTCTGTTTGTCACCTTTGGCTGTCTGAGCCTTATGCTGCTGCTCTCTGGTGCAGATTTTCTTTACACAGAGTTTGTTCAAGTAAGCTGCCTGTGATCTGCTAGGTTCCCTACACAAGGGGAGCCTCACAAAGCAGGAATAAACAGCTGACATACTCCTCTGACGGGTCGCTGGCTTTTGTGTTGATCTTGACAAGGTAATTTTCTTTCATGACACCCTCCCATGCCAGAGTCATGTTGTCTTCATTTCTGAAACCTTGAATAATGAGACAAAGAAAAACATTCAAATTGTTTCACTTACCCACTTCCCTTCTAAATCAACACCTGCTAGGCATTTTGCCATACTCTGGAACCAAAGGAATTGGATTCGTCCTGCACAGGCTGATCTGACTAATGTTACTCACTAGTGACTGCAGCAGAGCAATGGAAGAGTAATGAATTTCTTGGTAACAATGAGGAATTGGAGCTTGCATGAAATAGGAATGTAATTTTCATTCTAAACCGAGATCCAGCCATAGTCCATCTGTGTGTCTTGTGACTTAACAAAATCATTTCACTAGTCGATTTGGTTCTCACATTTCCTACATCCCATTTTGATGACATCAGAATGCTACACTGATTATTCAGTTGGATAATTACTGATGGATTGTCTATTCTCAACCTAATGCTGGGGTAGAAACTTTGGAGGAGAGGAGAATCATCCCTGGACTTCATTCCTATCCTCTTGAAATATGCAATCTGGGTGTAGACCTCAAGGAAAATCTTATGTTTAGTCTTTTCCTCTCACCTAACCCAGGTGTGCTGCAAAATTGGCCTGGGGAATGTTCCAGCAAGATTTTTACTTCATTTTTTTTTTTTTTTAACAGTAAGGCTTCCCTGGTGGCTCAGACAGTAAAGAGTCTGCCTGCAATGCAGCAGACCCAGGTTCGATCCCTGGGTTGGGAAGTTCCCCTGGAGAAGGAAATGGCAACCCACTCCAGTATTCTTGCCTGGAGAATTCCATGGACTAAGGAGTCCGGGGCTACAGTCCATGGGGTCAGAAAGAGTCAGACACAACTGAGCAACTAACACTTTTTACAGTGACTTAGCTTTTCAGATGGCATGCAAACAAAAGAACAGATCAACGTGTCACCTGTGTTTCCAGGACTAGTGCAATGGACAGCAATCCTCTATATGAATTTGTGGGGAAAGAAAAGTGCATACGTTCATGCACTTTATCTTATTCTGAGATAAGATAAATCCCATGGATTGAGGAGCCTGGTAGGCTGCAGTCCATGGGGTTGCTAAGAGTTGGACACGACTGAGCTATTTCACTTTCACTTTTCACTTTCATGCATTGGAGAAGGAAATGGCAACCCACTCCAGTGTTCTTTCGTGGAGAATCCCAGGGATGGGGGAGCCTGGTGGGCTGCCGTCTACGGGGTCACAGAGTCAGACACGACTGAAGCGACTTAGCAGCAGCAGCAGCAGTGTTTAGTTTTAAATTTGTTCTTCAAGATGTTAGAGTTTAGGAATTGTTATAAGATTTTCCTAGGTATAAACAGAATTAATTGGGAGTCAAAGGCAGAACCAATACGCAAGGGGCAGAATTGAAGCAGATCACAGATAGCAAATCCAGATTTATTTTTCAATGGTGGTCATTCACTTAAAAAAATAATTCCTAACTGAATTCCTCTTAACTGGATTTTTCCAAGCAAAGTCATTCTCAATTTGTTTTCCACAAACTAAAGGTATGTGGAAGCCCAATAGGAGAACTTAATAATCAACTGGAAAAGGATAGATGCTCCTGAACTAGGTGGCTAGACAGCAAAAATGGCCAATGACTAAATGTCCAACCTCTCTAAGAGTCAAGGAAATGTTGACTGAGACAATAACATAGCATTTTCATAACAAAACTGGAAACTGAGCAGGGTCTACAATAATGACTGTACCGTGTGTTGGCAAAGAGGTGAGTAAACAGGTTTCCCATATACTGGGAAAAATTTGTGAACTGTTACAGCCTTAGGGAATGAGGGATGGGATGGGAAAAAACATATCAAAAGACTTCAACATGTACATACACTGTATCTAGAAATTTCTCCTCTGGAAAGAATTCAAAGGGAAAAAAAGTCACTGATGCACTCAAAAATGAATATATAAAACTGCTTATCATAGTGTGACATAGTAACCAAAGAGGAGAAACCATACATGCTTAACAAGGGATTGGTTTAATGAAGTACAGTATATTTACAGGCTGGAATATTCCACAGCTAAAAATTGTCATAAAGGTATATATTTATGGTGATGGGAGATGTTCTATGGGAGGTTATTAGTTAAATGAGCAAATTATATTTTGAATATGTATGTACACAGCAATCAAATTATCATACAACCACCTAAGGAAAACAGAATCAATACCAATATGCTATCAATATTTATCTCTAGATGTGCTGTGCTGCTGTGCTTAGTCACTCAGTTGTGTCCAACTGTGTGTGACCCCATGGACTGCAGCCCGCCAGGTCCCTCTATCCATGGGGATTCTCCAGGCAAAAATACTGGAGTGGGTTGTCATGTCCTCCTCCAGGGGATCTTCCCAACCCAGGGATCGAACCCAGGTCTCCTGCATTGCAGGTAGATTCTTCACCGTCTGAAGCCCATCTGCTCTTACCCTCAGTTGAGCTTTTCTGTATTTTTCAAATGCTCTATAAATAAATACTTTTTCATTCATGAAAAATGATGGGTTTTATAAAACTGTAATCACTGGGTAGCATACATTTTACCATCACTTGAAATTATCGCCCCAAAAGTACTAAAGAGGGAAGCTTGGAGTCTACCTTTTCTGAAAAGTTATTTGAAAAATCTTGCATTTTTCTCTAAAGAAGAGCCATGTGAAGCTTAAACCCCATGATTCTCCTATCACTGGAGGCAAATGCAAAGCAAATGTAGGAAATGAGTTACCGTAAGGGGAGTCGACGGCCACAGAATGCTGTGGTTCAGGAATTAGCCATCCCAAAAGAAAGACAAGAGGGCAGGTGGTGACCAGATGCCCCAAAATCTCCAGGGAGTAAAGAGGCTCTTGGCTCCCTGTCTTCTGTCATCATTGCACAGTGGCTGGAGGACCCTGTCCTCCACCCCATCCCCCATTATGTCTTTATTCCTTCCTGAAACTAAGAACTGTGTGGAGAAGGCGTCGTTGGCTCACTGTTTCTCCAATTGTGATGAGCCCTTCAAGGAGACAGGTGCAGATGAACACAGCTCATTTCTGCCTTCTTTGCTTTCCCTAGTTGAAGTTCCTGTCCACTTGCTGGCCAGGTTGGGGGATTTGTTTTCACTTTGTCTATTTATCTATTTTAATTGGAGAAGACTGGAGAGTCCCTTGGACTGCAGGGAGATCAAACCAGTCCATCCTAAAGGAAATCAACACTCAATATTCATTGGAAGGACTGATGCTAAAGCTGAAACCCCAATACTTTGGCCACCTGATGAGAAGAGCCAACTCATTGGAAAAGATCCTGATGCTGGGAAAAACAGAAGGCAGGAGGAGAAGGGGATGACAGAGGATGAGATGGTTGGATGGCATCACCGACTTGATGGACATGAGTTTGAGCCAGCTCTGGGAGATGGTAAAAGACAGGGAAGCCTGGCGTGCTGCAGTCCATGGGGCCACAAACAGTCAAACACGACTGAGCAACTGACCAACAAATGTTGCTTTGTTGCTTTACAATGTTGTACTGGCTTCTGTTGTACAACAAAGTGAATCGGCCATACGCATACATGTATCCCCTCCCTCTTGGGCCTCCCTCCCACCCCTCTAGGTCGTCACAGAGTGCTGAACTAGCTTCCTGTGCTTTGTAGCAGGTTCTCCACTAGTTTTCTATTTTACACAGGGTAGTGTGTGTGTGCTCACCAAGAAACCAACACAGCATTGTAAAGCAATTATACTCCAATAAAAAATAAATGAATGAATGAATGAACATCCCCAAACCTGGCCAGCAAGTGGACAGGAGCATCAACTAGAGAAAGCAACACGTCAGAATGAGCGGTATTATTCTGTACCTGTCTTCTTGAAGGGCTCACCACAATTGGAGGAACAGTGAGCCAACAACGCTTTCTCCAGACAGCTCTTAGTCTCAGGAAGAATACAGAAATGGAACGGGAATGGGACGCCACCAGACAGCTCATCTCCAATTCACCCCACCCTCACCTTCCTCGGCCCCCGGTGTCCACATGCCTGTTTTCTACATTTACGTTCTTATTATGCTTAATCACAAATAAGTTTGGGGAGGATATCTGCATCTTATCCTGCCTTCTCAGCCCATCCTGAATCCAAAGCACTGATTTGTCCTCACCCATACATCACGTCTCCTGATTCTATTGATTCTGGGCTGGAGAGCAGACCTTCCTCCCATGGAGCCCCTCTACCTCCCCACCCCCAGCTGGAATCCCACTGGTGATGAGGAATTCCCTACCTCACAAGGTACCACATTATTTCCAGACAGCACTAACTGTTAGACATGGCTTTTATAGCTCAGTTGGTAAAGAATCTGCCTGCAATGCAGGAGACCCTGGTTTGATTCCTGGGTGGGGAAGATCCCCTGAGAAGGGATAGATTACACACTCCAGTATTCTTGGGCTTCCCCTGTGGCTCAACTGGCAAACAATCAATGCGGGAGACCTGGGTTCGATCTCTGGGTTGGGAAGATCCCCTGGAGAAGGGAAAGGCTACCCAGTATTCTGGTCTGGAGAATTCCATGGGCTGTATAGTCCAGGGGGTCACAAAGAGTCAGACACGACTGGGTGACTTTTACTTTCATTTTCACTTGCCTTTATACTTCATCAAACCTTCCTCCCCACAACCTTTCTCCATCATTTGTTTTTTCTCTGTAACCATTCAGGAAGAAGTATGAAACTTGTTGCCAAAGACTTTAGTTGGCAACACATTTCCTAAATTTACTTTGCATTTGCCTCCAAGTCTGCAGGCTTGGTTTGGTCCCCTGAGCCCTCCCACAGGTTCTACAGACATTCATCCATGACATGGCTTCAAAACAGACTCAAAGGTAGTTCTGAGATGCTTCATGACATGCCCCTGATCTTTGGGTGTAGTCTTTGAGTACAAATTCCAGGTCTCAGCTTTCAATTCCCATCCCTGATATAAAGACTTCTCATTCTTTTGGTTAGAAATGACTCACTCTGTCTTCCACAGCAAAACAATGAGAAGAAAGATGGTAACTTATCCAAATTGTCAAAACACTTTTCCTCATTAGGAAAGGCAATTACACACATGCGATAGCTAATGACATCCCCAAAGTGACATTGAACATCTTGAAATAATGCTGTTAAAAGAGTCGACAATGAGGATTCTTTAAACTGTGACATGAGATGGGGGTCCTTGTACATTTACATTCTGAAAGCCAGACTTTAGGGGATCATGGCTGCAGGGGTAACACAGAAGCAAATTATGAACAATACTGAAAGTCATATTCCTGAGTATCTTTCCCCCATTTCTCTTTGCAGGAATCAAACAAAAAAATGATGGTTCTTGGCAAATTAAATTTTTCTTAATTACAGCCAATTATCATATCTAGGTTAGTAAAATTCATGTTTTTACTTTCTGAATCATCAAAATATTTGGGATATACTAGAAAGACAGGAATGATTGGCCCAAAATGAAACATGAATCCCATGATGGTAGTCGTGCATTCTTAGTCACTCAGTCGTGTCTAACTCTTTGCAACCCCATGGACTGCAGCCTGCCAGGCTCTTCTGTCCACGGGGATTCTCCAGACAAGAATACTGGAGTGGGTTGCCATGCCCTCCTCCAGGGGATCTTCCCAACCCAGGGATCAAACCTAGGTCTCCCACATTGCAGGCAGATTCTTTACTGTCCGAGCCACTGGGGAAGTCCAGTCAGTGAGCAGATAAATAGTAGCTGTTTCAAGCAACCAGGTCTCGTGGAGTTGTTAGATAAGATACAAGAGATCTTCTTAGAGACTCAGTGAGACCCTTCTTGGCTTTTCCTCAAAAAAAAAAAAAAGAGAGAGAGAGAATGGAAATCTCACAGGTTCTAGGGCTGAGTCCAATCTGGGTCATCAACTCTGCATCCCTAAGCAGCACACAGAGCCACTGATGACCTCTGTGAGTCCCTGAACTGATGGAGTCCCTGGGATACAGGACTTCTAATTTTACTGTAGGGCTGGTCTGTGGCAACTGAGATAAGTCAGTCACCCCAGGCCCTCAGCACTGGCACGTCTGCCATCATGGGCCCCTTCCTGGATGAAGAAAATATTTAAAAGATTATATGACTGGGTTGGTATAAAGACAAGTATATATCAATAGGGGTCTCCCGGGCAGCTCAGTGGTAAAGAATCCACCTGCCAATGCAGGAGGCATGGGAGACACAGGTTGGATCCCTGGGTCAGGAAGATCCCCTGGAGAAGGAAAAGGCAACTCACTCCAGCATTCTTGCCTGGAAAATTCCATGAAGACAGAGGAACCTGGCAGGCTACAGTCCATGGGGTCACAGAGAGTTGGACATAACTGAACATGCACCCACATATATGAAAGTAAAAGTGAAATTGTGTCCAACTCTTGGCGACCCCATGGACTGTAGCCTACCAGGCTCCTCCGACCATGGGATCTTCTAGGCAAAAGTACTAGAGTGGGTTGCCATTTCCTTCTCCAGGGGAATCTTCCTGATCCAAGGACTGAACCTGGGTCTCCCGCACCTTTGGCAGAACTTTACCGTCTGAGTCACCAGGGAAGTGGTGGCTTCCCACACATGTACCAATAGATTTTCTGTCACCTAAAAATTATTGCTTTTCCTTCTGACTTTTAAAAGAAATGGAAAGATCCGTGTGGACCCCAAAGGGTCTGGGCCCCGTCAATGTGCAGATGTCTGCCCTGCAGCTGCGCCCCACTCCCACCCCGAGATGGAGCCCCCACTTAAGCCTGAGGCTAGAGGACAAGCTACAGGAGCTGGTGGTGCTCTTTCCCACTCTTTCTTCACGTCCAAACATCCGGAGGAATGAAACTAGGCCTCTCTCTCCTTTGGGCTGAATCTGATAGAAACACATTGTGGGTGAGGAACACTTGCCCAGCTTAGTGGCTCGAAGAAGGGGCGTTAGGAAACCCTAGGGTCTCGGGGGAGAGAGCTGAATGTGGGTTCTCTGCAGCCAAAAAGATGGTGGAACCCGGTGTGACCGAGGGTCAAGGGTCAGAGTCCAGCTCCCACAGCCGGGGCGAGCAGAGGGGCTGGTGGGGAACTGCCTGCCTCGAGTCTAATAGGGCTGAGGAGGTGGGCAAGCATGCAAGAGAGACAGAGCAAACCCTACGGCCGTGTGGACTCTTGCCTTCCAGAAGGCAGTGTGGGAGAGTGTGCAGAAGACACCCCTGGAGACCAGAGGCTTGGGTCAGGGAGCAGCCCCCAGAGAAAGCATTGCCAGACCCCAGGAGCGGTGGTTGGTGTGAAGGGGTCGGGCAGGGTTCAGCTGAAGGACCCACCATGCGCCACATGATCGTGGGTCAGCTGGAAACACGCACAGGCCAGGGGGCACAGAGCCAGCCCAGGGCAGCACCATTGTTTCCACAGAGGGTTTCTGCTCTTTCCTCTCCCTTCTCCCATGCTCCAACCCACAGAAGGTCAGTTAGGGCAGCTGATGAGTGAGTGGGCAGGAGGCAGGGAGAGAGGAAAGCCAGTGGCCCACCCTTCCTGACGAGTCCACCAGCTGAGAAGGGTGCTAAGGGGAGGCCTCCCCTCTGGAAGATGGAGAACGGGCTGGTTAATCTATTGGACAGCGGGTCTCAATTCCTAAACTGAGATTCTTTAACCAAGTAAGGTCATCGGAAGATTTTCTCTAAGAGCAACCAGAAAAGTCATGAATGAAGAGGAAAAGTTAAAATTTGACATAACCTCCTTCTCGTTCTGCCTCTGTAACTCAGTTTGCCCCTTGCAAAGACTAGATCACATAGGTCACGTAATCTCAGAAAGTGGGGACTTGCAATACTAGGAACTTGAGTTTATCTCACTCACTCTTGTTCCTGCTCTTTGCAATCGCCCAGCCCCTGCAGGCCTGCTTAATCATGCCTGTCCAGGCCAGGCATCCCCTTCCCCATCTTGACTGCTCTTCCTGCATGCATGAAACCCCTTAGTTTAAACCAGCCTATTAACAGCTAGTGTTGCCCACCACAGTCTGTGTCTATAACTCTGTAATCCCTTTGTTCGGGGCTCAGAGCTTGGAGTGTTAACTCCTCTGGGCCCATCAGCGTAATAAACCTGAATTCTCCAACTCTCCGAGTGTGGTGCTTGATTTCTCGAGTACTGGCTTCTGCAACAATGAGCCTTGCCAGAATCAGACCTAAGGTTTCTCAGAGAATAAATGTCACGGAAGCAACAGAGAGCAAGAACCAAGTCACATTTTGACACTATCCCACCCATTGTGTTTGTTCAACATCCTACTTACACCATTATGATGTCCGTCCAAAAGCGAGCCCCTTGGAACAAGGCTGTCCCAGCAGATCTAGATGTCTTTCTTAATCTACTCTTCCTCCTGAGTTAAGTCACTAGGGGACACGATGCCTGACCTTCACAGACGAACACTTGGGTTTTTTTTTTTTTCGGTTGTGTGGCACGTGGGATCTCACTCAGTTCTCCGACTAAGGATCAAACTCAGGCCCCCCGCCCCTGCCTTGGGAGCTCAGTCTCAACCACTGGGCCATCAGAGAAGTCTCAGGACACACCACTGTGAGTGCTGAAATAACTGTGACTAACCCCACTGTTGAGATGTGGACCAGACACCCTCCCAGAAATGAACCCTTGCCTCTGGGCCCCAGCACAAGGGTTGAGCCACTCACAGCAGGCGGAGGGCTCCATGTTCTTCTCTTTGCAGCAGCACCGGAAGCACTTCTTGACCACCTTGTAGAAGTAGGCGAAGACCACAAAGGGGAAGGGGATGTTGAGGCGGCTGCAGTATTCCTGCACCAGGAAGTACCTCTGGAACTTCCAGACCTGGTCGTTGTTTTCCTGGACGGTGCCCACGGTGTAGCTGGCGGGAGGGGAGAGAAAGTCGAGACTCAGCCTTCCACAGGCCTGGCTGTTCCAGTGCCGAATACGGCAACATTGGTATCAAGCTCTCACTGACACAGGAGAGAAAAATCCATGCTGGTATCAGAGCCTGAACAACCCAGGCACTCTTTCGTTCATGCTGGGTCAAAATTAGATCTGGCTTTTGTCTTGTTGTTGTTGCTAATCACAAAAGATTGTCCAATGAACTTTAAAATGACTCCTATTTCAAGACCTCTCAAGGGTCCTCTTTGTCCGTTAGTCCGGTATCATGTTTCATATTGAGAGGCCCAAGGGGATGACTCTCATAGGAATAACTTGCCTATGTCATTGTGGGAGTTTAATTATAAACGATCTGGGAGAGCCGTTTGTTAATATTTATCAAGGGCCTTAAAAATATTTATCCCTTTGACCCATTGATTTTATTTCTGGAAATCTAACCTAAGAATAAGGAGACACTGAGAAAAGAGAATATAGAAACGGTTATACATTCATGGGTGTCTGGTGCCCCCACCATCCACCCAGCAGCATGGAACAACCAAAATGTTCAACACTAAGAAAATTTACCACAAATTATGGCTAATCCATATGATTACATTATGCAGTCATTAAAAATTACGGTTAAAACTAACTTTTATACTTTGGGGAAATGCTTATATGTGAGTGAAAATAATAAGGCTTGGATTTTTACTTACAATCCCATCCCACTGTGTAAATCACAGTTCATAGGGAGAAAGAGATCCCAATAAGGAAAATTAGGATGTCTATTTATTGGGAAAATGTCTGATTATACTACTGACTTATCGGTTGCAAATTAAACCAAGATTGCAAGGTAGCCAACACTTGTATCTACCAGACCCTGTTGTCAGCAGTCTATTTATATTAGTTGATTTAATCTGCAAACAACTCTGTAGCATATAAGTGCTATGACTAACAGATCAGGAAACAGAGGCAAAAGCAGGGTAAGTAAATTGTCTGAGTCGCCCAACTGGGAAGTGAGGAAGCCAAAATTTGGACCTTGCGACCCACTCCAGAGCCTGTTTGCCCTGTCACTGCCTGATGCCATCGCTTGACATGGTGCATGAGTGTTCTGAGTTATGCTTGTTTCAAAAGGACCTGCTTGGTGGTGGTGGTTGTTTAGTCACCAAGTCGTGTCCGACTCTTTGTGACCCCATGGACTGCAGCACAGCAGACTTCCCTGTCCCTCACCATCTCCCAGAGTTTGCCCAAGTTCATGTCCATTGAATCGCTGATCTGCTTGGACTACTTAGTAAAAGATTACTGTGAAGCATTCTACCATTCACTGAAGTTCAATCATCCAAGACAGTTTTACTGCTAACACCAAACCACCCCATTAAGAGCCAAAGAAGTAGCAGTGAATGCTTAGAAATCACCTCCAAGCAAACCCTGATTGCAGATAGATGAAATTCTCCAAACTCTGGGTAAAAACTTCAGAGGCCAACCTTCTCAGGCAGACCAAATGGGATACATTTGTTGTGAGACCTCACTCTTGCTCTCTGCCACACTACCACCTAAGACTTAAATATCTTCAGGCAAGTGATGGTCATACACACAAGCAAAGCCCTAACCTACACGGAGCATGGTTGTGGCTTTGCCTGTAAGTTCAGCTCCTCTTATCTTGGCATTGACTGATGAATCAGACTCCTCCAGGCCCTGGGGTCTGTGCGGGGCAGGCTTTTGCAGGGAATGCCTCTTCAATAGGGGGTGGTTTTTAAAGTGGAGGGAATTCACATTTACTGAGTATCTACTATCCGTAACCTCCCAGACTAGGCATGTAAAACGGTTTCTTGATTGATTATGTGTCATCTCTACGTGATAGATTCTCTAGGTGAAAAGCAGACAGGACTGTGATGCGTGAGCGTGCAGCAAACTGAACCCGGCAGGGAAGCTGCCGCTTCTTCCAAATGTAGGTCAGGTTGCTCGGAGACGAACACCCAGCATCATTATCTGTCCTGGCCAGTCCCTGCTGATTCTGCGTCTGCAAAGGACACCGCCAGCTTCTGTCGCTGCAATGAGAGAGGACGGCAGGCACGCCCGGGTTAACGAAGTCCAGGCGGGCAGCCTGCCAGGAATCACGTTTTACTCTATTCTTTATGCCAGAACCAGTATCACCATTCAAATGGTAATGCCCTGGGAGCAGCATCTTAAATTCCTACCTATGCACCCAAAAATGGTGTCTGCCAATTGCTATTGCAATGCCCAAATTAAAAAAAAAAAAATTGCATCCGTTGTCATGCATCAAATGTTGTCTTCTTAAGTTTTATCCAAAAGGAATTATTCATTCCTATCGAAGGGAGGAACACTCAGGATGCCTAGAGCTGGAGAACGTGAACCCTCCCTCTCTTCCTGGTAAGCTTTGAGTGGAACTATGGCCGAGAAGGGTCCTTCCTAGTGGGAAGAGATTGGCATCTTAGCTTCACCAGTCACTCAGGCAACGGAAAACATCTTAAGCCTCCCAGATCATCTAGAAAAGGAATTGGCAATGTGACCCAGGGGCCAAAACTGCTCTGTAAGGGGCCATGAGCAGAGAGGAGGGGATGGTGCGGGGTCATGAGGCATGGCTTCTTTCCGCATTTCTGGTCGAAGCCAGACCCTGG
Source organism: Bubalus bubalis (assembly GCF_019923935.1). Classification (NCBI taxonomy): domain Eukaryota; kingdom Metazoa; phylum Chordata; class Mammalia; order Artiodactyla; family Bovidae; genus Bubalus; species Bubalus bubalis. Next base: position 113,296,048 of record NC_059162.1, on the reverse strand, counting down.
CCGGCACATACAGAAAAGGCTGCCAAGCCCTGGTCTAAAATGCACTTAGACCAGTGCCCACAACAGACGCTGGTGTTCGTAGCACTCTTCACCTTGAAGAACTCTGCCTCCCGTCTCTGCCCCACGTGCTCCTCAGGACAACCCAGTAGGCTCCATGGAGCCCCAGCTGGAACCACTGCTTCCTCTGCACTTCAGGGTCCAGGTGGATCCAGTGAGCGGCGTTCTTCTCCTGGGCAAGCAGTAAAAGCCCTGATCCACATCCCAGAGGTTGTGGACAAGCTGGCTGATTACTGAACATGAATACCCAAAGGCCGCTTTGCAGAAGTCACACATTTCCAGGGCTGACCATGCTGAAGTCCACCTTTACTCAGGCCCACCTTCTCCCAGAGAGCAGTAGAAAAGGACACATGTGACCCGGGGCCAAATCCCACCCTAGACCTTCCAGATTGCTCTTCTTCTCTCGAGTCAGCCCCAGCCTCCGCCAAAAAGACATAAGGACTCCCCAGGGGAGGCTAATAACTGGGCACTGCTTCAAAGCACTTTGCTCGAATGATTTTGATGTTCTTTAGACATGGTTTTCCATTTCCGTAGAGGAGGGGGCTGAGTTCTGCTGTCGATGCATCTCAACCCCCTCAGCAAACCCAACTGTCCAGAGCAGCTCAGGGCCCCTCCCTCAGGTTCAGGCTCTCATCCACCCAACTCTGATGGTCCTCACTCTCCCTGCCAAGCACTGGCCATCTAGTGTCTTCCTTGGGAGAAATTCTGCAAGGTCTCCACCTTTAAAAAAAAAACATTTAGCTGAATCATGCTAAATGTGGGATCTTAGTTCCCCAGCCAGGGATGGAACCCACGCCCCCTGTATTGGAAGCACAGAATCTTAACAACTGGACCACCAAGGAAATCTGAGCATGGTCCCCTTTTACTAAACATCTCTCGTGATATCTTGTGCCCTCAGCTACCCAGCCGGCAGGATCTCTGTCCCCTAGGAGCAGCTGAGGACGAGAGGATGAAGAGACAGGACAGACGAACTCTCAGACATCCCTTGACAGTGAAAATGTTACTGAGAGATAAATGTCTAGGATTCAGATAGCCTTGTAATACACATGGCTGAAATTCAGCATTACGTTAAAAGAGTAATGTGCCTGACCAAAGAACAAAAGGATGACTAAATATTAAGGTCACTTATGTAATTCATCATTTTTGTAATACATCATAGATCAAAAGAAAATATACCATTTCAATTATTGCTAGAAAGTTTTCTGGCAACATGCAACATCCATTTCTGATTAGGAGGGGGAAGAAAGAAGTAGAAGAAAGAAGGAGCTTAATAAATATGTAATAGGAGGAAACTTCCATGACATGATAAAAAGAAAAGAGAGAGAAAAAAAAGAATTCAGTAAGGAGACATGGAATTATTTTTTTCTCTCTCTCTTTTCTTTTCATCACATCATGGAAGTTTCCTCCTGTTTCTTATTTATTAAACTCATTGGAAAAGACCCTGATGCTGGGAAAGATTGAGGGCAGGAGGAGAAGAGGGCGACAGAGGATGAGATGGTTGGATGGCATCACCAACTCAGTGGACATGAGTTTGGCAAACTCCAGGAGATACTGCAGGACAGGGAAGCCTGGCATGCTGCAGTCCATGGGGTCGCAAAGAGCCAGACATGACTTAGCAGCTGAACAACAATAACAAAAGAGACTTATTCCAAAATAAGTTATATTTCATAACCTCCCTACACATCAAAAAACAGTTATCGAAAAAACATAATAGAAAAACTATATCACTCACAACCACAAATGGCTAGGAAAAAATGTACAGAACATTGACCATATCCATGTGGAAAAAAGTCCATAAACCTGAGGAACTATATGTATTTAATTAAGTGGAGAAAAACCCTTTTTTTTTTTCTGGCACTTCTTTTAGATTTTCAGCTTCCCCTAAATGAATCTACAAAGTTAACATCAGCACAATAAAATTCATTAACAAAATTTTTGGAATAGGAAAGAAAAACGGATTTCAGAAGATAAGCCTTAGGCCCTCCATCTGATTAAACATACAAGAAAAGCCAGGAAAAGTCTGAGTAAGACTAATGAAGGGCCTTCATACAACAGATGTTAAAATGATTTTTAAAAATCAGTAATTAAAGCCGTTTGGTAGTAAAAACAAAAAAAGAAAGACCAATCCACAGAGCAGAATGGAAAGTCTGCAAAAAATTCACAAAGAAAAAGTAGACACTAAAATGATGTCAGAATCTAGAAAAACTTGCAATACAAAAAACTTGCCAGCTAGACTGCAAGCAGATCAACCTCTCTTCCAAGCTTTTCACAGATTTCAGGCATTTTCCATCTGCCCTTCTTTGCCTGACACACTAGCCATATCCAAGGACCCTGGATCACCCTGACGTTTTGCACCCATGCAGTGCCCCAGCGGGTGTGTTAAAATGTTTCCGCACATCCAGGCTCCCCTCTGACTCTGCAGCACCAAAAATGCATCAAAGCGAACAGTAAGAGACAGTCAGCGATTTCATGGCACTGGTTTTTGTGATGCTAAACGTTGAGTTTGTTTTTGTCAAAGTAACACAACTAAGATTATGCTGCTTGCCTGTGTAGAGACCCATGAAAATCTCCCTTCACCTGCAGGAAAAACTCCAAATTTTTTGCCATGGCAGAAAAGACTCCATAACCTACCGCTTCAACTTCCTCCCCTCTGTAGTCGCTGGTCCTCCCCAGACCGATTTATCTCCTCTACCTCTCCCTCTCCAACCCAACCTCAAAGGGCAAAGGTCTCATCCACTCACTGCTGCCCACCCAGGATCTGTTGCAAGTTATGACCCCCACTCAGCACCATGAGCCTTTGTCAAGAGCCTTTTCGTGCTGTTTATATTGTTTGTATCACATCACACCATCTTATATCACTATGCCTCGTGCCCATCACCTTCAAAGAGCAGAGATTTCTTTCTCTTTTTTTTTTTTGAATATAATTGCTTTCCAGTGCTGTGATAGCTTCTGCTGAACAACATGACTCAGCCATAGGTAAGCATACATCCCCTCCCTCTTCAGCTTCCCTCCCTACTCGGTCCCCATCTCCCTGCTCCCTTAGGTCATCAGAGCACAGCAAACTGAGCTCTTTGTGTTAGACAGCAGCTTCCCACCTGCTAGCTGTTACACACATGGCAGGGCATACATGTCAGCGCCACTCTATCAATTTGTCCCAGCCTCCCCTTCCACCGCACATCCCCATCTCCACATGTCCATTCTCTACGTCTCAAATAGCAGAGATTTTAACCTCTCTCTGCCTCCAACTCCTCATTTATAAATGGTTCTAAAGCCACGCCTACACAAAAATGATGAATAATTTACATAAGGCCACACATGTGAAGCACTTGGATGTGCCTACCCCAATAAAGTGTCAATAAATATTAGCTATTATTATCGTTACCATTATCTGCTCCCTTTTCATCCTGATTCAATAGCCTGCCTGGGACTAATGAAGTCACCCCAATGCTTAAGTCTGTACCACACGATATTTTTTTTTCCTATTCTGCTCCATATTTGTAACAAACATACATTAGTCCTAAAACTAAAAAATCATTCTTAGAAATCACCCAGACAGGGCATGTCTGGTGGGTCCGTTTCAGCAGAAAAGCCTCTGGTGGACTGATCTTCAGGACCCAGCACGTGCAGGCGCCTCAGCTGTGTGTTAGCGTGACCCCGAGTCATCTACTGACAATTAAGTTCACTCCGTGCTCTGATAAGCCCCACACGGCCTGTGATCAATAATTTTAATGTGGAATAATCACAGATGTTCACATCCACTTCCTTTCCCCGCTGAATACCATCTAGAGAACACTCCAATATCGCTTTAAAATCCCAAGTGTTCATTTACTTTGAGTTCAAAAGGCTGCCATTGTGTATAGTTAAGCTGTTACATGAATATTTTGATGTGAAGCCAGATGGGGGTCATAGCCCAGAGCTGTGGGCTCAAAAAGTGAAAGTGAAAGTCGCTCAGTCATGTCTGACTCTTTGCGACCCCATGGACTATGCAATCCATGGAATTCTCCAGGCCAGAATACTGGAGTGGGTAGCATGTCCTTTCTCCAGGGGATCTTCCCAATCCAGGAATCAAAATAGGGTCTCCTGCATTGCAGGCAGATTCTTTACCAGCTGAGCTATCAAGGAAGCCCAGAACAACCATTACAACCATCTTCCAAGACAGTGTTCTGATCCGTTAGCCTAAGGTTAGCAAGGGGACTGTTCTCAAGTGCCCAGACAGGGATTAACAAAGAAAAGGCCTCTGCTTGAGCCCAAGAGGAATCCAGGAAGCCCCCCTGGGAAGGGAACTCCTCCAGCTTTTACACTTAAGCACTGAATGAGGCAACAGTGGGCTGCAGCCCAGCCCAACGGTTCAGGTCTCGTGGGGAAAACACTCAGGTTCAAGTCTCGAATGGACACAGCAAACTGGACGGCAGTGTGGCCAGCACAGCGGATGCTGAGCTGCCCATCTTCCACTTCCTTGACCCAAAAAAACAGGCCAGACTCCTGTCCCTCTCAGCTCCAAATTCTATCATTTTATGATTGTCAAGGACATAATGAATTACAAACTGATACAATCCTGAAGAATGGCTTTGGAACACCTAGAGGAAGAAATGGCAACCCACTCTGGTATTCTTGCCTGGAGAATCCCATGGCCAGAGGAGCCTGGTCACAGAGACGTCCGCCATAGGCTATAGTCCACGGGGTCATAAAGAGTTGGACACAACTGAGCGCCCGCACACACACACACACACACACAGCCCACAGACTCAGGCAAGCTCTAAGCACTATTCCACTTTGCCTCTTGAGATCTACTGAATTCACGTCACTCAGAGTCCACAGCACTGGGAGCTGTCAGCCTTTTTGTTGAATGGTTGTAGATGTTATATCAGTGGTTGGTTTTTACAGGGGCAGCCCAGTGTTCAACATAAAGGTTGATAGGAGAGGCTATCACTGTCAAATAGAATCCCAGTCATCTCATTTCCTCCCCACTCTTGCTTCAAGTCTGGGACTTGGTCTTCCCTTCTCTGCCCTCACATGGATACATAATCACTCCTCTTGCCATCTCTCTCTGCAAGCTCAGACTTGGGGACGTTCGGCAGCCTGACATGGTCCAGCTTCCCTTACGCAATACAGGTATCTGGATCCCTAAGTCCTTTTCAGGACCCCGTTAGAACCAGTGATGGTTGAGGGAGGGGAGTGGTTGCACATTCCCTCTTTAAGGCCAAGCGGGACCAATGGCCACGTGACCTCCATGGCCCACACACCTGACACAGAACAGATGTTATCTATGTGATGAACCTGTCTCTAGTTTGACATTCACCATTAACACTTCCCTAGTGGCTTCCCTAGTGGCTCAGTCGGTAAAGCATTTGCTTGCAATGCGGGAGACTTGGGTTTGATCCCTGGGTCGGGAAGATCCCCTGGAGAAGGACATGGCGACCCACTCCAGTACCCTTGCCTGGAAAATCCCATGGACAGAGGAGCCTGGTGGGCTACAGTCCATGGGGTCGCAGAGTCGGACACGACTGAGCGACTTCACTATTAACGCTTGCTTGACTAACAGAAGAGGAAGCTAAGCTCCTCAGTGGTGACCAAATAATGAACTAAAAGCAGAACGAATTCTGTTCTTTTCATCTGTGGAACAAACCCAGGAAGGGCCAGCGCTGAGACAGACACAGTCTCTGCCCTCCAGAGCTACAGTCTGGAAGGAGAGGAGGCTGTGGCTGTGAAGGGGGCACATGGGGTCGCTATGCACAGAAGGGAGGGCGCATGGACCACTCAGGCCAAGAATGCTGCTGGGCTCCTTAGAGGACAAGGAGGAAGGGGGAGGGAGCCGTCAAGATGGAACAGGTGATGCGACAGAGTGGTGACATCTGCAGAAGTGTCAGGCAGGACAGATCACCTCGCTCAGGGATGAACAGGTGGGATGCCTGCGGACAGAATCCTGAAGGTGTTTTCAAAGTTCAGGTCACAGACGGCCTTGGAGGAGGTTGAAATTTACCCCGAACACTGTGGGGAAATACTAAAATATTTCCAGAATTTCAAGCAAAGCAGTGACATTTTGGAAGCACCTGGACTAGAGGCAGATGTCTCTGTGCACCTGAAGGCCAGATGACCACTCGCTGCCCAGTGCCATGGACGCATGATGTCCCCAGAGGCACATATCCCCCACCCAGCCTCACTCAAGGGCGGGCCACTGACCAACAGAGAAAGATGACCCTCGATTACAATCCTGGTGCCCCTCACGGCTCTGTGTGACAACTGACTGATTTTTTTTGTAATTATAGAAGTAATATGTGATCATTGTGATGAGGGAAATATATACTTGATTTTTTAAAATGTCTTGCTTTTTTATTGTTAGAAAATAAGATTATACCCTAAAATAAGCCTGCACTTTGCTTTTTATATTTAACAAAATATCCTTCCAAGTCAATAAACAGAGACCCTGCCTTTTCTTTTTAAGGGCTGCATAATATTCCATGGTGTGGCTAGAACATGTTTTGTCCTCTCATCACCTTATTGACAGGCATCAAATGATGATCTAATAAATGCTCTCACATATGTACCTTTTGTAAAGATTCCCAGACGTGAAGGAGTTAGGCCAAAGGTTTGTATATTTTTAATAGCTATTTTCAGATCACTCTCCCAAAAGTTGGAGACAATTCAGACTCCCAGAACCACCCCCAAGCCTTCTTGTGATGTCTGTTCATCTGACGGATCCTAAAGCAGCACGTCGTTCTTGGTTTCATCTGACCTTTCCCACAACAAGGGTGAGCCCCTTTCCATATGATTAGGGACCATTTAAATTTCTCTGAATTGCATTCCCCTTACCCATTGCCAACAAAGGTCCATCTAGTCAAGGCTATTGTTTTTCCTATGGTCATGTATGGATGTGAGAGTTGGACTGTGAAGAAGGCTGAGTGCCGAAGAATTGATGCTTTTGAGCTGTGGTGTTGGAGAAGACTCTTGAGAGTCCCTCGGACTGCAAGGAGATCCAACCAGTCCATTCTGAAGGAGATCAGTCCTGGGATTTCTTTGGAAGGAATGATGCTAAAGCTGAAACTCCAGTACTTTGGCCACCTCATGCGAAGAGTTGACTCATTGGAAAAGACTCTGATGCTGGGAGGGATTGGGGGCAGGAGGAGAAGGGGACGACAGAGGATGAGATGGCTGGATGGCATCACTGACTCGATGGACATGAGTCTGAGTGAACTCCGGGAGTTGGTGATGGACAGGGAGGCCTGGCGTGCTGCGATTCATGGGGTCGCAAAGAGTTGGACACGACTGAGCGACTGAACTGAACTGAAATGCCCATTTTCTACTGGCTCATCTTTCTTTTACCAGTGTGCAGGAGCCCATTCTATCTTAAGAACTAGAAGCCTCTGCTCACATTTAGGCGAAGCTTGCCCCCAGGCTATCATTTATCACGTGACTCTATCTGTGGTCCCCTGTACCTAAAACATTTGTTTAATGAAATCAAACGTATTTCTTGTCTGTCATAGTTTCCTAGTTTGGGGGTTCAACTATAGTTTTCATTCACTCCAAGGTTTAACAAATAATTTTTTAATTTATATTTTGTTTCTAAACTATGTGTCTCTCTGTGTGCCAGGATTCATGTACTCAATATAGCCAGCTACTTCACAGCAACAGCATAGAAAACCAAGGTACCTCCACTGTAACCGACACATGAGGCTCTCTGAAACCCTCTTAAGAAAGAATAAGGGGTGAGACAAACATGAATTTCTAAATGTAGTAAAGAGAATGGCCAAAGGCAATAAAAATGTTTCAGAGTCCCATCGAGTTCTCAAGCCAACCTCATTAGACACAAGCCCCAAAGAGAATCACTCTCCTGACCCTGTGCTCTGGACTTGTACTTAAACTCAACATTTTAAAGCAGTGATTACCTAACAGCTGAGTCCCTTAAGCCCTGGAAACCATCCATCTGAGTCCATAGAAAGTGAGGACCTTGAGCTGAGCTGGGATGCAGTCACCGGCAGGCCAGCATCGCGATGCTCAGGGGAGGTAGCTAAGAGGATATCTAACAGTCTGAGCATGCCGGAGGGGGTCACAGTCATCTGTCTTTGGTGTCAAATAAACTCAGGTTATAGCTTACAGGGACACACTATATTTGTAATATATTCCCTTCAAGGCCCCTTCCTACCCTAGACCACCAGTGCCCTAGAGACCTCTATCATGTGCTCCTCAAGGGAGACCTTTGCTGCCTCCCTCCTACTGCCTCCAGCCCAGCCCAGCACGGGGCCTGGAATCGCGTGGACACCCAGCCAGTGCATCACCGAGCACGTCCAGTGCGTCTCCGAGCACGTCCAGTGCATCTCCGAGCACATACCCGAACATGGCGACCAGCAGGTTGACCAGCAGGATGTTGGTGGACAGCATGTAGATGCACACCAGGGGGATGGTGATCCACTCGGGGAAGCGGGGCAGGTTGTGCTCATCCAGCTCCACGCACAGGGGCTTGGACTCGTTCCCAGTGAAGGTGCAGTGGGAGAAGTCGTACGTGGTACCTGAGGATGCAGCAACCAACAGGCAAGGTGAGGACACTTGGAAGGGCGGCACTAAGGCACCCCAGCGGGCCACGAGGTGAAGATCTTGCATTGTGCTGGGCACTTTTCCAAGACACTCTACCCAACCAGGCATAAGCCTCAGAATCACACTTCATTCACTGACTAATATTTCACTGAAATAACGCCATTTGTAGCAACATGGATGGACCTAGAGATTATCACAGTAAGTGAAATAAGTCAGAAAGAGAAAGACAAATATCATATGATATCACTTATAGTGAAAGTCACTCAGTCGTGTCTGAGTCTTTGCGACCCACGGACTATACAGTCCATGGAACTCTCCAGGCCAGAATACTGGAGTGGGTAGCCGTTCCCTTCTCAAGGGGATCTTCCCAACCCAGGGATCGAACCCAAGTCTCCCACATTGCAGGCAGACTCTTTACCAGCTGAGCCACAAGGGAAACCCTATCACTTATATATGGAATCTAAAAAATGGTAAAAAATGAACTTATCTACAAAACAGAGATAGTCACAGGTGTAGAAAACGAACATGGCTACCAGGGAAGAAATGGTGTGGGGAGGGGGTGTGTGGTAAATTGAGAGGCTGATACGCATCTGTGTGACCAGGGGCAACAGCCTAGAATGGGGGCCATGGAGAAAGTCTGGATCTGGAAGAGAGGATGAAGAGTTTTTCCTGGGAATCTTAGAGAAGGCAGTGGATGTAAGCTTCTGGCCCTCCAGGAGTCCCTCTGGACTCGAGACCTTCCGCTGAGCGTGAGAGTTTGGCCCTGATGGTTGGTGAGACGCCTGTCAGAGAAGATGGTGCCGCACCCATGTTACCTGCAGCAGAACTTAGAGGCTGAGATGCCAACTGCATCCTAGGTCACACAGCACACGAGTGACAGAACCAGGATTTGAACACTACCTGTCACTGACTCTTTAGGTCACCATGAACCGCCTCCCGTGGGACTAAGGCCACCAACATGTAGGACTGTTGGGAGGAAAACACACCCACTTATGTAAAATGGCAAGTGCAGAGTGCAGATTGGGGAATAATAATAACAAGGCGCCTTTCCATCGGCGCATGGAAAAGAGCTGTCTCTAAGGTCTTGGAAGAGACTGCAGCAGAAGACACCAGAAAGACCACATGAGGCCATGGGGATAATGGAGAAAACACCAAGGAGCTAGGAAATACAAGCCTAGGCCTGGGCGAACATCGGGGGTTTTCTTGTGGCAGGACAGAACGCGATGAGCCCAAGCTACTGCCAGCGTCACAAAGATGTTCTACAGTTTATCCAAAACACACCCAGCTTGCACACGCGCCATGCTTTCCTCATGCCAACTGGCTGTGATCAAATTAATGCCATCTCTGCTACCATTAACCTGCCTCCAGACAGTTGGCAGTGAACTCATACCAGAAGCTTAAATCCCAGGTTCCAGGGCAAAATTTTTCACTATTGCACTTTTTGAAATAAATGGGCACCCTGTCACTCTGGACAGACCCACAACACTCTTTTCTACACCAGTGAGGATTCTGGCTGGCATCGGCCATGCTGCTGTCAGAAGTTTGAGAAACACTCTTTTTAAGAAGGTTTAAAAATTGCAGGCTGAGATGCTGGGGACAAGCTTGCCAGGGTACATAAGATCTTGCTCAGGAGAAGGAAAAGGCTTTGAGGGTTAGTGTCCACTGCCTGATGTTGGCCGGACTCCAGCAGCCTGTTCCTAGGACAGGTCTCAGGATCAAACCAGGAAGCCCTGGAGGCTCCCTGGGAGCTGGTTCTGGAAGCATCTTCTGCCTCCCAGCTGTCCCCACCCGGACCATGTCAGGCTCACCGTCCACATCGCTGGGCACTTGGCCAAACATGGCCAGGTAGGGCTCATAGATGACTGAGCGGAAGATCCACCTCCAGCGATGCTCGTTCTGTCTAAGGATCCCCTGCCTGGCCACACCGAAGGCCACCATCCACACAGCAAAGAGGAACAGGAAGAAGAACACGTCGATCAGCTGTCGAGGGAGGAGGACAGGAGAGCAGCGTCAGGACTGCACCAGGGCGGCTCGACTGCTCCGCTGACCATGGAGAAGGGCAGAGGGGCCCCAGGGACCTGAGGCAGCCAGCATCATCCACCCACCAATTTTTAAACATGCTCATCATCACCCCGGGGTCTCGGGGCATGCGCCGATGGATGCATCTTTGCTTGCAGGTTCCCAGGCCATCTCAGAGCAGAGACTTTCTGAATGAGACCCACCTGGGAGCAGAAGAGGGCCCCAACTCTGCAGTGCCCCCCTCCCCTCCAGCCAACCCCTGAGCTATTGCTTTTTTTTTTTTTTAAGGAAAATACAAGCTCTCCTTTTTAAACAACAATGCACCATTTTATTGTTTTTAATGTTCTGCACACACAGCATGACTTCATGGTGACTCGATGCCCCAGATATGCTTTGAATTAAAACCACAAACTCAGAGGAGCTCAGCCCTGGAAAGGAACCTCGAGATGAGCTCATTCAAATGCCCATCTGATTTAAAGACAAAAACACAGAGGTTTGGGTCACGTGGAAAACAAGCTGGGAGAAGCAACGTGGTCAGTGTATAATTATCTTTCTGTTCTCTGGCCCCATGAGATGGGTCTGGTGGTGCTTCCCTGAGGTCTGTATTACGTGGTTATAAGATTAAAGTTCCAGACCTCGCTGTGCTCCTAGCTCACTGCATGTCTCCAGACAAACATGTGAACCTCCTGAACCCAATTGTCCACATCTATGAAATGGGTGTAAAAGTCCCTATCCTGCCCACGCACGCGTGCTCAGTCGTGTCCGACTCTGTGACCCCGTGGACCGTAGCCCACCAGCCTCCTCTGTCCATGGGATTCTCCAGGCAAGAATACTGGAGTGGGTTGCCATTTTCTATTCCAGGGGATCTTTTCCACACAGGGATTGAATCTGAGTTTCTTGCATCTCCTGCATTGGCATGTGGATTCCTTACCACTGTGCCACCCCTAGTGAATACTTAAGACTCAAGTGAAAGCACTTGGTAACATGGACGGTCTAAATAGAGATCTTTACTAGTAATGTGCTGAGTTATGCAGTTTGCTCCCAACAGTCATCTTTCATTAAATTTTAACCTGGAAGGGGCCCCTGAGGAAAACAGATCAAAAAAAACAAACACTGCTGATTATGAAATGCCACCATCCCTCTGTGGAGAAAAAGTTCCTCTCGGCAACGAAAGGAACTCTGGGTATAGTCAGAAGAAGGACAACTAACCACAGATACTCTTTATTCTTACCATCCTCTGCAACATTATAATCTTGGGTCCTAAATTTCTGCTGACTGTGAAAATGTGAATCAACCTTAGGGTGAAGATAATGTAATCCAGGCAAAAAATCACTCGTCCAGAGTACAGTGAGGTTTTGTTAGCGGGGTGGAGCCTGTGGAAAGAAGGGAAAGACTTTGTGAGACGCTGACAAAACATTTCAAAGCTGTGCTTTTGTATCACTTTTATTTATTTCTGGATTTTATTTGCTATATTGTCTTTTAGTTTTACTGAAGTGTAGTTGATTTATAATCAAAGTTTTCGTTTTAAAAATAACCAAATGCAAAGAAACAGCCAAAAGCCTGGGAACTGAAAGTGGAAATAGACCAGGGTCTGCACCCGCCCTTCAGCCACTCAACACCAAGGGCCACGTGTACTGCCCTCGTGACTCCAGGAGAGATGAGGACATCGCACACAGCAGAGCTCCCAAGACTCCCGACACTTCAGCCCTTCAGCCTAAGTACAGTAAGTCCCCTCCACATGGACCTTCAAGATGTGAACTTCCAAAGATGCAAATATGGGTTCCCACGTCCAGTTATGTGAGTGAGTGCAGCTGTCTGGTGTGCACTGTCAAGACCACGCATCCTGTAGATTGGGCTTTGTGTACCGCACTGCACAGTTCTGTCTAGCGTGGGCTTCCCAAGCAGCTCAGCAGCAAAGAATCCGCCTGCCAACACAGGAGGTGCAAGTTTGATCCCTGGGTCAGGAAGATTCCCTGGAAAAGGAACCCACTCCAGCATCTTTCCAGGGAAGATTCCCTGGAAAAGCAAGCCGCTCCAGTATTCTTGCCTGGGAAATCTCGTGGACAGAGGAGCCTGGTGGGCTACAGCCCACGGGGCCGACGAGAGCCAGACACGACTCAGAGGCTAAACCACAGTGTCGGGTACAGTAGTCCTGCGACTCCATTTCAAGCCCAGGATGTCTGGAAGCAAGCGCAAAAGGAGCAGTGATGTAGCTGGTTCAAGCTGGACTGTGAAGAAGGCTGAGCGCTGAAGAATTGATGCTTTTGAATGGTGGTGTTGGAGAAGACTCTTGAGAGTCCCTTGGACTTCAAGGAGATCCAGCCAGTCCATTCTGAAGGAGATCGGCCCTGGGATTTCTTTGGAAGGAATGATGCTAAAGCTGAAACTCCAGTACTTTGGCCACCTCATGCGTAGAGTTGACTCATTGGAAAAGACTCTGATGCTGGGAGGGATTGGGGGCAGGAGGAGAAGGGGACGACAGAGGATGAGATGGCTGGATGGCATCACTGACTCGATGGATGTGAGTCTGAGTGAACTCCAAGAGTTGGTGATGGACAGGGAGGCCTGGCGTGCTGCGATTCATGGGGTCGCAAAGAGTCGGACATGACTGAGCGACTGAACTGAACTGAACTATACTTTTCAAGGTACCATATTGTAAGATCAAAAATGTTACATTTTTGTGTTTGTTTTTAATGTATTATTTGAGTGAAAAGTACTATCAATCTATTACAGTACGGTACTATATAGCAGATTGTGTTACATGGGTCCCTAGGCTTTGTCAGACTTAATGAACACACTCCCCTAACATTACACGTTCGACCATAGGGGATTTATTGTACTACTGTAGGACCCAATCCTGTTGTCGCTAACTTCCCGGCTCACAAGGCTTCCACAATGATGCCAACCACTTGGCACCTGAGCCTGCCAGGTTCCCCCCAGTGAAACTTACCTCATTTGCACCAGATTATTTGATTAACTAACCATCTGCTAACATGTTCATTGAAAACCTTATGTGCTTTCTAACTGGAATGATCCAGAAATCACGTCCAACCATGATACAAAAGCTGAGCCTTTAACCCAAGCAGAAAGGGAGGTTTTGAAGGAGGAAATTTAGCTTTACCCAGTTCACATCATAGTGTGAGCACTCACTATAAAGCTTCTCATTCTCAGATCAGATCAGACCAGTCGCTCAGTTGTGTCCAACTCTTTGCGACCCCATGAATCGCAGCACACCAGGCCTCCCTGTCCATCACCAACTCTTGGAGTTCACTCAGACTCACGTCCATCGAGTCAGTGATGCCATCCAGCCATCTCATCCTCTGTTGTCCCCTTCTCTTCTTGTCCCCAATCCCTCCCAGCATCAGAGTCTTTTCCAATGAGTCAACTCTACGCATGACGTGGCCAAAATACTGGAGTTTCAGCTTTAGCATCATTTCTTCCAAAGAAATCCCAGGACTGATCTCCTTCAGAATGGACTGGCTGGATCTTCTTGCAGTCCAAGGGACTCTCAGAAGTCTTCTCCAACACCACAGTTCAAAAGCATCAATTCTTCAGCGCTCAGCCTTCTTCACAGTCCAACTCTCACATCCATACATGACCACAGGAAAAACCATAGCCTTGATTAGATGGACCTTTGTTGGCAAAGTAATCTCTCTGCTTTTGAATATGCTATCTAGGTTGGTCGTAACTTTCCTTCCAAGGAGTAAGCATCTTTTAATTTCATGGCTGCAATCACCATCTGCAGTGATTTTGGAGCCCAGAAAAATCAAGTCTGACACTGTTTCCACTGTTTCCCCATCTAGTTCCCATGAAGTGATGGGATAGGATGCCATGATCTTTGTTTTCTGAATGTTGAGCTTTAAGCCAACTTTTTCACTCTCCACTTTCACTTTCATCAAGAGGCTCTTTAGTTCCTCTTCACTTTCTGCCATAAGGGTGGTGTCATCTGCATATCTGAGGTTATTGATATTTCTCCTGGCAATCTTGATTCCAGCTTGTGTTTCTTCCAGTCCAGCGTTTCTCATGATGTACTCTGCATATAAGTTAAATAAACAGGGTGACAATATACAGCCTTGACAAACTCCTTTTCCTATTTGGAACCAGTCTGTTGTTCCATGTCCAGTTCTAACTATTGCTTCCTGACCTGCATACAAATTTCTCAAGAGACAGGTCAGGTGGTCTGGTATGCCCATCTGTTTCAGAATTTTCCACAGTTTATTGTGATCCACAGTCAAAGGCTTTGGCATAGTCAATAAAGCAGAAATAGATGTTTTTCTGGAACTCTCTTGCTTTTTCCATGATCCAGTGGATGTTGGCAATTTGATCTCTGGTTCCTCTTCCTTTTCTAAAACCAGATTGAACATCAGGAAGTTCACGGTTCACATATTGCTGAAGCCTGGCTTGGAGAATTTTGAGCATCACTTTACTGGCGTGTGAGATGAGTGCAATTGTGTGGTAGTTTGAGCATTCTTTGGCATTGCCTTTCTTTGGGATTGGAATGAAAACTGACCTTTTCCAGTCCTGTGGCCACTGCTGAGTTTTCCAAATTTGCTGGCATATTGAGTGCAGCACTTTCACAGCATCATCTTTCAGGATTTCGAATAGTTCAACTGGAATTCTATCACCTCCACTAGGTTTGTTCGTAGTGATGCCTTCTAAGGCCCACTTGACTTCACATTCCAGGATGTCTGGCTCTAGGTGAGTGATCACACCATCGTGATTATCTGGGTCATGAAGATCTTTTTTGTACAGTTCTTCTGTGTATTCTTGCCACCTCTTCTTAATATCTTCTGCTTCTGTTAGGTCCATACCATTTCTGTCCTTTATCGAGCCCGTCTTTGCATGAAATGTTCCTTTGGTATCTCTGATTTTCTTGAAGAGATCCCTAGTCTTTCCCATTCTGTTGTTTTCCTCTATTTCTTTGCATTGATCACTGAAGAAGGCTTTCTTATCTCTTCTTGCTGTTCTTTGGAACTCTGCATTCAGATGCTTATATCTTTCCTTTTCTCCTTTGCTTTTTGCTTCTCTTCTTTTCACAGCTATTTGTAAGGCCTCCCCAGACAGCCATTTTGCTTTTTTGCATTTCTTTTCCATGGGGATGGTCTTGATCCCTGTCTCCTGTACAATGTCATGAACCTGATTCCATAGTTCATCAGGCACTCTATCTATCAGATCTAGGCCCTTAAATCTATTTCTCACTTCCACTGTATAATCATAAGGGATTTGATTTAGGTGGGTGTAAATACAAATAGAAAAGCTTCTCTGCTCCATCAGAACCACGAATTTCACCTTGAAGCTACTGGGGAGGCAGGTCTGCAAGGAGCAGGACTCGGCAAGGGGGTTCACAGTTTGGGTGCACCCCAATATCCCTATCAGGTGGAGTCATGTTG
Source organism: Bubalus bubalis (assembly GCF_019923935.1). Taxonomy (NCBI): domain Eukaryota; kingdom Metazoa; phylum Chordata; class Mammalia; order Artiodactyla; family Bovidae; genus Bubalus; species Bubalus bubalis. The sequence goes on along the minus strand of NC_059162.1, from coordinate 113,280,053 downwards.
CTTTTTCCCTCCAAACACAATTTCCAACTGGTTTTTCCAATCATGAGCTCTGAGATTGAGGAAACCTTGCAGCTGGGAGGGCAGGCTCCAGAACCAACATTCGAGTTGAAGTTAAATGCATGTTAGATTATATGGCCTCAAAGCAAAACGCTGTGTGATATTTACACCCTCATCATTCTCTAGGGCCCTCAATTTCTAATTTCCTCTCCCCAAATTCTACAAGCACAAAGAGAAAAACCATGAAGAACCCCTTTCCAATTACAGATCACCAAGAGGGGGGATGAGAGGAGACACAACTTTATATCAACCAGACTGTGTCTCTAAGAGGCAGAGACAACAGGCATTTGTAATAATCTCTAAATGAGGGGGACAGGGAGGATACATAGCAACTGGGCAGCCCCAGACCAGCTCACCCTCCAGCCACGTGATGGGAAGAACCGTAAGCAAACCAGTTCTGGGGTTCAGAGGGACTGCTGTAGTAAGAAAACATTTTTTAAAAGGAATAGCCACCGCTTTTCTAAATGGTGTTCTGGAGATAGTCTATTCCCTCATAGCTCAGTTGGTAAATCATCTGCCTGCAATGCAGGAGACCTGAGTTCGATTCCTAGATCTGAGTGGGTGGAAGATCCCCTGGAGAAGGAAATGGCAACCCACTCCAGTATTCTTGCCTGGAGAGTCCCATGGACAGAGGAGCCTGGCAGGCTACAGTCCACAGGATCGCAAGAGTCGGACACGACTTAGCGACTAAACAACCACCACCATACTCATAACGTTGTTGCTGTTGCTGTTTAGTCGCTAAGTCGTATTTGACTCTTTGTGATCCCATGGACTGTAGCCCACAAGCTCCTCTGTCCATGGAATTTCCCAGACAAGAATACTGAAGTGGATTGCCATTTCCCCCTCCAGGGGATTTTCCTGACCCAGGGATCGAACCCCTGTCTCCTGCATTGGCAGGTGGATTCTTTAGCACTGAGCCACCAGGGAAGCCCTGTATTCATAAAATATCAGGACCATATTTCACCCTATCTCACTTACCTTGGGCTTGAAATGTCTCTCCTCCACCTTTCCACCTGAGAGAATCCGCACACTGACACTTGAAGATGTGCTGAGGACTACTTACCGAAAGACAATCCCCGCTATGAAGTAGAAAAGCCCGAGTGAATCCATGACGTTCCACAGATCGGTAAAGTAATTCACGCCGTTCACGCACCACTGCAGAGCAGAGGGACAGAAAGGACACAGCAGCTGGAACATCAGCTGCGTCCAGGTTTATTCACGCTCACACATTTCTCTCCAGATCCATTTTGAGTCCGTGATGTACCAAGTACACCCTGCAACTGACCCCTGTGATTCCCGGGGGATTGGAAAGTAAGGTCACATGCCTGCTGTTCTGTTGCTCATATGTTGCTAACAAAGTCAAGGAAAAAAAGACACACAGATCCTTACTGTTCTTTAAGAAGGAACCTGCAGAGCCTGTGTGGGCCAAGTTGGACCCTCCCCCAACCGCCATGTCCAGTGGTGTAGGCTGCGCACTGGACAAGTCTTCAAGGCTGTTACCCATACTGCCGTCATCACAGATTTGTGTGTTTACTATAAATATTTTCTGACACATGACAATAAAACGTCTTTAAAAAGGGAACATTTTTTTAGAAGTTTTCAAAACCCTTTTTTGCACGCAGGTGCTATACATGGCACCTAAGGGAACAGATGTGGTCACAGAAATGACGGATGTGAACAATGTGTCATAAGGATCTTTTTGTCATGATGTGTATATATCAGTCATGATTTCTCAGAAGAAAGCATGTCAAGAAAACACTTGAAGAGGGATAAGATTATCCATTAGAAGAGGCTGCATCTGGACAGCCTCTCTGGCAATCCGTCCACTAGATTTTGGTGATTCCAGGGAGGTCATCTCACCTGTCATTTGCTCATCCAGTCAGAACATATTTACTGAGAGTCCACAGGATTGCAAATACCTGTGGTGGGCTCCTAAGACACAAAGACATCAGATTGGGTGCAACGTGGACTCTGAAGGAATCCACTGGCCCGTGGGAAAGATAGATGTTAAACATGTTTAAAATGAAATGTGATAAGGGTCAGAGGGGAGGTAAGACCAAAGGTCCCAGTGAGCTCAGATAAGGAAACCACGTACCTGCCTTACTCAGGGAGGAGGAAAATAACAAACGCGTCATCAAAGGAACATGGCACTTTTCAAATCTACTACATGAACTCACCACCATGGGCCACCCGCTATCCAGATATCTCCTTTCCTATTCTACACCTGAAACCAGGGCCTGAGAAAAAGAAGCAAAGAACTCGCCCAAGGACAGAAAGGCATCAAGTGGGGGGTCTCGGGGTTCTGAAATCCAGTTTCCTCTCTCCAGCATCACCCTGCTTCTTTACAGTCCATGGGGATCCTCCAGTCTTAGACTTGGAAGAGATTCAAGAAACAGCATCAGTTTCTCAAGAAGCCCTTCTCTTCACTCTTTGATAAATGCAAATGGCAACTTTAGTGGGCAAGGTGGTGAGAACATTATGAAATCAAGCACCAAGAAAGTATTACAATGCCCCAGGTGTACCGGGGAAGGGGTGGTTAGGGAGTTTGGGATGGACAGGTACACACTGCTATATTTAAAATGGATAACCAACAAGGACCTACCATACAGCACATGGAACTCTGCTCAATGTTGTGTGGCAGCCTGGATGGGAGGGAGTTTGGGTGAGAATGGATACATGTATACGTAGGGCTGAGTCCCTTCACTGTTCAGCTGAAACCATCACGACATTGTTAGTCGGCTATGTGCGTGCATGCTCAGCCGATTCAGTCGTGTCTGACTCTGCGACCTCATGGACTGTAGCCCGCCAGGCTCCTCTGCCCATGGGATTCTCCAGGCAAGAACAGTGGAGTGGGTTGCCGTCTCTTCTCCAGGGGATCTTCCCAACCCAGGGACTGAACCCGGGTCTCCTACATTTCCTGCATTTGGCTGGTGGGTTCTTTACCAGTGAGCCACCGGGGAAGCCCTTAATTGTCTATACCCCAATACAAAACAAAAACCTTAATTAAAAAGAAAAAAAACAAGAAAAAAAAATCCCCCAGATTTAAGCAGCCTGATCTGACCCTGTTCCCCTGTGGGTGGCGGATCTCATGGGCTCAGAACGGTCCATTGGGTGGCCCCAGTGACGTGGACCCCACCCACCCAGGGCAAGATGAGGGCAGTTGGGACAGGCCCTACCTGCCACCTACTTCCCTCTCTGAGACCTTGGCCTGCGAGGCAGGTAGGCACAGGGCAACCGGACAGCACCAGCCTGGCTCAGCCTCTGAACCCGTGATGGGAGGAACAGTAAGTAGATCAATTCTGCGGCTGGGAGACACTGTTACAGTAAGAAGACATTTTTAAAAAGGAACAGCAGTCTCTTTTCTGAATGGAATGCCAGGGTCAGGCTACATTCATAAAACACCATATTTCACCATTTTTCTCAGGACTGGGGGATTCGAGGGCCTGAAGAATGAGTGTGCTCTCCATGAAGGGATGCTGGGACTTGCCTCATTTTAAATAAACATTCACAGACTGCTTAACAGACCTAAGAGCTATTTAGCAACTAACTCTGTTTGTTCTCATTGATTGCCTTGGTTAAAAACTCCAATTAACAGAGCAACCTCTGCCACCACCATCCCCCCACGGGCAAGGGGACCCAGGCAGACACCGAGGAGCATGCGTTTGACACCCAGACACGATCTGAAACAGGTAGCATCCCTCCTGGTTTTGCTTTTCGCTAACAAGTGTGAATTGGGTTAATTAAGACAGTACCAGGCTGGCAGAACTGATGGTTTGAGGAAACCAACCGCATGGAGGATTCCAAAGGCCTGAGACTGCACACCTGAGGGAAAACAGCGACCTCTAGTGTCAGAGTCTTGTAATGACAAGAATCTGCAAGGCTGGCTGGCATCGCAGACTGGCTCACAGACCACACAGTCAGAAAGGCTCTCGGATGGCAGGGCTGGCCTGGGCCCCACGCTCCCGACCTTAAGCATGTCCTTCACCATTGCCCTAATACGCAAGGTTGCTGGATTCAAACTGCCCCTTCAAGAAGAATTTTTACAGGATGAACCTAGAGCCTGTTATACAGAATGAAGTAAGTCAGAAAGATAAAAACAAGTATCGTATATTAATGCATATATATAGGCCTTCCCTGATGGTTCAGTAGTAAAAGAATCTGCCTGCAATGAAGGAGACACAGGGGATGTGAGTTCAATCCCAGGGTCAGGAAGATCCCCTGGAGGAGGAAATGGCAACCCACTCCAGTACTCTTGCCTGGAGAATTCCATGGACAGAGGAGCCTGGAGGGCTACAGTTCATGGGGGTCGCAGAGTCAGACATGACGTGACTGAACATGCACACATACAATGCATACATGTGGAATCTAGAGATATGATACTGATGAATTCTATCACAGGACAGGAATGGAGACTCAGACATGGAGAACAGACTTGAGGGCACAGCTGGGGAAGGACGGGGTACAAACTGAGAGGGCAGCATTGACAGGCATACACCAGCACGCGTGAAACAGACAGCTAGTGGGAAGCTGCCGTGTAACACGGGGAGGTCAGCTCGGTGCTCTGTGATGACCTAGAGGGGTGGGATGGGCAGGTAGGAGGGAGGCTCGAAAGGGAGGGAATGTATTTATACTGATAGCTGATTCACGTTGTTGTACGGCAGAAACCAACACGACATTGGAAAGCAATTATCCTCCAACTAAAAATAAATTCAAAAGAATAACTTTTTACAGAGAAAGAGAGGACAAACTTGGACAGAGCTGCTGCTGCTGCTGCTAAGTCGCTTCAGTCGTGTCCGACTCTGTGCGACCCCATGGACTGCAGCCTACCGGGCTCCTCCGTCCATGGGACAGAGCTACATGTGGTCAAATATCAACTTGGACAGAGCTACACACGGTCAAATATCCCCCATTTGGAAGGCAGGACAGCTGGGACCCAGTCGGACACTGTGGGCATCACGTCAGGCCTGGGGAATAACTGGGAGCACACTAGCCCGCCGTCCTCCCACGCAGAGTCCCCGCCGTGTCTCTCCTGGGCAACTCTCCACGCACTCCGCCTGCCCAGAGCCCCTCTCCAAGCTAAACACACCTGTCCTGAGGCTCCTTCCTGCATGACCCGAATCAGTGACGAGCAGTTGATACGCATCCGAATCTGAAGGGACACACTTGTGCTGAGAGGACTTAGAATTTCACTCTCTTGGGTCCTCTCCGCCAACCTCCCCATCAACTCAAAACTCGCTCATTCTACACTATCTGCTATGCTCACCTCCTCTCCTTGAAAGCTCTCAGAAGTGACCCTGACGGTCATCTCTAACTGGTAAAAAGTCTATGAGGACAGAGATGTTCGCCTGCTTGGTTCATCCCTGGGGTCCAAACACCGCCTGGCACCTAGTAGGTGCTCAATAAATATCTGTTCAAAGAAGGAGGGTGTGGATGAAGTGTGTTGGCTTGAGCCAGGATGACTCTCCCTGCGTCCTCCATTCAGGTCCAGCTCTGCCCCTGAAGCAGTCCAGGAGAAGCCCTCTCTCTGGACCTGATGCTCCTTTAGGTGCCTGGAGGATACAGATGACCTTGGGAATCACATCCCAGGCTCTGTGATGAAATGCAGCCAGGAGGCAGGGTCAGGAGTGGGACTAGGGGAGAAATGTTGGGAGTGTGAGTAAGGGGTAGTTAAGAGCAGGAAAAGAACTTTTTATCAATTGTTCTAAGAAGCAGCTGCCAACAGCACCCACTGCCCAAAAAGCTACCCCTGAGCCCTTCCTGCGAGCTTCCTCCCCAAAGCCTGGCTGTGGCTTCAGGGCTCCCCACTTATTCTCAGTCAGAGCACAGCTCTGGGGTTCAGTCAGGAAGACCCTGCCTTCTCAGTTCCTTTATTAAAAAGATACACACGCTTGCCGGAAACACAATAGCGCCAGCTCCTATGCTAGTAACCACGGATTAAATGTGAATAAAAACCAAATGTCTGAATGAAGTCATTCCCCTGCCACCCACTTCTGGTCAGGAGCAGAGTTTGGGCGAGGAGCTGGAACTCCCCAGTAGAGTTGATGCGGATGAGACAGGCGAGGTTGCCTCACAAGGCATCCGGTCCTGTGGCTCCTCTCGGGGATTTCCTGTGGCTATCATTTCACAGTTCTATGTACGTTAAGTCATTATACTACACACCTGGAATGGATACAGGGCTATGTCAACAATATTTCAATAAAACAGAAAGAAATTACCGCTTACAGTAGGAAAGATGCCCATTTAAGGACAGGAAACCAGAAGATCAAAGAAATTCAGTTACTACCATGCTATTGAGAGTCCCTTGGACTGCAAGGAGATCCAACCAGTGCATCCTAAAGGAAATCAAGCCTGAATAGTCATTGCAAGGACTGGTGCTGAAGCTTAAACTCCAGTACTTTGGCCACCTGATGCAAAGAGCTGACTCATTGGAAGAGACCTTGATGCTGAGAAAGATTGAGGGCCAGAGGAGAAGAGGATGACAGAGGATGACATGGTTGGATGGTATCACCGATTCAATGGACATGAGTTTGAGCAAACTCTGGGAGATAGTGAAGGACGGGGAATCCTGGTATGTTGCAGTCCATGGGGTCACAAAGAATCAGACACAACTGAACAACTGAACAACAACCATGCTGTTTGCAATTCCTGCTGGTTTTCTCTTTCTCTCTCCCTCTCCACTTCTTTGGGCTCATGACTTATTTCCCTGCTGGGCATCCCCCACCCACAGAGGACAAGAGGTCTGCTAGCCTCCAAGATGGTGTGAGACTCAGGGCTTTCCCCCCGCAGCCAGCCAAAGTCCCTCAAACTCACCCTTTCATCGTCTTTCTCTGCAGTAGCTAAGCTTTCTCTTTGATGTGGCTTTGAAAGGTAGTCAACCATGCCCGGGAGTGGAGCAAAGGCAGGGAGGCAGGGCCCCAGCCCCGACCCCACTGGTCTAGGAGGAAGCATGTGTGATCCTGGGCAGTGCCAACTCCCATGACAACATAACTCAAGAGGTGCTAGTTTAACTTAGTTAACTCTCACGATGGCCCATTTCTAATTGTTGACTCTCCATCTTTCTCTGATTCTCTCATGCAGGTATTTTCCTACCCTGGCTGCTGATATGCAGTTAAGTCCAAAAAAGAGAGAGAGAACTAGCAAGTAAAGACAGCACTGATAGACTGCATGGAAGGAGTTGTGGGTCAAACCATGTCCCCTCCAAATTGATACTTCTAAGGAATACCCCCCAGCACCTTGTTTGGAAGTAGAGTCCTTGCAGGTGTGGATTAGCTAAAATGAAGTCATACTGGAGCAGGATGGGCCCCTGACCCAACGATTAGTATCCTCATGACAAAGGGAGGCTGGGACAGAGACACGCACATGGGGAGAAGGTGGTGTGGGCATGAGGACAGGGATCAAACAACACATCGCCAGCAGAGGAGCAGCAAAGATGGCCAGCAAGTCTCCAGGAACCAGGGAGGGGCCTCAAACAGGCTCTCCCTTGCGTTCTCAGAAGGAACCAACCTTGCCCCCAACCTGATCTCAGACTTCTGACCTTCAGAACAATGAGATGATGAACTTGCGCTGTTTCAGCCACCTGGTGGTGCTTCATCATTGCAGCCTGCTCTAGCCCTGCCATCATCGCAGCCCTGGCCCTCACGGACTCATACAGAAGGGCCCCAGGCTGAACTGTGACCTCCTGAACCAGTGCTGGGGCTCCCATGAGGCTGATCTGAAATCACAGAAGCCTTTTGCACATTAGCAGGACCAGGTCCTGGGGGAGACCTGCTGGGGGAGATTATCAGACCAGAAGCCTGATAATCTCACCATGCTCAACACACTTCCACCTGTACCCCATCTCCAGTCCACACCTGCAACTCCCACCTACTGGACAAGCAAAGGCAGATTCAGGGCACTGGTGCCAGGACTTCTGCCATCCCTTGTGCCCATGGCAGATGCTGCTAATTCATTATGTTGCGCTCCTGCTGAAAACAGAGCCTCAGAGTCTTTCTCAACCCAGGGATTCTAGAAGCCACCAAAAAGAATCTATTAGAGTTGGCATGATAGTTGAAACCAATTTAGGATTCCCATTCTAGGCAGTGACTCTGTGAGGTCAAGACCAGTATCCTTTGCCCCTCCAAACATCTTGTATCACTTGGCATAACACTTCACAAACTACAGGCACCTAGGCCGTACTTGTTGAATGGATATGTTCTTGCATTTGGGCTCATATGGGACGAGAGTGATGGCAAGAGCAATTCTCATACACTTTACAAATTACCATTTTAAAAGGGTTTTCTGGATGACTTTTTATGATGGTTTAAGGACAACACTGACCTTCAACATCAACATCTATTTATTCAACAACTATTAACTGAGCACTGCTACATGCCCAGCCTGGGCCAAGTTTGGATTCAAGGGTGGAAAGAGCACGCCAAACAATGCAGATCCCAAGAAACTACAGAAAAGCACCATGAATAATTGAAACGAACTCCCTGAAATTCACAAGAATGAACATGAATTCCCAGCACTGTCAATCTGACACATTGCACATTGAGATGCTCTTAAATGGAAAGTCCTTCCGGTCCCCCTGCCACGCATGGTGCCGCCTCCCCCGGCGATGGTACTGACAGGGCCACAAATAGCTCCTAATCCCCAAACACAGGAGTGGGTTTAGAGTCCAAGGTCAACCTGCTCTTTGAACACATTCCTGATCCCAAGTAATTAATCTCCATTAACATTAATTACTGAGCAAAGCATGGGCCTGGGGCTAAGAGATCTCACGGAAGTGTGTCTTCGTGTTCACGGGTGGTCACCTAATGAGAACATTTGTTTGGGGGACATAGTGACTTTGGAACTTCAGGAGCAGCTTCTGTTCCTCCTTGGCATTAGGAAGCCACCGCCCACTGAGGAAAAGAGGGGGCACGCACGTGAGGGCTGACCCACCTGTCTCACTTCATCACAGAACAGGACGAAGACGAGAGCGTAGAGGACTAGCTCCGGGGCGTGGGGCACAGAGTGGAAATCCATGAGCAGCACGTAGGCGAAGAGCAGGAGGAAGGCGATGTAGAAGACCACGTTCCAGGAGAAGACCACGAACGGGGAGGTGAAGAAGGCCACGTAGTACCACAGGAGCCTCCTGTGCTTGTCCAGGGGCTTCTTCCTGGACCGAGAGGGGAGAGCCCTGTCACCATCCCAGCCAGCGTCGCTGTGTGGGCCTCATCTCCCCTGCTGAACACAGATGAACACTGACCCACAGCCGGGCTGGGGCCAGGTAGCCAGAATTCAGCCTTGGCGTTGCTTGCCTACCAGATCCAAATTCTGCCTCAGATATAAGGACATGACCCCACTTCTGCCTGTTTCAAACCCAGGGAAAACCCACAGAGATCCCAGACCTAATGTGTGCAGGCACTAGAGTGGACGTCATAAATTCCAGGCCTTACAATGCTTTCTTTACACAAGAGCACACAGAGAGAGATGTGTGCACAGACACAGACACTTGTACAGACACAGATGCTTGTACACACACAGAAGAATGTACACTCACATATGCATGTACACACAGATGCTCATACACCGACAGGTGCATGTACATACATAGATGCTTATAAACACACAAGTACATCTACACACAGACACTTGTACACACATGCTTGTACACACACAAGTACATCTATACACACAGAGATGTATGTACACACAGAGAAATGTTTGTACACACACAGATGTTTGTACACACATAAGTACATCTATACACACAGATGTCTGTATATACACAGACGCTTATACACCCACAGGTGCATATACACACACACAGATGCTTGTACACACACAAGTACATCTACACCCTCAGATATATGTATACACACAGATGCTTACACACCCACAGGTGCATGTGCACACACACGTATGCTTGTACACACGCAAGTATGTCTACACACACAGATGCATATACACACACAGATGCATGTACACACACACGTGCTCACACATTCACAGATGCATGTGCACACACACACACTATTGTTGCCTTGGTTTCATACCTAAATGATACAAAGCCACAGCCAACCAAGGGTATAATAAACAGACACAGGATAATCTTCCAGTTCTTGGTGTCTCGGGAAATCTCTCCATACCACTGCTTGGAAAGAAAATTCTAGAAGAAACAGACAAAGGAACCAGTCCTTATCAGTGCGATGACTTGCTGGATGGTGTGCAACCTTTCTTCCCAGCCCTCAAACCTCCCCTCACTCTCTGAATTGAGATCCTTATTCTTTTATATTGGTTACCTGGATTCTAAGGGGCTATGATTAAACCACTGAAACTTCTGCTTGATTTTCAGTTCTGTGGACTTTAAAATAGAGGCTGTATGAGTCCAAATTCACTAAACCTATGAACCTTAACCAACTGTAATTCTTATTGTGCAAGCCTTCATCAGTAAAACAGGATGATGTTGACGTGCACGCATGCTGTGAAGATAAAGCGTGACTGTGTGTACAAGGAGTGTGTAGATGAGTGTCAGTCTGTCCTCTTCCCTACCTTCCTCCCTTTCCTCCAGCTGGGATGGTGGGTGAAGTATCTCCCCTCCCAAACCTGAGGCACAAGACACAGATTGCTGTGAGTGTAATTCAGGCAGAAAGCACCGACAGTGGCTGAGCCCACTTCATACTCAATTCTCTGCTCCCAGTACTATTGATAATGGCTGTAACAGTAACTGCTCCCATAAAGGGCCGGCTCCACTCACAGACTGCCTCACTGAATCCTCATAGCAAGCCTTTCTCTACCCCCTACTCTGCCCATTTTACAGATAAGGAAACTAAGGCTCAGAGAGATTGTGTAACTGGCCCATCCCTACACCGAGCTAGAGGTAACACTGGGTCCCGAGACCCTGCTGATGGGAAAGGCCCATTTCTAGGCATGCTGTTTGGTGACGGCGTGCTGCTCACCTGGACCCCGGGCTGGGCAATGAAATGCTGGTCGGTTGCCTCCACCGCCAGCTCCAAACAGCTGCTTCCACCCCAGGCTTCACAGGAATAGACCAGGAGTTGTTCCGCCAAGTCCTCATCGCTGCTGTAACACTCTGTGAACAGCTCTAAGCGACAGCATCCCCAGAGAGAGGGAAGAGGGAGGCAGCGCTGGCCAATACATAGCACTTTCTCACCCTGCCCCCTCTGCCCCAGTCAAGCCCCGACTTCCACAAAACCCCGGCTGTGACTATCCTGGTTTATAAAAGGCAGAGATAAGGCCAACAGAAGAGAATTCTCCACAGGGCAAGGGGTCTTCTTTGGGCACCCCATGCCCATTACAGCACCGCCTGGTGGCACGTGTCAGAAATGCCCATTGAGCTGCAGTGAACACAGGGAGCCCCCCCGCTTTGATGGGGCTCAGCCACAGTGGGGAGGGTTCAGACCCTCGGCTATCTCATCTACCTTTTGTGCTTTCTTGGTGAGGGTCTCTGCAGTTAAGGCACAGGGCCAAAAAAAAAAGCCAAAATGATGTAATAAAAAAAACACTGACCAATTGCATTGAGGATGTCTCGTATTTTGACATGTAAGAGTTCATATTTTGTGCTCTTATGACAAAGAGATTGGTGTGTTGATCCTCAGAGGAACTATTTTAAAAGTCAAAATGTTAGGATTCATTGGCTAGCTAGGTCAATCTGAAATCAACATGGTATCTTCAAATTTTAAATATATTAGAAGAAAAAAATCAGACACCTTTTTTTCCAATGCAGAGAAGCAACTCATGAGGATTTCTTCATTACATAAGACAACAGATAAACACGGCTGCAGTTGGCAATGTGCCAAACTGCAAACTTAAAACTCCCAAGTTGGGGGGGAAAAAAAATAGAACTGGCCTAACATTCTGCATTGCTGGGAGGCAACTTGGTCCTGGATTTCTCACACCTCGCATGGCCCGGGCCTTCTGAGCAGGGGCACTGATAAGCTTTGTTCAAGGGCAGGTGAAGTAAACGGAGGACAGATGTTCCGGGAGCATCAGACTCAGCAAGGTCTCTGCCCACGTCTGTTCCTGGTGATGAGAAACCTCCCCCTGGAGGGCGCTGGGCAGCTCGTCTGTCGTCTTATATTATAGAGGCCCTGAGTCTCCTGATTTTGGGGAGCTGTGGGACTGTCAACACCAGCTCTTATTCACATCACCCTGTGGGGAATCGAGGCATGAGGAACAACCCTGGATGCTGTTCTGAATGCTGCCTTTCCCACAGTAATAAACTATCTGTGGCCCCTAACTAGGGCTCTGGGGTCTTCCCTAGGTATGGGTATGGGAGACTGGCAGGCTAACCCATTAGCTCACATGTCAGGTGAAACCTCAGACCTGTCACGGTTTCTGAATAGCAACACTCCAAGGCTCCCCTACGGTGCTGAGTTACTTAGACTTGACCTGGATATGGCTCTGGGAGGCTGTGGGGTGAGGAAGCCCCCATTTTTCCCCACCTTAAATCTTAGGAAAGTCAGTAAATGCCCCCTAGCGTGCCTATGCCACCCCCGGGTCCCATTCCAGGAGGCTTACCCACTGCCCGGGTCTCGTACTCGTTTGCCAGCTCCTCCGACTCCCCCGCAGCGTTGATGTCATTCTTCACCTTAGCCAGAGTCTTCAGAAGTTTGCTGGCCCCCAGGGCGGCCAGAGTACAGCCCCTGGTCTTTCAGAGAAGTGAGCATGCTGCCGTTAATTCTAAATCCCTTGTGGTCAAGCCAACGTCAAAGTCAGACAAGGAAAAAAATTGTGGCAAAAGCAGGAAATGGATTCCCAACAAGATGTGCAATGTGCACCAAGAGTCCTGAACCTGAATATACTCACAGTCTTGAACACGGAATTAACAGACAAAAAGACAGTATCAGGATCAATGTAGGACAAGCTGATAGTTCGATGGGGCAGTGGGAGGTCTGAAGACCCACCCCCATGCTGTAAGAGCTCAGGTGGGAAAGTGGCCAAGGACACAAAGATCTGACAATGTAGTTAGTAAGACTGTGTGTGAATTAATATTTAGCAGAGAAGGTAACTGCTTTTCAACTGCTCATAAATCATTTAGAAAAATCATTATGTATGGAATCACAGAGAAAAATATCAATCATTTCCCAGAGCAGATTTTGTACAGGTCCTACCTTCCTGTCTATAATGTGATAAAGCTAGAAATTAATTTTTAAACTAAACTTAAAAACCTCATCCACTTGGAAAACAATCGCACATCCACACACACCTAAGAAGTAAGTGCTTCCTGGATTGCCCACAAAGCCCAGGACTTTCCAGAGACCTCCCCTCCCAAACACACCTCTGTTCACATTAAAAACAAGCCACAATCATTTTCGTTACATCAAAAATTTCATTTCATTAATGATGCTTTAAGATTAGGCTCCCCAGGTGGTGCAGTGGTAAAGAATCCATCTACCAATCCAGGAGATCCAAGACACAGAGCTTCAAAGCCTGGATCAGGAAGATCCCCTGGAGAAGGAAATGGCAACTCGCTCCAGTATACTTGCCTGGAAAATTTTAAGGATAGAGGAGCCTGGTGGGCTACACTCGCTGGGGTAGCAAATAGTCAGACAGGACTGAGCGTGGACACACATGCGCACACATGTGTGAGTTCTGAGAGGGTCAGAACAACCACAGCAAAGCACACATTTGCCAAGGAAATGGGCATTTACCTGCTCCCAGATGACTTTGGAGAGTTCCTTCTTGTTCTGAAGAATGGCCCAGATGAAGAGTGCTTGCAGGGGGTGCCGAGTAATAGGAGACACATCCTGGGAGGGGTTAGAGCAGGGAGTCAGCACCTGCAGCTGGAACACCACTTTAGCAGACACACTAGTGTGAGAATGAAAATGGGGTCAGGATGCCCTAGGGAGCACCCCGTGTTTGGAGGGCTCTGTAACTCGGTGCCTGAATCCATTTTCACAGAATACAGATGAGCGTTTCATCTCCACAATGCACCAGGTGGTATAATCTGACACGGAATCTTTGATCTATCACAAAAGGCAATGTACAAGTAGATGGAAAAGTATAAAGGGTGGGGAAAATGTGCTGACTGACAGCAATTTAAAACCTGAATGACTCTGACAGCCGGAAGAGAAAGCAATTCCTTCTCACCATATAAATCTCCTTCTCATCTAGAAAAATGCTCAATCTAAATTCCGACTTTCCGATAGTTAAAGTTCAATTATCACAATGTAAAACTATATTTATTTCTTTGGAGTGTTATTCAAAGTTTCAATTCCTAATGTTTCAGCTAGAATCCCAGCTTCATTTAGCGGCCCAAGAGAATCTTTTTCAGATAGAAAAACAACTCTATGTATAGATTCCTTTTAATCTTTCCTACAAGTTTTACCAAGATACAAAATGTTTCTGGCACAGTTATGGATGCTGTGGAGAGTTTCACTATAAATAGAATCAAACAGCTTTTTAAACACTTCCAACTTCTTCAAACACCTAGCTCATTTAGATTTTTACAACACACACATATATTAAAATTCTAGAACTATAAGAGATAATGACCTAGCTTGAGTTTTCCCAGAAGTAAAAGGATTTGAGACAAGCATTTTATTTGAGAAGTGATTCCAGGAAAACCACTCGGAGGTTGAGGAAACGAAATTAGAAAAGGACGGACCAACAGGTGATCATGGTAAATAACCAGAAACTAATCCCACTAGGTGGGGCTTCCCTGGTGGCTCAGTGGGAATCTGCCTGCCAATGCAGGAGATGTGGGTTCAGTCCCTGGGTCAGGAAGATCCCCTGGAGAAGGAAATGGCAACCCACTACAGTATTCTTGCCTGGAGAATCCCATGGACAAAGGAGACTGGCGGGCTGTAGTCCATGGGGCTGCAAAGAGCCAGACATGACTTAGCGACTAAACAACAACAGTCCCACTAGGCCACTCTAGGGGCCAGTGTAGGACACAGGCCTCAGAATTATCCCCTCTGAGTAGGAAGGTTGCTGGGGTATTTATACACCAACATGACCCTCAGGGGGCTCTGAGCAGAGCAAGCCTTCAGCAAAGAGTTGCAGGTGCAGGAAACTGGCCCTGCCTGTCCTTTAAGTAGAAAATCTTGAAAGAATATAAGTGGTACATCCATAACATCCTCTCAAGTGGAAACCAGGATTATCCTTTTGGAAAGATTTGCTTCCCTTTTCATTCACAAAGGAAAACTTGGTAGTTCTCCAGTCCTTTGCACGGATAGCACAGAACTATTTTAGGCAGATTACGTCCAAAAGGCTAAGGCATGAACAGGTTGCCATTTGTTTGCCCCTGTTCTCTGTTAGATGCCTTCAGAAAGTGCATCACACCAACCTTTGCAATTAATAAACACTGCAATAACTAGTTATAAATATAACACAAAGAATAAAGCAAGAAAATGCACCATTTATTATCTCAGTAGGATTTGCTAGCTTAAATAAATGAAGTAGGGCAAGAAAATTAACAAACCCAATATGTTGACTACATGATGGTGATGAGGTAGGGAGTAGGAATCTAGAGAGGTAGAGAGATTTTTCTGAAGGAAGACTCAAGAGATCAGAGAATTCAGGCAGACAACCATCCCAGTACATACATGGAGCTCTATGTCTATTTCATCTCTGCTATTCCTGTCTTCCTTCCGGAAGCCTCTTCGGAAGTTAGCAACCAGTTTCCAGACAAAGGTGAGGAGGGCATCATTATAGGAATTCTTGGCGATCTGCAGGTTTCGATACACCAGGGAGCTGAAGTGATTGGAGAAGAGCTCCGTGAGGACGTCGTTGGTGAGGAACTTCCGCAGGTTCAAGCCGTTCTCCAGAAAGAGGCGGACAAACTTGGGTCTGTCCTTTATAAGAGCTGTAAACATGACTTCCTGAAGGTCAGCGGACTGAGGAGAAAGAGCAGAGAGAGGACGCACACCCTAAATCCAATTAAAGAAGCAAGCCATTTTCTTCCTCAGCTTACATTGCATTTTCAACCACAAAGTAACAGGATTATCAGATTCTCTTTCAGTTCTGCCTTGGAAATAAAATTTATCTTTTCAGTTGTAACACAATGTTGGATTTTAGCTCAAGCATTGAGGCAGGAGAAGGAAGCAGCATGGTGGGATCTGAACTCAGCCAGACGTGGGTTTGGATGGGACTTGGCCTTGTGCTATGGTAAAGTGGAGACGATGGCACCATGTGGGATGACATTGACCAAGAATTGATCCCAATGTCTCGTACAGAAGCACTGACTCTGTTACGGGGCAGGGAACTTGCCATCCAGCTCACACCATTTCTCTGAGGTCTACAGTAGACACCATTATGAGCCAACCACCAACCAACTCTTCCGTCTGTGCCGTGGGGTCACCCTGCTGCCCTTCACACACCATGAGGAAACGCCTGCCCATGTTCAAAAACCATGAGTTACTGGAACACCTGACAGTGATACCCAGTTATTATTTCCCTTTCTCTCTACTGTCTGGGCTCCTTAAGTCTTATCCCATAGAAGCTTATTGAAAATCTTAATAATTAATACATTCTTCAGGCACAAACCAGTGGTCCACAGATCACACCACTGGTTCCCAATGTCCTCCTTAGTACTGGGTTGCCCAAAAGTTCACTCATGTGTTTCAACACCTGAATGAATATTTTGGCCAACCCAATATTTTTTACAGTTTGATTCAGTTGCCAACATTAACAATTAGACTATGTATAAAATAGAAAACTGATACGAATATACTGTATAACACAGGGAACTCAATGCACCATGGTGTCCTAAATGGGAAGGAAATCTGGAAGGGAGGGGACATATGCATATGTACGGCTGATTCATTTTGCCGTGCAGCAGAAACTAACACAACACTCTAAAGCAACTATGTGTGTGTGTTAGTCGCTCAGTAGTGTCCGACTCTTTTCAACCCCATGCACTGTAGCCCACCAGCCTCCTCTGTCCATGGGATTCTCCAGGCAAGAATACTGGAGGGGGTTGCCATTCCATTCTCCAAAGGATCTTCCCGACCCAGGGATTGAACCCTGGTCTCCTGCATTACAGGCAGATTCTTTACCATTTGAGCTACAGGGAAGTCCTACAAAACCACTATAAAGTCCTATAAAGCAACTATACTGTAATAAAAATTAATTAAAAATTAGATGGTTCATAAAAATCCACAATTCCAGCATTAAAATCCAGATGCCTCAGACAGTGAAGAATCCACCTGCAATGCAGGAGACCTAGGTTCAATCCCAGGGTCAGGAAGATCCCCTGGAACAAGGAATGGCAACCCGTTCCAGTATTCTTGCCTGGAGAATCCCATGGACAGAGGAGCCTGGCGGGCTACATACAGTCCATGGGGTCGCAAAGAGTCAGACATGACGGAGCAAATAACACTCACGAGTAAACACCAGAAGATCTGATACCATGGAGAACCATCAGCTGGAGCCAGTGGGGGCAGTTCCAGGAGCCTGGGCACTGCAGCGCCGAACCCACACACATCTCCTTGCCGCCCACCCAATCCACTCTCCTCACTGGACGTGTCTGAGCCCCAGTTCAGGGGAATATCCCCGGCCAAGGGCAGCATTAGCGGTTTCTGTTTCTGTCTGATGTTGGTCTCAGGAAGATCACACATTGCCTGCAGAGGGAACTGGCAAGGGGCCCTTCAGTTCCCACTCTGTGGCTCCCAGTGGGACAGAGGCAAAAAGCGGTGGCTGACCTGATGATCTGCACTGCTAACCAGCTTCCAGGTTAAGCCCATGCTACCCCCGGTCCAGGGATCACTCTTTGAGAACCCCTGGCACACAGGGAAAGAGAACAGCTTCAAAGTCAGACACACCTTTGTCTCCACACCTTGGTTTTACCATTACCTTACCTTATGTGCAACCTTGAATGAGACTGTGTCTCTGAACCTCATTTTTCTCATCTGTAAAATAGGTGTTTGTGGGGATGAAATGAGGTAACACAGGTCAAGATGCCTTTAGAGATTCAAGTTCAGAACAGGCTCCCAAAATGCCATCAGAATGCCACCCCCACCCTGCCCCCGTGGTACCCATGGCTGCTACTGCTGCTGCTAAGTCACTTCAGTCGTGTCCGACTCTGTGCGACCCCAGAGACAGCAGCCCACCAGGCTCCCCCATCCCTGGGATTCTCCAGGCAAGAACACTAGAGTAGGTTGCCATTTCCTTCTCCAATGCATGAAAGTGAAAAGTGAAAGTGAAGTCGCTCAGTTATGTCCGACTCCCAGCGACCCCGTGGACTGCAGCCTACCAGGCTCCTCTGTCCATGGGATTTTCCAGGCAAGAGTACTGGAGTGGGTTGCCATTGCCTTCTCCAAAAACAGTATGAGCTGACCCCAACTCACCACTGTGCAAGGAAATGGAGGCATGGAAAAGTTAAGTAACTTGCAGAGGTTAAGTCATGCAGAGGAAGTGGCTCCAGAGTCCATTCTCTCAACCATTAGACCCTTCATGCTTAACTATCTTTATCTAAGTTAGAAAAATTAAGTGATCAATTCAATATGTGCCCAACTTTATGTGTATTTGTACCATCTAACCTCACTTAAATAGGACAGTTCACACACATGGGTTCATTTATGAATCAATTAGCTAAATCTACTTGCAATTCTACTTTCCCTCAACTAACTCAAGGCTTGCCATATGAGATAGGGCTCATTATACTGCAAAAACCAAACAAAGATAGTGTTTGCTAAAGAAATGAATAATTTAAATGTCCATAAGCCATGACTTTATTTGTATTCTATTATTAAAATTGATCACGTTAGTATAAATGAATTCTTCATCTTTGATTATATGATGATGGGCCTAAAAGTGTTTTCTGAGTCTGACTGGGAAGGATACACAGTTATGAAATACACATGCCTTATACTGTTATACACATATAAAATGAAATTCTCACTGCCCACCAGTGACTGAAGAGCTGAAAACAAAGAAGCCCTTGCTATGTGGATCCAAGTGTGACATTTTATAATTGTTCCTATGAAACAGAATTCCTGAAGTGGATCTCAGTTGAGTTGTATACAAGAGGATGCTGCTGGAAAGTGTAGCCTTACAGCTGTCATCAAATTCAAAGTGAGAGGGACTTCCCTAGCAGGCCAGTGGCTAAGATTCTGTGCTCCCAATGCAGGGGGCCCGAGTCTGACCCCTGGTCAGGGAACTAGATCCTGCAACTAAGAGTTCCCATGTAAGACCCCGCCTACTGCAACCAAGACTCGGTGCAGCTGAATAAATGTGAAAAAATTAATTCTAAATGAGAAAAGTCAGCTTACTGGGGAAAAATTACAGATTTCCTGGACGTACAACTTCCATATTGGAGGCACCGGTTTGCCTGGGGGAGGCCCGATTTTCTATGATATTCATTGTACGTCTTCAATCAACTTGTTCTATTTGTCTCTTATGCATCTCACGTCTGACAGTTTTCTCATTAAAATTTGGCTAGGAAGGTAGAGTAGGGCACAAAATGAGTACCACTGTCAAGCATATATTTCCCCCAAGAGGAAATCTTCACCTCTACACCCAGATGGAGAATTGCCTCTCACATCATAGCTGAAAAGCTGTAAACTTTAGATGATATTGGTGGCTTGATGCTACCTTACATTAGTGTATTTAGTTTTATTATCTCTTTACAACCAACCTACGAAGTCAATGTTATTATCCCATACTGCAGATGAAGAAGTGCTGGAGAAGACTCTTGAGAGTCCCTCAAATAGCAAGGAGATCAAACCAGCCAATCCTAAAGGAAATCAATCCTGAACTTTCATTGGAAGGACTGATGCTGAAGCTCCAATACTTTGGCCACCTGATGTGAAGAGTCAACTCATTGGAAAAGACCCTGATGCTGGGAAAGATTGAGGGCAGAAGGAGAAGGAGGTGACAGAGGACGAGATGGTTGGATGGCATCACTGACTCAATGGACATGAGTTTGGGCAAACTCCGGGAGATGGTGATGGACAGGGAAGCTTGGCATGCTGCAGTCCATGAGGTCGAGAAGAGTCGGACACAACTTAGCGACTGAACAACAGCAAGAACAGATGAAGAAAATGAGGCCTAGCAACACAGATGCACCAGACAGAACGTCCATTTCAAGATTCAGTATCAAAGGCCTTCTTAGAAACGGACTAGACCTGCCACTGGAAGCCCTGAGGAGGGCTTCTTATTTACCTCCCATCGGCGGTCATTGGTGAAAATCTCATCATTGGCTATGTCCAGCTGGTTCCACTCCAGTAGAAGCTTAAGCTGCCCATTCCAGTTATCCTTATCTTGTTCATTGGTGCTAAAGGCTGTAAGAGGACAGGGAAAAAGTCAACTTACCAAACACCCAGAAACAAGAGCATCAGAACCATTCCATATGGCCAACTATCAGAGCCATTTGTCAAAGGAGATTCTGAACATGTTCTCTTAGAATCAAACACTTAGAGGGACTTCACTGGTAGTCCAGTGGTTCAGACTTTATCTTCCAGTGCAGGGGGTGTGGGTTCAATCCCCGGACAAGAAGCTAAGATTCCCACATGCTTTGCAGCCGAAAAACCAAAACATAACAAGCAGAAACAATATTGTGATATATTCATTAAAGGTTTTTAAAAAATGGTCCAGATCAAAAAAAAAAATCTTTAAGAAAAAAGGAATCAGACATTCAGAGCTGTCGTTTCACTGACACTTTATTTTCACTGATTCTTATCCATATTCTCTATGTCCCAAAGTATATGATGAGGATCAATTTAGGTGATAATATCTTTCCATTCCATATCCTAACAGTGTAACTATGGCATATTGATATTTTCCTATAGATTCAGATTCCATAAATATTACATTTCCAGGGCCACATCTGACTTATACTATATCTAAATCTATGAAATAAAGAGCTATATTATAACAATGTTCTACTTGTCTTTTCCAGAGCTATTATTTTCTGTATCTGCGTATCTCTACAGATGTAGCCCCATTTCAATAAATATCTTTTAAACCAAATTTCTGACAAGTACGACAAGAATGTTTCTAATAAATAGTTAGTGCTTAACATGCACTTCCGAGGTGCCTTGCGCTGCTCTGCATACCTTACAGATATTAATCAGGCGGCTCAACTCCGCACGGTCTTTGTCAAGGATCTATTTGCTTCAGGTAATTCCACCTGGATGGGATTCTCAGGAAGCAAAGTTCACACATGAGAATTTAAAACTAAGGTTCATTCACAAGCTTCAGGAGATGTGTTAGCCCCTGAAACTGAATGCAGAATCATCTGTGTGTGAAGTGTGTGTGCACATGTGTACACAGATGTGGAATACTAGGACAAAAGTCCACAGCTTTTATCACATTCTCCCAGGTGTCTGAGGCTCAGAAAAAGATTTTAAACCACTACTAGAGACAATTCTTTGGAAAGCACTGTGATCATATTTAACCAGTATTTTAATGACATAAAAATTCTTGTTCTATTAAATACATACATCCAAGGAGGTCAATAATAGTTATTATAACTTTCAACCTATGATAATCAAAATTAAATGCAAGACTATATTTCCAGTAAGGCTGTTTAAAAAATAAATGCCAGCCATTAAAAGCCACAGAAAGTCACATTTCTAGAAGAGCTATTTTTACTCACCTTTGTACAACGCATAGGAGATCGCATTGCTCACAATTTCATCCCCTGCTTCTTCCATTTTAATAACTGTTAATAGGTGAGAACTTTCGACAATTTCTTTGAGCTGGCAAGATTTAAAGAGCAGAATTGTCAGCCAACTGATTTCAGGCCCGAGGAGTATAAACTTCTCTCTCTTTTGGTGAGGAATGTCTTGTTCCATTTTTTGTAAAGACCACCTATAGAGCATAAAGCACTACTTCTATAAGGACACGTATATCTAAAAGAACCTATCAGAAAGCTGCAAGATAAAATGACTAGGGGTGAGTGTGAGTGTGTGTATGTGACACATAAAAATATGTGTGTACATATATTCTTATTCTTATATATAGACACACACATATATACGTACAGAAAAACACCTGTCTCTGTTCATCAACTCTGCTAAAGCTTTTGACCATGTAGATCATGACAAACTACGGAAAGCTGAGAGATGGGAATACCAGACCATCCTACCTGTCTCCCGAGAAACCCATATGTGGGTCAAGAAGCAGCCGTTAGAACCCTGTATGGAACAACTGATCGGTTCAAGATCGACAAACGAATACGACAGGGCTGTCTGCTGTCACCCTGTTTGTTTAACCTATACGCTGAGCACATCATGAGAAATGCCGGGCTGGGTGAGTTACAAGCCGGAATCAAGACAGGAGGGAAAAACATCAACAACTTCAGATATAGCACTCCAATCGCAGAAATCGAAGAGGAACTAAAGAGCCTCTTGGTGAGGGTGAGGGAGGAGAGTGAAAGAGCCGGCTTAAGACTAAATATTTAAAAATCTAAGATCATGGCATCCAGCCCCATTACCGCATGGCAAATAGAAGGGGAGAAGGTGGAAGCAGTGACAGATTCCCTCTTCCTGGGCTCCAAAACCACTGAGGACAGTGACTGCAGCCGTGAAATCAGAAGACGGTGGCTTCTTGGCAGGAAAGCGATGACAAACCTAGAAAAGCAGGGACGCTGCTCTACCGACAAAGGTCCACAGAGTCAAGGCTATGGTCTTCCCAGTGGTCACGCACGGTTGTAAGAGCTGGACACAAAGAAGGCAGAACACCAAAGAATTGATGCCTTCAGATCATGTTGCTGGAGCAGACCCTTGAGAGTCCCTTGGACAGCAAGGGGATCAAACCAGTTGATCTTAAGGGAGATCAACCCTGAATATTCCCTGGAAGGACTGATGCTGAGGCTGAAGCTCCAGTATTTTGGTCATCTGATTCGAACAGCTGACTCATTGGAAAAGTACCCGATGCTAGGAAAGATTGAGGTCAGAAAGAGAAGGGAGGTCAAAAGATGAGATGACTCGACAGCTTCACCGATGAAATGAACATGAACTTGGGCAAACTCCAGAAGATGGTGAGGGACAGAGAGGCTTGGCATGCTGCAGTCCATGGGGTCACAAAGAGTCAGACACAACTGGGCAACTGAACAACAACAACAGTAAGTACATTTATTTATATATGCATATATATATTTGAATCACTTGGCTGTACACCTGATAGAACACAGTATTAAAACTTGAGTTCAATTTTTTAAAAGAAAAAAGGAGCGCCCTTGAATTTTGATTTTAAGAGGTGACCTTAAGGTTGCAGTTTCCTGGGAAGGGTGGTGTCCAAGGGCTTCATTCAAGAGGCATCTGAGGGTGACGAGGAAATAGATGAAAACTGCAGGAAGGCACAGACCACAGTGAGTTTGATGGAGAGGGAGAGGGCCTGACGGCAGGAAGGGAAGGGTCCTCCCACCACGCTGGCAGCCTTTGTTCACGCAAAGGAAAGGGGTCTGGCCAGAAATGACAGGTGAGGAGGGGTCTAGGTCCCAGGATTCTGGGGCCAGCTGGGGGTGGGCAGCACAGAAGGGCCAAGACAACTTTTCCTTTGGAATTAAAAGGAAGAAGGAGAAGATGAACATGGATACAGAGCAAATGGATGGAACTCAGAGACTCTGTAGGGGCGCCCACCAGTACTCCATCCCCCTAGGATCCTGACCCCCAACTGCAGCCCATGTGAGCTCAACTGCAACAGTCTCAGATCACACCTCGCCCTGCCTCAAACTCCTCGGTGACTTCCTGACACACCTGAACAAGACCAAAAGCTCTAGACAGTGTTCAAAGAGCTCCCTGGCCTGGCCCCTCCTAAGTCCCACAGTCTCCACCCCAACGCGTCCACCCTCACCTTCATCTTTCAGTCCCTTGGGGAGCTGGGCTTATCTCAAGTCTCAGGAGCTGTGCCCCAAACAAGCCCAGCCCTCACCCTTGACCCTCACCCATCACTCAGATCTCAGGTCCCACGTCACCTCCTCTGAGAAGCCCTCTGCTGAAAGGCCCTCCCACACCAGGCCAGGCTCCCTTGGCTCAAGCCCCGTGTATCCACACTACTAATTTTCTTCAAAACTCCCTTTTCTGGTAGGAAATTAAACAGTGCCCTGTACTGTAATCACTCAACAGGAATTTTTTTTTTTTTAATTTCCATTTTCTTTCTGAAGACAGGCACTCCCTGTTGTGTATTTTCCTTTCTGAAATGTCTGTTGCAGGATCAGGCATCAGTATGTGCTCAATAAATTACTACTGAATAAATGCAAGTGTTGGAAATGAATGATACCAGGTTGGCTGGCTGGGAGACGCTGAAGGGTCAAGCTCTTGAGAAGGTGGGAGTGGGCAGAGTGGGGAACTATGAGAGCCCTGGTTGGGAGGAGGGCCTGGGCCCAGTGGGCAAGCATATGGGGTCTCTTGAGGAGGATGAGAAACTGTGACGCCAGGCTTAGGGGCTGCTTGTCCACATGGCCAGTGAGGCCACCTGCAACTCCCCCGAGAGCTTGCTCAACGAATGTCTGACTGAATGTATACGTTCATTCATTAATAATTCCACTCTTGAGCTTTGTCTTTTGGGAAATCTCTACCAACTGCCAAACCCCATATAAATGCACAATTAAAATGCCAGGCTAATTTTTATTATTGATGTATGTCTTCTGATTGACATGATTATAATTATGATAAATCATTAGCATATGAATACGAATTAGATACGCATCCCAGAAAGGGCAATATAATCATAGAAAGTGAAATGTGTCTGACATTTAGCCTGCTTCACGTGACTTTCCTGTAGCAGTTTTCTTGAAGCAGAAAATCAAAACCCGTCATAAAGGGACTTCCCTGGTGGTCCAGTGGTTAAAACTTCACCTTCCAATGTAAGGGGAGCCAATTCAATCCCTGGTTGGGTAGCTAAGATCCCACATGCCTCACAGCCAAAAACCCAAAACATAAAACAGAAACAATATTATAAAAAATTCAATAAAGACTTTTTAAAAAATGGCCCACATAAAAAAAATTTTAATATCCTTTATAAAGGGTATGGGGACCCATATGGTGGCATGGCCCTTTGGACATGACCTTGTCTGGACTCTACAAGCAATGTGCATAAGGAATAAGAGGATAGTCACTGGAATGGACCCAGGGCCATTTTTGATGGGTGAGTTAAGAGTTGTTTGTTCCTTTGTCTGCGAGCATCCTTGAACTGACCGCTGGATTTCTTCCATCCATCACAGGAAAGTGTCTTGACGACACTGCTCAACACACGAAGTCTTAGGTTTCTATCTGTGCTTTGGGGTTGCTCCCTTGATACGTTTGCAAAGACTTAAGCTGTTTAGGTCTGAATATATGGGGAACAGAAATGACCACTGTGGGTTATACGTATTTCTCTCACCCACATATTTTCAGCCAGAGGGCACTCTATTCAAATCGGGCTCCTGGGTATTCAGGGTGTTTGTGTGTATGCATGTTCAACCATGTCCAACTCTTTCCAATCCCATGAACTGTAGCCTGCCAGGCTCCTCTGTCCAAGGGATTCTCCAGGCAAGAATACTGGAGTGGGTTGCCATTTCCTTCTCCACAGTATCTTCCCAACCCAGGGATCAAATCCATGTTTCCTGCGTCTCCTGCACTGGCAGGTGGATTCTTCACCACTCCCTCGATTGGCTTGGGGTTGGGGAGTGACGTAGGCAACTGACCACTTCGGCCGTGCCCAGCCAGCCCCTTCCCGCCTCTTCACTGGGATCTGCTCCTTGCAGGGGTAGTGCTGTAGTGGCTGCCCGGGCGCGGGAGGGCCTGGAGGAGCCGTCCCACGTTGAAGGCCAGGGAGGGCGGCGGTGAGGAGATGCCCCTCGTCCAAGGTAAAGAGCAGCGGCTGCGCCTTGCTGGAGCAGCCGTGAAGAGATACCCCACGCCCAAGGTAAGGGAAACCCGAGTAAGATGGTAGGTGTTGCAAGAGGGCATCAGAGGGCAAACACACTGAAACCATACGCACAGAAAACTAGTCAATCTAATCACACTAGGACCACAGCCTTGTCTAACTCAATGAAACTAAGCCATGCCCGTGGGGCAACCCAAGATGGGCGGGTCATGATGGAGAGATCTGACAGAATGTGGTCCACTGGAGAAGGGAATGGCAAACCACTTCAGTATTCTTGCCTTGAGAACCCCATGAACAGTATGAAAAAGCAAAATGATAGGATACTGAAAGAGGAACTCCCCAGGTCGGTAGGTGCCCAATATGCTACTGGAGATCAGTGGAGAAATAACTCCAGAAAGAATGAAGGGATGGAGCCAAAGCAAAAAGAACACCCAGCTGTGGATGTGACTGGTGATAGAAGCAAGGTCTGATGCTGTAAAGAGCAATATTGCATAGGAACCTGGAATGTCATGTCCATGAATCAAGGCAAACTGGAAGTGGTCAAACAAGAGATGGCAAGAGTAAATGTCGACATTCTAAGAATCAGCAAACTGAAATGGACTGGAATGGGTGAATTTAACTCAGATGACCATTATACCTACTACTGCGGGCAGGAATCCCTCAGAAGAAATGGAGTGGCCATCATGGTCAACAAAAGAGTCCGAAATGCAGTACTTGGATGCAATCTCAAAAACGACAGAATGATCTCTGTTCGTTTCCAAGGCAAACCATTCAATATCACAGTGATCCAAGTCTATGCCCCAACCAGTAATGCTGAAGAAGCTGAAGTTGAACGGTTCTATGAAGACCTACAGGACCTTTTAGAACTAACACCCCAAAAAGATATCCTTTTCATTATAGGCGACTGGAATGCAAAAGTAGGAAGTCAAGAAACACCTGGAGTAACAGGCAAATTTGGCCTCGGAATACAGAATGAAGCAGGGCAAAGACTAATAGAGTTTTGCCAAGAAAATGCACTGGTCATAACAAACACCCTCTTCCAACAACACAAGAGAAGACTCTACACATGGATATCACCAGATGGTCAACACCAAAATCAGATTGATTATATTCTTTGCAGCCAAAGATGGAGAAGCTCTATACAGTCAGCAAAAACAAGACCAGGACCTGACTGTGGCTCAGACCATGAACTCCTTATTGCCAAATTCAGACTTAAATTGAAGAAAGTAGGGAAAAACACTAGACCATTCAGGTATGACCTAAATCAAATCCATCATGATTATACAGTGGAAGTGAAAAATAGATTTAAGGGCCTAGATATGATAGACAGAGTGCCTGATGAACTATGGAATCAGGTTCCTGACATTGTACAGGTGACAGGAATCAAGACCATCCCCATGGAAAAGAAATGCAAAAAAGCAAAATGGCTGTCTGGGGAGGCCTTACAAATAGCCGTGAAAAGAAGAGAAGCGAAAAGCAAAGGGGAAAAGGAAAGATATAAGCATCTGAATGCAGAGTTCCAAAAAATAGCAAGAAGAAATAAGAAAGCCTTCTTCAGCGATCAATGCAAAGAAATAGAGGAAAACAACAGAATGGGAAAGACTAGAGATCTCTTCAAGAAAATCAGAGATACCAAAGGAACATTTCATGCAAAGACAGGCTCGATAAAGGACAGAAATGGTATGGACCTAACAGAAGCAGAAGACATTAAGAAGAGATGGCAAGAATACACAGAAGAACTGTACAAAAAAGATCTTCATGACCCAGATAATCATGATGGTGTGATCACTCACCTAGAGCCAGACATCCTGGAATGTGAAGTCAAGTGGGCCTTAGAAAGCATCACTATGAACAAACCTAGTGGAGGTGATGGAATTCCAGTTGAGCTATTCCAAATCCTGAAAGATGATGCTGTGAAAGTGCTGCACTCAATATGCCAGCAAATTTGGAAAACTCAGCAGTGGCCACAGGACTGGAAAAGGTCAGTTTTCATTCCAATCCCAAAGAAAGGCAATGCCAAAGAATGCTCAAACTACCACACAATTGCACTCATCTCACATGCTAGTAAAGTAATGCTCAGAATTCTCCAAGCCAGGCTTTAGCAATATGTGAACCATGAACTTCCAGATGTTCAAGCTGGTTTTAGAAAAGGCAGAGGAACCAGAGATCAAATTGTCAACATCTGCTGGATCACGGAAAAAGCGAGAGAGTTCCAGAAAAACATCTATTTCTGCTTTATTGACTATGCCAAAGCCTTTGACTGTGTGGATCACAATAAACTGTGGAAAATTCTGAAAGAGATGGGAATACCAGACCACCTGATCTGCCTCTTGAGAAATTTGTATGCAGGTCAGGAAGCAACAGTTGGAACTGGACATGGAACATCAGACTGGTTCCAAATAGGAAAAGGAGTTCGTCAAGGCTGTATATTGTCACCCTGTTTATTTAACTTATATGCAGAGTACATCATGAGAAATGTTGGACTGGAAGAAACACAAGCTGGAATCAAGATTGCCAGGAGAGATGTTAATAACCTCAGATATGCAGATGACACCACCCTTATGGCAGAAAGTGAAGAGGAACTAAAGAGCCTCTTGATGAAAGTGAAAGTGGAAAGTGAAAAAGTTGGCTTAAAGCTCAACATTCAGAAAACGAAGATCATGGCATCCGGTCCCATCACTTCATGGGAAATAGATGGGGAAACAGTGGAAACAGTGTCAGACTTGATTTTTCTGGGCTCCAAAATCACTGCAGCCATTAAAAGACGCTTACTCCTTGGAAGGAAAGTTATGACCAACCTAGATAGCATATTCAAAAGCAGAGATATTACTTTGCCAACAAAGATTCATCTAGTCAAAGCTATGGTTTTTCCTGTGGTCATATATGGATGTGAAAGTTGGACTGTGAAGAAGGCTGAGTGCTGAAGAATTGATGCTTTTGAACTGTGGTGTTGGAGAAGACTCTTGAGAGTCCCCTGGACTGCAAAGAGATCCAACCAGTCCATTCTGAAGGAGATCAGCCCTGGGATTTCTTTGGAAGGAATGATGCTAAAGCTGAAACTCCAGTACTTTGGCCACCTCATGGGAAGAGTTGACTCATTGGAAAAGACCCTGATGCTGGGAGGGATTGGGGGCAGGAGGAGAAGGGGACGACAGAGGTGAGATGGCTGGATGGCATCACTGACTCGATGGACATGAGTCTGAGTGAACTCCGGGAGTTGGTGATGGACAGGGAGGCCTGGCGTGCTGCGATTCATGGGGTCGCAAAGAGTCGGACATGACTGAGCGACTGAGCTGATCTGATTTAATATATGGGCTTCCCCTGTGGCTCAGTGGTAAAGAATCTGCCTGCCAATGTAGGAGATGAGGGTTTGATCCCTGGGTTTAGAAGATCCCCTGGAGAAGGGAATGGCAACCCACTCCAGTATTCTTGCTTGGAAAATCCCATGGACAGAGGAACCTGGTGAGCTACAATCCATGAGGTCACAAAAGAGTCAGACATGACTGAGTAAATGGGCACAGCACATATATATGTGTATATATATATATGCATACATATGCATATATATACATATATGTATACATATACATATATATGTGCATACATATACATACACGTGCATATATATGTATGCATGTGTGCACATGTGTGTATGCACATACATACATGTATATATGAATCACTTTGCTGTATACCTGAAATGAACACAATATTGCAAATCAACTACACTTAGATAAAAGAAAAAACATAATGACAAATGCTACCATGAGCAAGATTGTCTTCACTACTCCAAGATTTTAGTGTCAAATTTTGCCAAATTTGACACTTCGAGATTCTTCTATAATGAAATGCTGCTGAAGTTAATTAAAAGACTTATTAAAATTATTTATACTAAATTCAACCTTTCACTCTAATGATGAAATGGGTTCCATGATTAAAATAACTCTTGCTGTCTACATCCTGTTATTTCCTTTATGGCAAACTTTCCAAGTGGCAACACACACTCCTAAGAATACCCAAACATCGAAGGCCACTTTCAGAGGAGCTGATGGGAACGTTCCCACTCCTGCCAATGTGAACTCTATCACAAACTGAACAGTCAACAGGATGAATGTCATTTCAGATCAACAGCAGTCATGATTCAGAGAGAAAGGTGAGAAAGCACAGCACTATGTTAAAATGCTTTACAGGCTTAGCAACAAGAAGCCGGAGGTATTTCAATCAGTACACATTTCTTACATGATCCAATAGGAAAGAGGAGAGATTGTGAATGAATCACAGGCCAGTTAACTTAGAAAGGCAATCTTTCTGTAGTAACAGCTTCTCCACTAGATACAGATTCAATTTAGAATCTGCATTCCTAAAACATCATCACAGGGATTTCACCCCCCACCCCCTCACCCCCCACTGCTGATACGAGACACAGAAGCTCAACGCCTATCATCAGGGTATGAAAGAAGGAGTATCAGCTTTGAAAACAGGCGGACTGGAATTTAAGCCCCATCTGCTACACCTCCTGAGGTATGGAGACTAGGCAAGTCATTTAATGTATGTGAGCCTCAGTTTCCAAGGAAAAACCTGTTTGGGCTGGAGTGCAGTTTCCAAGTCCCGAGAAAGTATAAACGCCCGAGCTGCTAGCAGAGGCTGGCAGTGGCGGCGCCCGCCCCCTCCCTTCCCATGAACTTGCCCCCCCTGCAACTCACCCATCTGATCCAACTCTCGGTCTCCTCCTCAGGCAGCCGGGACACCGTGCGGGGCAAGAAGCGCACCAGCTTCTCCTTGATGATGGATGACGTCAGGACATCCTCCACCTCCACCAGGCTCGCGATCACATCGGCGATCTGCCCCGAGCCTTCCACCACCACGCAGGGGATCTTACTTTTGACGGAGGTATTGATGGCCTGCGAGAAGGGAGGTAAGAGTCGACCAGATGAACAGAACCCGGCCCGGGGCCGAGGCTCTAATCAAGCTGGTGAACTAATCACATGGACATATCTCTGCACTGTATCCTTCTGTGGGGGCAGGGGAGGTTCATTTTCAATCAGAAGCAAACCAAATACTTGCAACCGTTTAAGAATCAAAAATGTAAGCCAGTTGTCTTACATCCTGTGTTAGTATCAAATTCGATAGTAAGGACATGTGCAGCTGGCAAGTTTTCCATAAATAAGTGCTTCAAAATATCCCTCTATACAAAACTGATCATTCCAAATATTGACATCATAGATTTAAATGACAACTCTTAAGATGGTACCCAACATTGTCATTGATGGCTTATCTGCCAGAGGTGAATAATATGCATAGATTTAAGGCATGAAAATACCTTCCCAGAAGCTGGCACACTTTTTTGACTCACATATTTCCCTCCTCAAATAATTTTCTTTTCTCCTTTTATGAAAAGAAAAGAAAAATATATTTGTTTTCTGGATAAACACGTACCACAGTTTTATTTCCCCCAATAAAACCCACAGAGACCAGCATAGGGGAATCAGGTCTTAAGAATTTTAATCACTTGACAAGACAAAGTAATGTACATGTGAGCACAGCCCCTTCCTTTAGCCAGGAGTGCTGTCCCCCTTACAGAAGACGTTGCCCACAGAGTGCGGAGCCTTCACCAGATCAGGCTGGGATCCATCTTCACCTCCCTACCTGGGCCAAAGGTGGGTGTTGGGGCTGTGCTTGGGCGGGAGTGAGGGTATAGGAGAGTGAGCTGAAGGATGAAGAGCTCAGTGGGTAGTTTCTCTTCCCTTTCTCCTCTCTCCTGTAGCATCTGTGGGTTGTGAATTGCCTGAACAGACTTTGAGGGAAATGCTACAGAAATACGATACTCTAGACCGGCAGCACCTCGCTGGAAACCTTAATTCTAAATCTAAAATCTGAGTGATAATAGAGGCAACCATCTTCAATTACTTTTTCTCCATCTCTCTTCCTCTTTAATGTGACTGCCTCTTCAAGCATTTCCATACTGACTATTTCACCCTGAAAAAAATCTCTAATTTTTCTCTGAAAAGTCTTTCCCTGAAAAATCTTTATTTAATAATGTTTTCAACAGTAGGTCTCATAGAAGGTACATAATAAATACCTGCTGATGAAGGAATAAATGTAAGGATCATTGTTACAGAAAATAATAAACAAAGAGAAGCATCAGATTATGATTCCAACTAACTCTGCCAGAAATTTCATGTAATTCTAAGTGTGTGTGATCACAGGGTGGCCATGGTTTTCCAACATACGTGTTGATTACCATCCCTGAGTGTTTTGAGTTCAGGTCAAGCCCTTCTATTTGGCTGGTTGATGGCCAAAGCCAACAGTGAGTACACAGACTATTCGTGTTGCTACAAAGTCTCTTCCTAAATCTTCTCAGCTGAGGAGACAACATAAGTCTGTTAGGGCAACAGGCTGTGTGATTGGAAAAATGCTACTTACTTGCTGTAGAAAAGAAAGCAACCAGATTAGGTTAGGTGAGCCCCAAAAGCCATGAAAATACAAACTGGTTGAGCAAACTTGTTGACCAATCTTCTAGAAAACCAAACCAAGACTCACTTTCAAAGTCTCTTTCCCACCTCCTTGGGCAAAACACACAATGGGGATCTTGCCACCGTAGTTGGACTCTGTAAAATATAAAACATAAAATATATTTTGGGCTCATCAGAAATACTCACCTACCTCAAGGGAACTTCTGCCCCTTGAGCCCAGGGTGGGGGTGCTGGCTGCAGACCTAATGAACCTGACAATCAGTTGATCACAATGGATCATCTCTGGGCTCCAAACCAGCAGTAGCATGACATGAGTCACACTGCATGACATTTATTTAAAATGCTAAAGTCTGTGAATGATTGACTCTTGTTAATAAATATTTTGGACTGCATGGAGATCAAACCAGTGAATCCTAAAGGAAATCAGTCCTGAATATTCATTGGAAGGACTGATGCTGAAGCTGAAGCTCCAATACTTTGGCCACCTGATGCAATGAACTGACTCATTTGAAAAGACCCTGATGCTGGGAAAGATTGAAGGCAGGAGGAGAAGGGGAAGACAGAGGATGAGATGGTTGAATGGCATCACCGACTCAATGGACATGAGTTTGAGTAAACTCCGGGAGTTGGTGATGGACAGGGAGGCCTGGCGTGCTGCAGTCCATGGGGTTGCAAAGAGTCGGACACAACTGAGTAACTGAACTGAACTGACCTGAATATATTAAGCCAGGTTCAAATTTATCCTGACAATAATTATACTTTCACTCATTTGCATAATCTATGCATGAAAATTTTGCATAACTATGTGTCTTCTCCAGAGAGATGACTGCATATACAAATGTCTTCCTCCACAGACTTCCCATTGAGAAAAGAAAAGATTGAGATTATCTCCAACAAGTCTCTGTGATGGAGACTGTCACTAGATGATGTGGTAATCCGGTTCCACAACAGGACACATCTCAACACCAACATCTCAGCAGTAGGAAGACATTATTTATCACTTTCCATAGGAAATAAAGGCTTTCACTCCATGGTTGCATTCTCCCCCTGAAACCAATGTTTTAGGAGGTTTTAGTTGGCTCAGTAGTAAAGAGTAGGAGACACGAGTTCAATCCCTGGGTCAGGAAAATCACTTAGAGAAGGAAATGGCAACTCATTCCAGTATTCTTGCCTGGAAAATTCCATGGGCAAGAGGAGACTGGCATTCTACAGTCTATGGGGTCACAAAAGAGTTGGACGGGACTTAGCAACTAAATAACTAAAATGGTATAGAGAAGTAGCCAATAGTCAAAGAAATAAATCATCTAACTGTGAAGCTAGCAGGTTGGTTTTTTATCACTTCTACTCTAGCAAACCCCATTGCTTCATCAGTGCAATTTGCTACCGTGAATTTTACCAGGTCTTAAATGTTGTCAAGCAGAATGGACAGCAGGTCTCTTTATTGCCAATCCAGAGTGGGACAAGGCAGCATTCATCAATGTTCTAGCACACTGGAGGGTACCTATCATACGAGCAGAGGCATTTCTAGTATATTAAAGAAGAGATACAACGGCTCTTCTTTGGCAGTAGAGCATCTGATAGGATGGGTTTACCACGCTTCACTCAATAATTGGAGCTATTGTTGATGCTGCTGCTGCTTTTGTTCATATGTTTTTCTAACGTCCCATCTCGTAAGCACTGACCTTGAATCGTGCGCTCGGAGATGTACTTCTCCAGCTGATTCCGGAGCTTTGCCTCCACCGTGGGGTGCCCATGGCAGCCATTGTCCACGAGCAGCAGGTGGGTGTGGTTGTTGTCCAGGATGTACAGAGGGTCTCTCTTGAAGTCATCCATAATGTACTGAGCTGAAAAATATCCCTGAAGGGCACACAGCAACTTGTCTTTGAGACTTGCTTGTTGGCCAAAATGCCTGATGACATCTTTATGGGTTCACGAAAGGCTGACTCTTTGGGTTCAACTATATTGATGCCTCTTTCCAGATTCCTAAGTGCAGAAGGGTCTTAAAAATCTTATAGTTCAGGCCATCATTTTATTTTTTTTTTAATTTTATTTTTAAACTTTACATAATTGTATTAGTTTGAGGAAATGAAGGTTCAAAATAGTTGGATCACTTGCCTATTGTCACATAAATGACTGGTGGCAGTGTAAGAATCAGATTCCCAATCCAGTTCTTGTTCCATCACCCTGAAGCATTCGGTAAAGAGTGTGTGTGTGTATGTGTGTGTGTGTGTGTGTCCAGACATACATATTTGTGTACGTGTGGATATGGTAGAGGTAGATATTGATATACACATATTTGTCTAGACTCCATCATATGCCAAGACCTATGCCAGGGTCTAGGGATTAGAAAATGAATAAAATGGAGTCTTAGCTCTTGAGGAGCACATAGTTACAGGATTATGAAAAGAGGTAATTAAACATATACTTTGTCATAAGACTTAGTTCCAGAGAATAAAAAACTAAAGAACTGACTCTAACAGGATTTGCCAGGAACAAATTTTCATGAACAAAACACATCTATTGGTAATTCCTTCACAGAATCGCTTTGATTATGTCATCCTTGTTTTTAATTCCTGAGGTTCCAAAGGAACCTTGTAAGGCCAACTTTCTACAAGTTGATGGCATCCCAGAGCCCCATGCCAGGGCCACTCTCCCCCGTGACCCCGCAGACCTCCTCATGTCCTGCCCGTACCTCCACATCACAATTCCTGATAAGGGTGTCCCTATTGGAGACCATGCCCCAAGCGGCGATGCCAATGGCCACAATGTTCTCCTCCGAATTCCTGCTAATGGTGTTATCTCTCACCACCTCCCCGATGAACTTCATCAGCCCATAGTGGGTGCCTCCAGTGAGAATCCAGGCACCTGCCAACAAGAGAGGAGAACAGAGGCTCTGAATAAGTTTTTCATCCTGTGCTCAATCCCTAAAGAAGCCCCACCCGTGAGCACCAGGACCCAGCATCGCTGGCCACACTTTGGACTATGTTCAACCTAAGACATGGACTTAGGAAAGAGAAGAGGATGTCCGCGTGTCTAAGAGATGC
The DNA here is from genome assembly GCF_019923935.1 of Bubalus bubalis. Classification (NCBI taxonomy): domain Eukaryota; kingdom Metazoa; phylum Chordata; class Mammalia; order Artiodactyla; family Bovidae; genus Bubalus; species Bubalus bubalis. The sequence continues at coordinate 113,244,736 of NC_059162.1, read as the reverse complement.
TGCTTAAAAAGATACAGATTCTAGACCCGACTCTAGACTCACATCATCAGACTCTCTGGGGAGTGGGGCCAAGAAATCTGTCCCTTTAATCATCTCTCAGGTAAATCTTTTCAGGGCTAATAAGCACCTGCCCTTAGCTGTTGAGCAAGTTAAGCAATGTCATCATGGACGGTGGAACGCTCTGCTCCCACACCTCCCGCCCCATGGATCTGGAGTGATCTTCCTAGCAGGACCCTGGTGCCTACCATTTAACTTTGGGCTTCCCTAGTGGCTCAGATGGTAAAGAATCGGCCTGCAATGTGGGAGACCTGGGTTTGATCCATGGGTCAGGAAGATCCCCAGGAGAAGAGAATGGCAACCGACTCCAGGTTGCCTGGAGAATCCCGTGGACAGGGGAGCCTAGTGGGCTACAGGCCATGGGGTCTTCTAGCATGACCCTGGTGCCTACAATTTAACTTTAAAATTGCACAAGCTTGCACACTGGTGTTTGAAGGTTTTTATTTGATGATCTTTGCAAGGCCAAGAATTTTTCACAGTTTTGTTTTCAAAACTGTAGTAAACAAAATACCTAAAAATATGATTTCACGTAATAATGGCATCTAAAGCTGAAAATGTGCCTAGGCCAGTGTGCCACCCAGGCAGGAATCTAGCCTGAGGCTTGGCCACCAGTTTCCCTGAATTCTGAGGAGTCCTGAGGCAGCCCCCTCCCCCAACTGTTAGAAAGTCCTTTTGTTCATTGTTGTCTCCATTCTCCAATTTTGTTACTGACTTCCCGACAGGGAGCTACTTTAGTCATCTCCCACAGAAAAGTCCTTCCAATATTTTACGGTAAATGTGATGTAGTCCCTAGAACATTCAGATCCCATTCCTTTGGCCAGTTCTCACAAGATGTGAATTCCAGACCCCCTGGCACCCAGTCTCCTTCCTGCAGACAGATTTCAGTTGTCAATACCCCCATTTCAAATGAGGCAATAGGAGACAAAGCAGCTCTCCACATGGCTGACCCAGAGTACAAGAAGACAATGAACCCCCAGCTCCGGCCATTCACTTCATCTAAGAAGAATCCCGGCCTGCGCGCTTTTGTCTGCTTTGTTCTACTTTATGTATTCCCAGTACCTAAAACAATTTCTGACACATGGCAGGCATTTAAGAAGTATTTGCTGAAGGAATGCATTATGCATGTTCGGATTTAGTGGTGAGGAAGTCAGCTGCTGGGTTTCATAACAAAGTATCTACTGTGGTCCCATCTGGTTGATCAGGAAATTAAGAATAAATATGGGGAGAAACCATCCTTTCTTCTTGATTTTAAGAAAAAGCATATTTAGAATAAGACATGCTACCTTAGTTCTGTCAACCAATATTCTTAATAAAATTGTTTTCAAGGGACTTCCCTGGTGGTCCAGGGGTTAAGTCTCCAAGTTTCCACTGCAGGGAGCAAGGGTTCAATCCCTGGTCAGGTGGGGAACTAAGATCTGCATGCTATGCAGCATGGCCGATAAATAAATAAATGCAAAAATTGATGCCAAAAAATCCATGATGAAAAAAATTAAGTTTTTAAAATCTTAGCATTAGATAAACTAATAAAATAAATATTAGACTTTGATAAACAGAATCAAAACTAAAGGAAATATCAGTCAAGCTCAAATGAAAGCAATTCTGGAAAAAAAAAAAAAGTTGCCTATAGTCTTCAAAAATGTCCTGAAAGGCCAAAAAGATTAAAGAACATTTCCAGAGCAAAGAAAGCTTTTCAGCTTTCAATGATATGAAAAGCTAAATGGATTGGAATCCAGGTGGAGAAAAAAAACAAAAAACATTTTTTTGCTCTGAAGAACATTGTTGGGAAACTTAGCAAAATTAAAACAAGAACCTTTTGTTAGATGACTGTATTGGTCGGCGTGAACTTCCTCGGGTTTGAAAGTTATACCAGTTACATGAGAAAACAGGCTTGTTCTTCAGAGACATGTGCTAATGTGTGTGCTTAAGGGCTAAAGCTCATGATACCTAAAATTTACTTGCAAAGGATTTTTTTTTTTTTTGGCTATTGCGCCCCACGGTTTGGGGGATCTTAATGCCCTGACTAGAGGTTGAATCTGTGCCCCCTACAGTGGAAATTCAGAATCCTAACCACTCTTACTCCTTGGAAGAAAAGTTATGACCAACCTAGATAGCATATTGATAAGCAGCCAACAAAGGTCCATCTAGTCAAGGCTATGGTTTTTCCAGTGGTCATGTATGGATGTGAGAGTTGAACTGTGAAGAAAGCTGAGTGCTGAAGAATTGATGCTTTTGAACTATGGTGTTGGAGAAGACTCTTGAGAGGCCCCTGGACTGCAAGGAGATCCAACCAGTCCATTCTGAAGGAGATCAGCCCTGGGATTTCTTTGGAAGGAATGATGCTAAAGCTGAAACTCCAGTACTTTGGCCACCTCATGTGAAGAGTTGACTCATTGGAAAAGACTCTGATGCTGGTAGGGATTGGGGGCAGGAGGAGAAGGGGATGACAGAGGATGAGATGGCTGGATGGCATCACTGACTCGATGGACGTGAGTCTGAGTGAACTCCAAGAGTTGGTGATGACAGGGAGGCCTGGCGTGCTGCGATTCATGCGGTTGCAAAGAGTGGGACACGACTGAGTGACTGAACTGAACTGAACCACTGTATGAGATGGTTAGATAGCATTACCAAAGAGTCAGACACAACCGAGCAACTGAACAAGAACAAAACTCAATTAACAAGAACCTGGGCAAATTCCGGGAGATAACAGAGGACAAGGAAGCCTGGCATGCTGCAGTCCATGGGATTGCAAAGAGTCGGCTATGACTTAGCAACTGAGCAATAACAACAATAACCACTGGACTACCAGGGAATCCGTCAAACGATTTTTAAAATCATAATATGTGAATATCTAGAGAGAGGGAGAAGACAAACATGAGAAATTGTTAACAACTGGTGAATTTAAGTGAAGGCTGTACAGATATTCACTAGATTATTCTTACAACTCTTCTGTAGGTTTAAAATTTATCATAACAAAAAATCAAAATAGAAAAAAATAAGCAAAATATTTCAAATAACAAAGCCAGGGTTCTGTGTTTTGATCCCTATCAGACACTCACCTGGCGCTCACAACCTGCCAGGCACGGTCACTTTTTTCAAAGCATATTGCTATTGCTATTGCTAAATCACTTCAGTCGTGTCCGACTCTGTGGGACCCCATAGATGGCAGCCCACCAGGCTCCCCCATCCCTGGGATTCTCCAGGCAAGAACACTGGAGTGGGTTGCCATTGCCTTCTCCAATGCATGAAAGTGAATGGTCCCCAAATGAAACAGCAAAAATTAAACTTTCTTTTTTTGATTGGCCAGAATACTCTGAGTGTTTTATGTAAAAACGACTAAATGAAAACGTTAGGTTAAGAGAAACATGCAACTACCCACATGCAATTTCCTGAGCTCTGATTAAGGAAATCCTCCCTCCCTCCCCGACCCCATCCCACCCTCCAGAGTTCCGGATCTGTTTCCTCATTTAAGGATCTTGTTTCTAATTAAGATCAGGATTAATCATACAGCCCTAGAGTATCTGCAGTCTTGCGCATGAATGGCAGAGGACAATTTCGTTCAGTCTCTAAAGACGTGGCGCAGCCTGGAAGGACAAACCCGCGGGCGCCACGTCCCCACCCGGGCCGGTCCCCTCGGCCACCGCGGGACCCGCGCACCTTTCGACTGCGCGATGTAGATCAGGCGGCTGAAGATCTTGCGCATGCGCGGCTTCAGGGCGAAGTTTCTGGCGCCGCCAGTCACGGAAATGACCAGGTTGGGTGTTTTCAGGTGCCAGTGCTGGGTCAGCAGCTCGTACAGCGTCTCCGCGTCCGTGTCGCAGGACAGTCGGATATACTGTGGGGAAGGACAGAAGCATCAGGATCCGCAGGTGCTCTCCTGATGGCGGGGGCGTGGCCCAGTCTACCTGTGCCTTTGGGACGGGAGCGCATGGCAGGTGAGGAAGGTCCCCTTGGGGCAGTGGAAGGGGACACCCAAGCCAGCTGGAGAGCTGGAGACTTCGTCCTAAAGGCAGTGGAGCACCCGTCAGGTGTTCTAAGCAGAGTAGAAGCCAGAAGGGATTTACATTTTAGGGAGCCCTCCAGCAGGAGTGCTAACTACAGACTGTGAGCCAAGACAGGCAGGGAGGCAAGACAGTGGTGGCCCATTCCGAGACAGAGGCCTTGGGAAGAGACAGAGTGGACAGAAGAGAATTTAAGGAAACTGTTAATAATGGCCAACTGAAAACGGTCACCTGCCATCTGCCTCTGAAAGGGAAAATATTAGTCGCTCAGTCGTATCCGACTCTGTGACCCCATGGACTATAGCCCGCCAGGCTCCTCTGTTCTTGGAATTCTCCAGGCAAGAATATTGGAGTGGGTTGCCATTCCCTTCTCCAGAGGATCTTCCCAACCCAGGGATCGAACCCAGGTCTCCTGCATTGCAGGCAGATTCAAGACCTAAAGGGACCTACCGGGGAGGTCGGTAGGTGGCAGGGGGAGAGGAAGAAGAAAGGCTTCCCTGATGGGGAATCAAACCCCGGCCGCAGCGGTGAGAGCACCGGATCCTAACCACCAGGGAGCTGCCTTTACAAGGATGCAATCAATCACTGTCCTCAGTGACATTCCACACATCATGAAATGAGTTCAGGGTGGAGATCAAGAATAAAACTCTCGTGCTCTGGGGAAAACGCACAGAACTGGGCTTCAGACAGTTAGGTATTTTCAGCATATTATATGAGCCCAAATTCTTGCATCTTCTCATATCTACAAAAGCACTAAAATCATTCATGGAAGACACCTGCTTCTCATGACCAGCAGCAAGCATCTACCAAAGTGGGTGCCTGACTGCACGTACCCCCTTCACTAAAATCATAGGTAACACTGACTTTGCCCCCCTACCTCTTTGGAGCAGCTCCTCAGAGCTATCTGAGATGCTGTCTCCTTGGCTATAGTCCTCATTTGCCCCCAATAAAACTTAACTCACAACTCTCACATTATCCTTTTTGTTTCCATTCGACACAATCCATTAAACAGCTTTGTAAAATGCTGTGTAAGAGCCTGCAGTGTGAGTGTGCAAAGGAAAATGCTGCCTTATTCAAGGCCACATTTACTGTCAAGAATGTCATATGCCAAACTAAACCATAAATGCATTTGTCTGTAGCAGGGAGGGTCAACAAGGATATCACATGAGCCTGCGCTGTGCCTGGAGAAAGGACACTGGGTGACAAGCCAGCCATCCTGAGTCACAGGCCAATATTTCCAGAATGAGCCAAGCTCCACGACCACCATTGTCAAAAGCCATCTTGTTTGTCAAGAGCCAGCCTGTCCCTAACCAGCCAGCTCCCATCTCTATATTAAATAACACGTGTACCATATAGAACCAATGGCTTAATGCCAACCCTTCCCTTAGGAATTTTCTTTGTCCTGAGGCTATAAAAACTGGCTGCAAGCCCACAAAAGCATCAGCTCTCCCTTGAAAACACCTCAGGATCGGCCTGCTGGTCTAATTGCATCTTCCGCTCTATTCTCTCTTTGGTGGTCATCTCTCCCTGGTCTGTCAGAAAGCCGGCCTGCTGTCTTTGCAGCACCTCTCACTACCTCAGTCCTTTGTTCTCAATGAATCCTCTCTTCTAAAATATTCTGTGTCTGGAAATTCTTTTCCAGCACATGCCCAGACAGTCATAACATTTGGTGGCCCATATGGGAACTGAACCCGCCACCTTGGCGTTACCAACACCTTACAGATGGAACTCATTCTGCTCTTTCCTCGCTACTCACTACTGCCTTAACAATCACCTGAGGAGTGTTGCCATGGTACGTGATCTAATCACAGCGCTTGATTTTTCACAAGATTTATCTTTTTCTGCAATCATGTTTTGGGTGACAACCCATCTCTTCTGCTTTCATACATACTATCAGACAATTTGAAGTAACTCAAGGTACTTCAGTAACCTACCATGTTAGCATATGGATTAGCTAGTTCAAGTAGAAAACCATTGCTTACCTTCCCTTTCTTCCCCTGAGTCTCAAACTGAACATCTCCAAAAGCATCGGTGGGAAATTCCTTGGTATGTTTCTTGTAATTCCATTTCTCGTTTTGGTTGATCTGGGTGCCTTCTATGTGTTGGTTCTGGGCGTAGCCACACTTGCACACATTCTCCCTGAGCAGGAGGATATTGACAGGAAGGAACAGATTTCATTAAACCTACTTTAATGTTTCATCACGTCTCGTAGACCACACATGATTAGCTTAAATCAACACAAAAAGAGATTTTAGCATCACATCTAATTTCCAGACTGTTTTCATCATCTTGGTTGTTTAAAAACTATCTTGATGTTTTATCCCTGTGACGTGGAAGATTCAGGCAATACACTTCACTTGCATCTCCACTGAGAAAGAAGAAAGCAGGAATGTAGTGAGGCATGGAATAAATGACAACAGAGAAGACTTCTTGAGCCTTCACACACTCTGGCCATAGCCCTATCTATTCTAGATCCCAGCCACTTATCTCTCAGGTTCTGCAAGGCACTTCCTTTTCTTTAGAGTAAATTTCTTCATTTAGGTTAAAATAACTTGGGTTCCTTGTAACTGAAAGTCTTAACTACTAACACTGTGTATGTGTGTGTGCACACGTATGTTCAGTCGCTCAGTAACATCCGACTCTTGCGACCCCGTGGACTGGAGCTTGCCAGGGTCCTCGGTCCATGGGATTTCCCAGGCAACAATACTAGAGTGGGTTGCCATTTCCTGCTCCCCAAGACCTTCCCGACCCAGGAATCAAACCCATGTCTCCTGTATTGCAGGTGGATTCTTTACCACTGAGCCACCATGGAAGCCCAAATCTTAATTACTTTAGGGTATAGAAATTAGCTGTATTGATATCATAACATTCGCTATTTTCTAGAGTTATAAAAATTGAGCTAGAACCTAGAATCCAAAATCACTCCTCCACCAGTAACCTTGCCTCTCTTTTTGGAACAGGTCTCTCAGGCATCACTCAGTTTGGCCAAGAAAAATTTTAAAAAGTCAACTGGACTTGATTGCAGTTGCTTTAGGCTTTTCTCTGACTAGCCCTGGAGCACTTCCTGAGCTGAGGCTGCTCCTGGTGGTTTCAGGATCCTCCCCACTGTTGTGGTCCAAGGTGGCTTCCTCCCCTCTCTCTTTAGCTGTTTCTGTGCCACTATCCTTTGGGGTCCTTCCACACAACCCCCCCCCCCGAGTTCATTGCAGAACTGGGGAGGGAAGCCCCTGTCCCATCTGTCTTTGCTACAACTGAAGAGTGACTCTCGAACCCTTTTCCCTTCCAAGAAGAGGGGTGTGTTTTGGGTGACCTCGAATAAGAAGCTTGCCTGGCTCCATCTTGATGATTGGGTTCAGTTCAGTTCAGTCACTCAGTTGTGTCCGACTTTTTGCAACCCCATGTTATCACAGCACGCCAGGCCTCCCTGTCCACCACCAACTCCCGGAGTCCACCCAAACCCATATCCATTGTGTCGGTGATGCCATCCAACCATCTCATTGTCTGTCATCCCCTTCTCTTCCCGCCTTCAATCTTTCCCAGCATCAGGGTCTTTTCAAATGAGTCAGCTCTCCACATCAGGTGGCCAAAGTATTGGAGTTTCAGCTTCAGCATCAGTCCTTCCAAAGAACACCCAGGACTAATCTCCTTTAGGATGGACTGGTTGGATCTCTTTGCAGTCCAAGGGACTCTCAAGCGTCTTCTCCAACACCACAGTTCAAAAGCATCAATTCTTCTGTGCTCAGCTTTCTTTAGAGTCCAATTCTCACATCCATACATGACTACTGGAAAAACCATAGCCTTGACTAGATGGACCTTTGTTGGCAAAGTAATGTCTCTGCTTTTTAACATGCTGTCTAGGTTGGTCATAACTTTCCTTCCAAGGAGCAAGCGTCTTTTAATTTCATGGCTGCAATCACCATCCACAGTGACTTTGGAGCCCAGAAAAATAAAGTCAGCCACTGTTTCCACTGTTTCCCCATCTATTTGCCATGAAGTGATGAGACCGGATGCCATGATTTTAGTTTTCTGAATGTTGAGCTTTAAGCCAACTTTTTCACTCTCTTCTTTCACTTTCATCAAGAGGCTTTTTGATTCTTCTTCAGTTTCTGCCATAAGGGTGGTGTCATCTGCATATCTGAGCACCAATGTACGTAAATTGGTCTACAAATGGAGAGGAGGTGGGAAGAATGCTAGGAAGGCGTTAAGAGCATAGATACTTGGAGGAGGCATAGAAGTGACAGACAAGGGAGATGGAGAGGATTAGGAGAGAGTCAGCATGCTAGTTCTACCCCTTGGGACAAGTCAGAAGCCTACAGAACTACACTGTTAATATAGTAGCCGCTAGCCATGTGTGACTATTTAATTTAATTTGAAAATTCAGCTCCTTGGTTGCACTAGCCAATTTCAAATGCTCATATGGGCTGATGCAGATAAAGAATATTCCCATTATAGTAGAAAGGTCCATCGCACAGAGCCCATTACAGCAAAAACAAAGTTCTTCCTATCTCTACCTAGAATCCAGGATAGCTGAGGCAGTGAGAACTGAAGAGAACAAACCCAGATTCAGGGACCTACAGCTTCGGGAGTGCCAGGAGGCGACCCCTAACTGGGCAGCAGTGTTTCAGAGGGTACCCTCAGCAACAGGGGCCATAGTCAGGCATCACTTTCCTGTGACCACACAAGAAACAGACATCCGAAAGGGGTTAAAGAAGAAAAACATGAATGGTCTGGGCTTAGCATATAAGGGACAACTCTGGGGAGATTTGCAGTAGCTTACATCAGCTGGTGTGCCAAGCAGCAGCAAAATTACAGTATCACTGTTACCAGTCACTTCCCTTGATTCCTTTGTCTGATGAGTAATTTAGATTACACAGAGCATCCCCGCTGCCGATAGACAGATGAAAATAACAAATATGAGAAGTCAAAAAGCTTATGGAGTCTTGACTCTGGTCTGTAACTTTGGGTCTCCTCTGAGATAGGCATTGGGAGACCCCGAGGTGTTCCTGTCCTCAGCTGGTGTTGTGGAGGGTGAGAGCTACTCACAGCAAGTCCCTTCGTTTGGGGTCAGACCTGAGCTGCAGTCAGACACCATCAGCTGGGCAGTTGTAGATTTCCCTATCCTCCATCCACTTCTGCTGCAGCTAGTAGAAACACCCTGTCTTTCCTTTGAGGACCCATCCTTCCCACACCAGGTCCATATGGACACAACACCCAGTCAGTCAGTTCAGTCACTCAGTTGTGTCCGACTCTTTGCAACCCCATGAACTGCAGCACACCAGGCTTGCCTGTCCATCACCAACTCCCGGAGTTTACTCAAGCTCATGTCCATTGAGTCAGTGATGCCATCCAACCGTCTCATCCTGTGTTGTCCCCTTCTTCTCCTGCCTTCAATCTTTCCCAGCATCAGGGTCTTTTCAAATGAGTCAGTTCTTCGCATCAGGTGGCCAGAGTATTGGAGTTTCAGCTTCAGCATCAGTCCTTCCAATGACCCAAGACTGGCCAATTACATATTCCATCACCTTCCCAAGGATTAGAGCTGGTCCATGGCCCATGCCAGGCCAATAAGAGCCATGAACTCCAAGATCAAGGTTCCAGGACTTTGGGGAGAATTGCTAGGTACCAGGCCCTCTTTCCCCTCAGTGGTAAGCTGAAATGGTATCAGCCAGAGCTGTGGTGTCCATTTTGCGTTACAAAGGAGGAGACTTCACACCCAGAGAAGGACAGACTCACAGGTAAAAAAAGAGGCAAGGTCTTGGTAATATTAAGCCCTGGATCTGGCTGTGCTTTCCAGCCATGAGGTCCCATTACAATCACCACTCATTTCAGCCAATTAGATTGGATATCTGCAAATGACAAGGTACTGATGAATATAGTCAGGCCAAGGCAGGGTCGTTCTTAGAAGGGGCAGGAGCTGGGCCCAAAAAGAATGCACACATGGTTGCTTCCATGTCCTAGCTATTACAAATAGTGCTGATCCAGCGGGGTGGTCTGGAGGCAGGCGAGGGAAGCTCAAGAGGAGGTGATATAAGCATAATTATGGCTGATTTGCATTGCTGTATGACAGAAACCATCACATTGTAAAGCAATTTTCTCCCAATTTAAAAATAATTTTAAAAAATGCACAAAGAAGATTAGAAAACTGGGTTCAATCCTTTATTTCTCTCCTACCAGCAATATGAAAGTGAAAGTGTTCGTCCCTCAGCGGTGTCTGACTCTTTGCCACCCATGGACTGTAGCCTGCCAGGCTCCTCTGTCCATGGGATTCTCCAGGCAAGAATACTGGAGTGAGTTGCCATTTCCAACCAGGGGATCTCCCCAACCCAGGAATCAAACCCGCATCTCCTGCATTGCAGGTCGATTCTTAACCATCTGAGTCACAAGAGAAGCCCAGTGATGAGACCCTGGGTAAAATACTGAGCCTCTCCAGGCCTCACTTGACTTGTCAGTCAAATGATAACAGCTACCTTGCAGGGCAGTTGTAGAATTCATGATCAAGTATGTAAAGTCCCCTTGATACAGCTGATGCTCAATAAATATTGATTGAATGAGTGAATGAATCCAAATGGTGTGTTCTACCAGTCAAACAAATTAACACAAAATCTTTCAGGGAAATATGGGGGGTAGATAGCTGACTCACAGAATTTATACTCTGTCAAAATGCTTCATAATGACTAAGTTTATACCAATGACAAAATAGAAATCTCTTATTTTTTCTGATGTTCGTTTTCTAACTTATACAAAGAAAGAAAGCACACTGACTGAGAACTTACTAGAGTAGGGATTTTACGAAACATCCCACTGAATCCTTACCACAACCCAGAATGTATACTGTGCTGGATTTCTAGGATAAGAAAATTCAGTTCAGAAGATAATAATTAGTTCAAGTTCATGCAGCGAACAGGCAGCCAAGCCAAGGTTGGATCTAAGGCTGATCGTAACACTCCTGATCTTGCTGTAACTGCCTCTGGTCAACAGAGAGTCAGTCTTTAAACATAAACTATGGCAGCAACTAAACAATCAATTAATAACTAGACTACTATATAGAGAAAGGATAAACAACAAAGTCCTACAGTATAGCCACAGTCAACAGCCAGACAGAGGAGCCAGTCAGATTGCCATGAGTGCGCATGCCTGCTGTCGCCTGCCAACGGCTATGAAATAACAAGGTTGATTGCCACAGCCACTCGGGTGGACTCCCAGGCCCATGGGAATACCAAGAGACTGACAGCCTGTCTTGGAACCTTCACCCACTCCTGCCAAAGCTTAAAATATGAAATGATACCTCTCTAGGGACAAGCTGCTTGCCAAATTCTTCCTGCTCGCACACCATTTCTGAGAACTGCAAGATGCAAATAACTTGAATAATGAACTAGTCTGTTGTTGTGGTTGTTAATAATTTATCTTTGAACATACTAGCAAAATCGGAGGCAAAAGAGGTGCTTACGTGGCCTTGGAATCTTTGGTAAAGAAGACACACTCCCGTTTCTTAAAATTTGCTTCGATGAAACTCACCAAGTCCTTTGGAGAGAGAACATGGGAACAACACGTCACTAATTTGCTCTTAACCCCTGCTGCTCTTCATGAATGAACTAAACCTACTTCAAAGGGTTTAAGGATTCATTGATTCATTGCAGATCAGTAGCACCCAGTATCCCGTCATACCTTTAGAGCATACAGAGCTTGTAAAAAAGAGGTATACATTTAAATTTTTATAACTGAATGTAAATTTTTCTAACAGTTACTTGGCATTATCTTGTAACAAATGTCACACATGCAAAGTATGTTTTTTCAACTCTAAAACAACCAGGGGAAAATAAGGATCTGTTGGTAGCTTAGCGTAAATAATGTATTACTGCAGATTCCCATTCCTCTAATGCTTGCTTTTCCAAAGAGGATAAAGTACAAATGCTCTTTCCAGACTTTCATTTGTCTCCCCACGGGCAGGTGGTCAGGCATATCCAGGACCTAATTCTGACACATGATGGAAAACTTCCCTTTAGGTGGCAGAAGCAAACCAATTGGCAAAGGTTGAAAACTACTTTGAAAATATGTATACTCCTCAGAGTGGGAGAAGATATTTGCAACATGTATTGATCACCACAGGCTTGGTAAATCGAAAATATAAAGGACGATGAGACACCAAGAATAAGACAGACAACGTCATAAGAGAACAGAAGGAGACGAGAACAGGCATTAAATAAAAGTGGATATACAACCATAAATGTGTGAGAAGGTGCTCAGCCTTCTCAGAAATGAGGCAAACATGAAGGGAAACCATAATGATGCCCACGACACTCGCACCAGGCTGGAAAAATTAAGAAAGTATTGACGCCAAAGGCCTGGGAAGGGCTAGGCAGGGGGCCTCAGACCCACTGTGGGCAGTGAGCAAATTGGCACAACTCTGAGAAACTGGCCACCGCTGTCCCCTCGAAATAGTCCCTGTGTCCTGGGAATGCCCTGCACGCTCAGATGCCTGGCACAGGGCTGTCAGCTTTAGGGGACTATCTTGCCCCATGGAGGTGGGGTTGGCAGCCCAAACCCACTTCCGTCAGGTCACTGGGCACCCACAGTTCTCAGACAGTGTCCTGTGGGTTTTCCTCCTGTCTTTGCAGCAAAGCCAAGCCTGACTCCTCATCCCCCACAGCGAGGCCACCACAAAAAGGGAAGGGACAGTCCCTGTCCTGGGAAAAGGCCCACCGTGCCTTCAGCAGTCTCCTCAGCCATCTGGCGCCCACCACTGTACATTCTGAGACATCAGAGAATGGGAACCACATGCCCCCTTTACCTGGCCCTTTAAATGATGTTTCGCCATAAATCCTGTGTCTTAACCCCAACTCCCCTTAGGGAGAGGTGTTCACCTTCACCCAGCAGCCTCAACCCAGAGAACCTTCTCCAGGGACCACCTCACACATCCAGGAAGGTTCAGAATGGCCCTGCTCCTAAGGGCAAAATCAGAAACTCAAATGTTCATCCCATTTAAGCTGGACAAAGGAGCTCGAGAGAAAGCCCAGCCCAGCAGGATTAAATCAACAGCCACTACACCTGGTCACTCAGAGAACCACGAACACAGGACGCTAGCAAGAAACCGAACCCACAGAGGAGCTGATGGTGGGGCTCCACAAATGTCAAAACAGACGAAACGGAACCATCCACCATTTACACACGTATATTCAAACCATAAGCTTATGAATAAAAGCAAGGAATGGGGAACACAAAACTCAGGAGAGCGTGGAGGGCTTTGACATGGGGTGCACATGGGAGTCTCCTGAAAAGTGCTGGCGATGGGTGCAAGAGTGTTAGTTGTATTGTTTTTCCTTAGGCTGGGAATTTAGGTTTGTAAGTTCTTTTCTACCAGTATTAATGATAAAAATGTAGAAAGCAAAAATAAATCTTATATCCTCAGAATGAATAAGTTTTGAAGCCCTGTGATGTCCTTTCCTCCTCATAATTTTTTCTAGCTCTTCACTAGTTTTAAGTCTACTTCACACAGATAAAGAAAACTCCACAGTATATATAAGCTTATATGTATAAGCTTTTTAAATCGATGGAGAAGGGTTGGGGATAAAAACTATCTTGTTGCTAATAATTCCCTCTGAAAAATGTACTTTGCAGAGGTGTGTGTTCTCAGGGATAAAAAGGACCCTCAGAACTGGGATGTACCTGTGTGGTCTCAGAAATCCTACCCACATGACTGCTGGCATCTCTGAGCAGAGTGGGAAATCCATCCAGAAATTCTGGGGGAACCCAGAGGAGCAAAACAGGAAAGAGTCAGTCTCCGACTGCCAACAGCACCCATGCCTGCCTCCACGTGGGATCCGGAAAGACCTTTTCTGCCCTCCCAGGGGTCTCACACTGCTGGAGGCTAGAGAAGAGGGCACTGGAGAAGCCACCAGGGTCCTCTGCCCATGGTGTAATTCTCACAGGGCCAGGGTGACCGCAGCAGTTACAAAAATCTAAGTGGGCATTGGGTGGTGGGAATGGCAAGAGCCTGGGTGCCCAGAGAACCTCACCCCGTAGATCAAAATACTCGCATGGGGACTTTCCTGGTGGTCCAGTGGTTAAGACTCTGAGCATCCAATGCAAAGAGCACAGATTCAATCCCTGGGGGAGGGAAATAAGATCGCACATGTCCAGGGGGTAGGCCAAAATAAATAAATAAATAGCTTAAAAAAAAAAAATACTGACATGCCCAGCACCCCAGAAGCCCCAGCCCAGTCCCTCCTCCCCCTTCCCTTTTCCAGAGTCAGCCACCACCCCGACTTTTATCACTCTGGCTGAGGGGGACCTTGGTATCAGACTGGAATGTTGTCTTTATTTCCTGACACATGAGCGTGTTCGCTAGGACCTGAGAGTGAGCGGAAAGCCTGCAGGCATCACTGGAGCTGCAGGTGGGACTGGATGGGAGGGGCATGCAGAGAGGAGCCTTCTGCCCAGTCACCCCTCCCCACCCTGAGTCCTAAGCAGCAACTCAGTGTACAGGGACACAGAATGGCGAGAGGTGAGACGGGTACCAAAGAGAAGGGAGCTACAGCCAGAACAAACGCAGACACAGAATGAGCCACCCACCACGGAATTAAATAAAAGGACTTCAAAACTCACTTCTAAGGTGAACCCACAGGGCTGGAAGCAAAAACACCAAGCATTAAGTAGTAACAAACAAATATTCATAGTATGAATATCATGTGTGTATATCATGTGTAAAATAGATACCATATATAAAATGGCCAGTGAGAATTTGCTGCACGACTCAGGGAGCTCAAACAGGTGCTCTGTGACAACCTAGAGGGGTGGGATGGGGTGGGAGGTGGGAGGGAGGTTCCAGAGCCAGGGGACATATGTACCTATGGTTGAATCATGTTGCTGTATGGCAGAAACCAACACAATATTGTAAAGCAATTATCCTCCAATTAAAAATAAATATTTTTTAAAGTGCAGTATTTAAAATGTTATATAAGTCAGTTAATAGGTGCACTCTTGAATGGATAAACAAGGTCCTATTGTATAGTACAGAGAACTATATGCAATATCTTGTAATAAACCATAATGAAAAATATGAAAAGGTGCATATATGTGTTTGTGTGTGTGTGTGTGTTAACTGAATCACTGTGCTGTACAGCAAAAATTAACACATTGTCAATCAACTACACTTCAATAAAATCTATTTTTAAAAGGCCAAAAGAAATGCATTCTTTAACAACGTAAGGTTACAGTTACAAACTTTAAAACAGGAATGCTTGACAAACAACACAGAAAAGAAAACATCTCTGCGTTCGACAAAAGTAATCCACAGACAAGAGTGAGATGAGACATGAACTTTTTAAAGAAGGAGTACGGGTCCCCAAAGAACCTTAACTGCGTGTTGGAGGGGACGCGGTTAACTCACGCTCTCGGCGTAGGACACGTCGGTGCTCCGGGACGCGCTGGAGTACAGGGTCCGGGTGCTGTCCGGGGTGCCGTTCCTTCTGTTCCTCATGCTGAACCGTGCGCCCTTGAAAGACATCTCTTCTCCTGTGAACAAAGCGGAGTGGGGAAGATGGGGTCACCAACGTGGACAGGCTTCACTGAAGGCTTCACCGCAGTGCCCTCCCCGAGCCCCTCCAGTCTCGCCATCTGCTGCCCCCAGAGCCCCATCCCTACCCGCCCCCACCCCGGCCCCCCTAACGGGGTAGTTGTCCCCCCGCCTCTGCTCTCCTCGCTTCATCTCTCCTCCGGGACCCAGCCTGAGTTCAGTCCCTCCGTATGCTTTCCCTGGCCCTTCCCTCGTGGGCAGGGCCCCTCTGGGTGCACCCTCTTGTCTGGGGGGTGGGATCCAGCATCCCTGACCACCACATAAGAGGGGAAAGGATGGCTCCTTTCAAGCTGATGGCTTTGGAGAGAGCTGTAACCAGCGGCTTGCAGCAAGAAGACCAGCTGACAGGCAGGAGAGAGGACTCCTGCCATGATCCAGTCACAGAAAGGGGGAGGAGGACTTTGATCGACAAGGCAGTAGGGCCTGAGGACCAGCGAGCTCCGGGTCACCCCGACACTTGGAGCCAGCACATGAGTCCCAGGGACCCCTGACAATTTCCTCCCAGGCTCCAGGAGCAGGCCTTGAGCCCGGGGTATCATAGAAGCCTCGGTTGCCATGGAGATGTCCCCGGATACCACTCCTCTTCTGGGGTACCTCTCCTCTTCTGGGGATCCGAGTCTCCCATCCCAGCTGCAGGAGCAACCTGTCTCTCTTGTCTCTCGAACATTATCTCAGACCTGTATTCACCAACAGCTACACCACATCCCTGGGCGGTCGAGCAGACACAGCAAACATGGGGTTCCTAGAACAAAGGCATCAGCCTTCTCCCTCCACCCCCACCCCGGCCCTCTGTCTGCTCCTGGGACCAAGCTCCCCCAGCTTCCCGTGACCTCCCCCCACCACCCTCGCCTCTGTCATCACCACATCCAAGGGGTAGTCCCACCCCTTCACCCCTCTCTAGCTCTTCCAGTGGCCCACAGCTGGCCCCCAGACCCAGGTACCTCAGCCTGACCTCACTTGCCTCCCTCTCCTTCTGGGCCAGGCTCCTCACTGGGCCCCGACTTAGCCGTGTGAGTCCCACAGTCTGTCTGCAGCCCTCTTCCCCAACTCCCCCTACATCCAGCTAGTTATATCCTGCTCATCCTGCCAATCTTATGCACCATCTCTTCAGGGATGTACCAATGATGCCCAGGCTGGCACAGGTGCCCAGTGGCCTATTCTGGAAGCACCGTCTACTCTCCACCAAGACATGAGTACCCTGATATGTTTCATGATCTGTTTGGCCCCCTGTCTGTCTACTTAAGACTAAAACCAGATCTATCTGTTCAGCAAAGAGCTCAAACCAGTCAACCCTAAAGGAGATCAACCCTGAATATTCATAGGAAGAACTGATGCTGAAGTTGAAGCTCTAATACTTTGGCCCCTGGATGCGAAGATCCCACTCATTGGAAAAGACCTTGATGCTGGGAAAGATTGAAGGCAGGAAGAGAAGGGGGCAACAGAGGATGAGATAGTTAAACAGCGTCACCGACTCAGTGGACATGAATTTGGGCAAAGTCCAGGAGATACTGGAGGACAGAGGAGTCTGGCATGCTGCAGTCCATCGGGTCTCAAAGAGTTGGACACAACTGAGTGACTGAACACCAACTGTATTCCCAGAGCCTGGCACAGAGCCCAAAGCAGAATGTATTAATACCGAGACTGAGGGAATACATAAGCAATTATATAACACTCCCCCCACCCCCAAAATCCTCCTTTAGTTTGCAAATTACTTCCACCTCACCTTACACACACCCTGTAAGTGGAAAGGCTGAGACCCACGGCTCAGCCACTCGGCTCCTGACTTCTCAGCCTGGCTCTTCCTCCCAAATCGCCAGTTCCAGCCTCAAAACCCTCCCATGCCACAGAGATTGGACGCCTCTTTAAAGCCCGCTGAGAACCCTCAGGCCAGGCTGTTTAAAACAACAAGCGCTTCTTTTACTTCTCTCTCTAGGTGTTTTACAGAGAGACTCGGAGTATTAATTGGTACTTTACATACATTATTGTAAAACCACAAATCAATCCTGCCAGGGATTTACTGCGATTCCCATACAGCAGCAAATGGCTTCTAAGTAGGGCACCAACAGTCAGCAAGTGATTTCATTTGCTTGCAATGAAAAAACTGCTTATTTCATTGCAGCAGAAAATGTCTATTTTTGCTTTTTAATCACAGTTCAAATAAGAAATGGGAAGGCTGTGTAAAAAGGGCAGGAAGCAGTCCTGTTCTGACATTTCAGGGGCCTTTATTCCATGTTAGTTTCTAATTGGTTTTCTGAGGTCAGCTGATATTCTAGGTGACTAATTATGGGTCTGGACCACCTTCACACTGCCTCACATGCCAGGTATTCCAGGTACACCGTTTATCCGTCTCCTAAACACAGTTGGGAGTTAAGGCTTGGGTGTGAAAGGGGTATTAGGAGAGGGGACATAGGGTCAAGGACCAAGGGCTTCTAGGGAGGTCTGAAGAGGAGAGGAGAGGAGAGGGTCTACAGGGACCCCCAGGATCCTTGGAAAGAGGGTCATCCACCCCTGAAAGGGGGTGAACTGGAAAAGCAAAATGACAGCCACGAGGAGGAGAAAGTGAAAGTCACACCAGGGAGAAACCAGTTAATGCATCAAATACTAAGGAAAAGCCATAAAGTCATACCACCAGGTCGAACAATACAAAACCCTGTAGAAAAATGGGTGAAAGAATCCAAAGCCATCAAACAAGGAAACACAAGTCACTAATAAACACAAACATATGCTATGCCTTCCTAGTAATACAAACAATAAACCTCCAGGGACAATGAAGCATCCAGGGGAGACAGTCTCAGATGACAGCGTTTGATGCTGAAAAGAGCTTAGTGCAAACTCTCTCATATGGTTGAGGGGCTGAGGGAGGTAAAAGTCATTTTCCAGTCTGCAAAGCAACATGGCAACAATGTAGCAAAAATTCAAATATTATCCTTGTTGACCTAGTGAATTGGCTCTGGAAAATTCTAGAATAAATCATCAGAAAGACATTAAAGGGTATACTCAGAAGATCTTCATTTCATAGAATAAATTAGAAATGACCTAAAGTTCCAATAATAGGAGAACATTACATGCAGAAGGAATAAGAAGATGGTGCCATGAATGAGGTGTATTTTAATGACACAGAAAAATTAATAAGATTTATTGTGAGCAGAAGAAAAGCAGGAGGCAAGAAATCCCAGTGGTCAGGAGCTCTGACCTTAGACAGTCAGCTTGGGTTCAATCACTCACCCTGTGACCTTTAGTGGGCCTTCCACCCTCTCGGCTTCCCTATAAAGTTGAAGGCAGGAGGAGAAGGGGATGACAGAGGATGAGAAGGTTGGATGGCATCACCGATTCAAAGGACATGAGTCTGAGCAAACTCTGGGAGATACTGAAGGACAGGGAAACCTGGCGTGCTGCAGTCCATGGGGTCGCAGAGTCCGACACCACTGAGTGGCGGCCCACCAGGCTCCCCTGTCCCTGGGATTCTCTAGGCAAGAACACTGGAGTGGGTTGCCATTTCCTTCTCCAATGCATGAAAGGGAAAAGTGAAAGTGAAGTCGCTCAGTCGTGTCCGACTCTTAGCGACCCCATGGACTGCAGCCCACCAGGCTCCTCCGTCCATGGGATTTTCCAGGCAAGAGCACTGGAGTGGGGTGCCGTGTATAAGGCACATGGAAGCAAATGCACCAAGATGGTAACCACTGCTATATGTGTGGGTGGGACTGAGTGACTTTAATTGTATCCTTTCACTTTTTATATTTGGGAAAATTAAACGTATTCCTTACATAATCCTGAAAACACACTTAATAAACAGGAAACGTGTCTAGAGACTGGGTAAGGCAAAGATAACCGATGACCTTAGTGATAACGTTTCAGTAAGTGGGGGTGAGAGACTGAGGACCATGGGACAGACCTCTCCATCCACAAGAGCACATGGGTGGGGTTAGCCACAGGGGAGCGGAGGTCACAGGCTGACTTGTTAACTCCAAAGGGGTGGGGTCGTGTTTAAATCTTGGGGGATGAAAACTAGCAGAGAGAGAAACAGTTATGACAATATAGAGCACAGAGTAGGACTTTGTGGGGTAGTTGGGAGCAGTAAGATTATCAGATGGAAACTGATCAACTGAGGGTAAATGATAAATCGAAGATAAAAGGAAAACAGAGTCGAGAATAACATAATAAATGCTGATGACAATTTGGGGGATCTCTATTTTTCCCCTCTCGCATCGTATTTTTTGAAGTTATTCCTGGACATAACGCTAACTTCCTATGGCCCCAGGTCCTTGGTCTCAACTGGACTGTCTGACACATACTCCAGAGAAGAAATGCCAAGTCTGCCCCAGACAGGAGGCTGGCTGGGGACACTGCACGCATGTGAAACTGCACACTATGAAACTCTAGAGCAGTCGTTTAAAAAGCCAAGTTTAGAGTGGTGGTCTCAAAGGTGGAGCTTAGGGCTTCCCAGCAGTGAGGGGCTCAAGGACCCCTCCCCACACCTGTGGGAAGAGTGCTGCTCCTTCAGATTTGTATCTTCAGGGTCCTAACAGGCTCCCTCTGGGGAAGCGTTTGTGCTGCCCAAAAGCATCTGCACACATCTGCTCTGGAGCTTGGCTGCACACTTGCTCCCGGTCACCCAACCACACGGGCAGCCAGGAGACGTCTGCGGATTCCGTCTCTTGGAATGGAGAAGAAAGAACAACTTTACTCGAGGAGAAGTGAGTTTGTAAATGGTTTGCCAAGCTCCAGAAGTTAAAGGTGATGGGCTGATTCCCCAAAACCCCAACACTTAGGGGTCGGAGTTTCACATACGTCTTGGAATACATGACCAGGTACCTCCCAAACTGTAACACAACACAGAGGCACACGACATAAGCATGATATGTAACTCTTATGGTCTTAAAGCCTAGCCAAAGTTCTCTCTTGGATATTGCTTTCTCTGGGTCAGAAGTGAGATGTTTGGGACTTCAGAAATGAGGTATGGTGGTCCAGTGGTAATTCGCCTGCTAATGGAGAGGACACAGGTTCCATCCCTGGTTCCGAGGAGCAACTAAGCCCGTGAGCCGCAACTACTGAGCCTGTGTGCTCAGCAACGAGAAGCCACTTCAATAAGCCCTCCCACCGCAAGGAAGTCTAGCTCCCGCTCACAGCAATAAGGCCTGCATGCAGCAGTGAAGACCCAGAGCAACCAAAAGTAAAGTAAATAAATTATTTTTTTTTAATGAGATATTTGGTATCCACATGAAAGACACATTCCACCTCCTTGGAGGGCAGTGGAGTATAATGTTGTCAAGCATGAGTTTCAAGCCTAGGACCATCTTTTTGCTTTATCTGGGTGTAGTTCTCTAAATTAATGAAATTCTCACTGAGGAGAAGGAAAATGGAGTCAGGAAAGTGATAGCACCAGATGTGGACTGACGCCACCCGGGGACCTCCCCAAGTAAGAACCCGCCAGTAAAATGACACCAAACATGCTCCGTAATGTGGGTATGGTGTCCGATAAGGTGGATTTCATGTATTCACACACATAGTTTATTATTCTACTTCTTAAAAAACTGTAGGGTTGGCCAATGCATCAGGAAAGCACTGGCTTCATAACACAGGCCAGAATTTCAAAAGTGAAAGTGTGAAAGTGAAAGTGCAAGTTGAATGCGACTCTTTGTGACCCCACGGACTACACAGTCCATGGGATTCTGCAGGCCAGAATACTGGAGTGGGTAGCCTTTCCCTTCTCCAGGGGATCCTCCCAACCCAGGAATTGAACTGGGGTCTCCTGCATTGCAGGCGGATTCTTTACCAAAAGTTCAGGCAAAAAAATGAAAGATGTACTTTTCTTCAATAATGAAACATATAATGTCAAGAGGAATTCACATAAACACACCAAGCGTGCATGCTCAGCTGTGTCCGACTCTTAGTGACTCCATGGACTCCACGAGCCCACTAGGCTCCTCTGTCCATGGGATTTCCCTGGCAGGAATACTGGAAAGGGTTGCCATTCCCTTCTCCAGGGGATCTTCCCAACCCAGGGATCGAACTCACATCTCCTGCGTTGTGGGTGGATTCTTTACCACTGAGCCACCAGGAAGCCCAGATGTTGATTCCTGTAGGATCACCCTCACCAGCTTCAATGTGAAGTCTCTGAAGAAGGCATGTGCTGACCTGCAGAGGCATGAAGGAAAAGAATCTCAAAGTGAAAGGACCTGTTTGAATGCCTCCCAAGACTCGGAGAATAACTACAAGGAAAACTCCTTGTCATGATGGTTCTAAGACTTGGGATTGATTCCAGATGAGGATCCACAAGTGACTCATGGACCCACAATTCTGAGATTGTCAAGCAGATCCCTTCTATCAAGACTGAGCCAGAAGTCAAGGTGGAAGCTGCCATTGCCAATGTCTAAATCAACCTTTTTAATAAATTGATAATCAGTTGTTTAAAAAAAGAAAAGAAGAAAAAGTTCCACACAGCAGATGTAGCAAAAGTCAATAGGATAAATCTTCTTCCCTGGAGTAGGGAAAGAACTGAAAGTGAAGTCGTTCAGTTGTGTCCGACTCTTTGCGACCCCATGGACTGTAACCCACCAGCCTCCTCCGTCCATGGAGTTTTCCAGGCAAGAATAGTGGAGTGGGTTGCCAACTAAGTCTTCAATATTAAAAAAAAAAAACCAAAGTCTCATGCCAGGTGAAATTAATAGGCTTAAAGGTACCCAGTGAAATTATTTAAGGATAAAAAGATAAAGCCATACAATCAGCTAAAATAGAAAATTTCTTTGGTATGTATGGATGTTAGGAATGGTTTGTGTTCTTTGTACTTTCACATACATTTTAATGTCTAAATTTGAAACTTTATTAAGGATGTCTTGATTTTTTACTTTTAAAAATGTTCAAGACAATGAATTTTTTTGAATTAAAGGTTACAGTAGCTTTAAAAATGACCCAGATACATGTGGAGAAGGAAATGGCAACCCACTCAGTGTTCTTGCCTGGAGAATCCCAGGGGTGGGGGAGCCTGGTGGGCTGCCGTCTATGGGGTCGCACAGAGTCATACATGACTGAAGCGACTTAGCAGCAGCAGCAGCAGATACATGTACACAGATGTTCTTGGAAACTTTACAGGCATAAGACTCTGGTTGAACTTCACAATGTAAGGACTGTTAAGTGAAAATTGCCCAGTGAGAGGAAAGCCCTACATCTAAAAAAAAGACATTGTGAACAACCCTTAAAGGTTTTAAATCTGCCCAGAAATCCATATCAGTATCTGAAATTTCCCTCTGTCTCTTCCTCTAATTAAGTTTGTTATTGGTTATAGCATTCAAGATAACAAAAAGCATTGCATATAAGGGGAAAGATTGCGATGTAGGAATTGCATCCTCAGCCAATACAAATGTGAATGCAGCAGAAAGCACCCTCAGGAATGGGAGGAGGAGGTCAGAAGGCACCCACACAACTTGCAGCCATTCAAAAAAAGGGTTTTGAAGGGAGTGATGAGTTTAAAGAATAAATGGAGAAGATATTGGAACTTTATTTTTTTTTTGCACTTTAGTTTTTTCGTATTCTATCTCAGTACACAAATATTTGAAGAGACTTACTAAGATATTATTGAAAACAAAGGAACCAGAGAGAAAGAGGTGAGCAGAGATTAAAATGAAAGAGAAACTCGTAAGGCGAAGGGCTCCTGCAGAGGATGGAAAGCCTGCTTGTGGGGCATGGCTAGAAATTGCAACCTAATTGCAAGAGACATTGTCACCCTGCTTATTTAACTTCTATGCAGAGTACATCATGAGAAACGCTGGGTTGGAGGAAGCACACACTGGAATCAAGATTGCCGGGAGAAATATCAATACCCTCAGATATGCAGATGATACCACCCTTATGGCAGAAAGTGAAGAACCAAAGAGCCTCTTGATGAAAGTGAAAGAGGAGAGTGAAAAAGTTGGCTTAAAGCTCAACATTCAGACAACTAAGATCATGGCATCTGGTCCCATAGCTTCATGGCAAACAGGTAGGGAAACAGTGGAAAAGTGGCTGACTTTATTTTTCTGGGCTCCAAAATCACTGCAGATGGTGACTGCAGCCATGAAATTAAAAGATGCTTACTCCTTGGAAGGAAAGTTATGACCAACCTAGACAGCATATTAAAAAGCAGAGACATTATTTAGCCAACAACAGTCAGTCTAGTCAAGGCTATGGTTTCTCCAGTGGTCATGTATGGATGTGAAAGTTGGACTATAAAGAAAGCTGAGTGCTGAAGAATTGATGCTTTTGAACTGTGGTGTTGGAGAAGACTCTTGAGAATCCCTTGGACTGCAAGGAGATCCAGCCAGTCTATCCTAAAGGAGATCAGTCCTGGGTGTTCATTGGAAGGACTGATGTTGAAGCTGAAACTCCAGTACTTTGGCCACCTCATGCGTAGAGCTGACTCATTTGCAAAGACCCTGATGCTGGGAAAGATTGAGGGCAGGAGGAGAAGGGGACGACAGAGGATGAGATAGTTGGATGGCATCACCGACTCGATGGACATGGGTTTGGGTGGACTCCGGGAGTTGGTGATGGACAGGGAGGCCTGGAGTGCTGTGGTTCATGGGGTTGCAAAGAGTCAGACATGACTAAGCAACTGAACCGAACTGAAAGCAAGGGAACACAGTCCATTTCACGTTTCACAGAGTCCATAAAGCAAGATCAAACCCATATTCCCTGATCCAGAGTCCAGTATACAAACAGCTCCTGCAGTTTGGGTGGGATGGGGCAGACGGCGAGACTGTGAAGGAGCAGCATGGGGGGTATTTTTCCAGCAGTAGCAGTAGAACAGTTCCACAACGTGATTGTGGTGGTGGTTACACAAGTCCACTCATGCTAAAATTGCATAAAACTCTACACCTGCTTCCTAGGTGGTTCAGTGGCCAAGAATCCACCTGCCAGTGCAGGAGAGGGTTCGATCCCCAGGATGGGACGATACCCTGGCTTTTCCCATGGACAGAAGAGCCTGGCAGGCTACAGTCCATGGGGCCACAAAGAGTCAGACATGAATGAGCACGCAGGCACACACTGCACATGCAAGTGAGAAAAATCTGAATAAATAAAGGCTGCAGAGTATACCAGGGTCAGTTTCCTGGTTTTGATATTATACTCTGGTTATGTGTGATGTAACCTTTGTGGGGAAGCAGGTGAAGGTGACCTGGGATCTCTGTGTACTATTTTTGCAATTTCAAATGGATAATCCTCTGTGACTGTTTCATACATATTTGAGTATGCATGAAAGGCAGCAATTTGACTCTTAGCATGTGGAAAAGCAGTGACAGTTTCCAAACTACAATTTAAGAGGGCCTCAGAGGCAGCAATTTGACTCTGACTGGTGCGCTACTCTGAGTCTGTTATTATCTCAAAATAATAAGTTAAAGGAAATAAACCTGTATAAAAAGAACCCCGGGCCACACGCGAGGAGACCTCTTGATATAACCCTGTAATACCCACAGCACCAAACTGTGTGGCCGTCTGGTGGAAAGTCCCGAATGCCAGTGGAAGACGCATGACTAAGGTAAGATTCAGTGCAGGCAATTCTGTAGGCACTAATGGTGGCTGCAGCAGAGAAATGTCTGAGAGTTTGGCCAGATTTAGGACTTACTTCTTGTTCAGTCGCTCAGTCGTGTGTGACTCTTTGTGACCCCATGGACTGCAGCACACCAGGCTTCCCTGTCCTTCACTGTCTCCCTGAGTTTGCTCAAACTCACGTCCATGGAGTTGGTGATGCCATCCAGCCATCTCATCCTCTGTTGTCCCCTTCTCCTCCTGCCCTCAATCTTTCCCAGCATCAGGGTCTTTTCCCATGAGTTGGCTCTTTGCATCAGGTGGCAAAAGTGCTGGAGCTTCAGCTTTAGCATCAGTCCTTCCAATGAGTATTCAGGGTTGATTTCTTTTAGGTTTGATTTCCTTGTTACTTGTGGAATGATGTAAAATCTTTCTTGTTTTCATTAATATCTCAATTATTTTTACTTATGGTCCTTATTCTCAGATTGCAGATGACTCTTATTAAATTAATGGAGTCCTAATACCCACCAAGAAGATTATCTCAGTGACAATTAAAGTCACAGTGGATTCTGAACCAGCATTCATGGTTTCCAGCTTTACAATAGATTGTGAAGATACTGCTTACCATCCACATCAGGATAGCAGCAGCTCTGTGCTAACCACTGCCCACTTTCTCCAATTTCCCACATGAAAACACATGATCACTGGGCAATAAAATCACTGGGGGCCTCACTCAAACTCAGACTTGTGGGCCCCACCCACAGGGACCCCACAGATTTGGGGTGGGACGCAGATTCAGCAATTCTAACATGTTTCCTGAGGCTGCTGAGGCTGCTGCAGAACCGCTCAGCTCAGCCAGGAGGCAACCAATAACACCAATCAGAGCTTGTACTGGAATCTTTTTCAAGCACAAGCATGGAATTGGCTAGACACTTCAGAGGAGGTCGTGTGTTATGTATTCAGTGCGTATTTTTGTTGTTGAGTCGCTCAGCCGTGTCTGAATCTTTTGCGACCCTATGAACTGTAGCCAACCAGGGTCCTCTGTCCATGGGATTCTCCAGGCAAGAATATTGCAGTGGGTTGCCATTTCCTCCTCCAGAGGGTCTTACCAATCCAGGGATCAAACCACATCTCCTGCATTGGGAGGCAGATTCTTTACCACTGAACCATCAGGAAAGCCCTCAGTCTGTATTTAGAGAAACCTTAGATTCATAAGCCTTGGGTGCAAAAGTGTATTCATCCACCTTCTGCCACCTCTTTTCATTCACACACAAAAAAAGGAGACCTGGGAAGGGGAAGAGGGACTTTTTGGAGCAAGACGTGGAGAAGCCTAAGAAAGAGATTTTTACCTCTCTGGAAATAGTCTGGAATTAAGAAATCCAATAACCCTCCTCTTTTCATCCTGTTTCAACCTTTAATTTTGTTATGTTGGCTCTATCCATTAAAGTTCTATGGTCAGTTATAACATTTTTACAAACAATAATCCTAGCATTTTTGTCTGGAAGCTTCTACTAAACACTGCATTGCTAAGAAGCACAGGCTCTAGACCTGAGTGGTTCAGTCCAGCAGGCTCAAGCCACTTGTGCCTGGGGCTCATGTGACATGCGGCTGGTGTAACAGATACTCTGTGAGTGTATAATACACAGTGGATTTTGAAGATTTAAAATGAAAAAAAAAATAACGTAAAACATGGCATTTATAATTGTTATATTGGTTACATGTTAAAATGAAAATATTCCGGGTATATGACTAAATGAAATATGGTACAGAAATTTTAGAAAATAAAAGAATCTTTGACTAGAAAAAAATAAAATTATTCTCAAGAAAACTTGGGCTGAGTGTTCTTTCGTGGTTGCAAGTTGAGTTTATAAACGACACGATTTGTCCTGACGGCATATGACACATATATCTTCATGAAGCTCAGAATAAATAACAGCTTTGTCTTATGTGAAGCTGGTTACGTGCCAGGCACAGTGCTACACTCTTCACATGAGTCAACTTTTCTAATCCTCCCATGCATTATACGGATTATTATTTTCCCTCTTAAATGAATGAGGAAACCAAGGCACAGGGAGGTAAAGTAACTTCCCCAAAGTCACACAGCTGATAAGTAGGGTATACAACATTCACACCAAAGCAGCCTGGCCTAGGAATCTAATCCTTAAAATTTAAGCTCCTTTGACCACTTTACTAAGCCCTTGTGAAAGAAAAGATTGTCACATTTACTGTATCAACACCCTATCAAAATTTAAAGAATTAAAAACCTTGTTTTGTTGATGGAGGGGAGTAGGCTGACATTACTTTTATCGCTGACAATCACGATAATTTCAAATAGTCTAGAAATTTCAAATGGTCACCCATCAACAACAGAACACTCTTTTCGTCCTGTGAGCCCAAAACGAAAACAAAAATCAACTTGCTATGTTATTGTTCTAACACATGAGTGGCTTTTGGCATGTTTTTAAAATTGTGTTTCAGCGTGCCTATCACCATGTTCAAACCAGTTCTAAGATGCCATTTTCAAGTTCGAAGTCTCTCTCTGATTTCTAAAAGAACAGAAAGAAAAAGAAGAAGAAGAATTTCTCCTTACTAACCCTGAATGAGAGAGGAAGTAAACTGTTCATGTTCTGTTGAAAATGTCCCAAAAGGCCCCAACCAAAGCCCAGCCGTCTCCACTCTTCCCTCCCGTCAATTATTCATTGTAATGACGAGTGTGACATTTGCAGAGGCTTCAAATATAAATGACACCATCCAGAGAAATCTCCTTAATTCTCATTTGGGCAACAGTGCTGCAGCGATGCCTGCAAAGCTACAGTGGCCTGCAAGGTCTGTCCACAGCTCTGTCTCCACGCCTCGTTCCCCCTTAGAGGAGAACTGAGGTTTGTTTGGTTACAGGAATTGTCCTGCTTTTCTAATTGCCTCTGTCGACCATATGTTTTGTGATTTGAATAGATGGCTAAAAACTGGGGAAATGGCAGAAGCCAATGAGGCTCCTAAAGTCATCAATCTCATGTGAAGGGAAATAATAGTGTTAGTCGCTCAGGTAAGCCTGACTCTTATCCAACCCCGTGGACTGTAGCCCACCAGGCTCCTCTGTCCCTGGGATTCTCCAGGCAAGAACACTGGTGTGGGTAGCCATTCCCTTCTCCAGGGGATCTTCCCCACCCAGGGACTGAACCCGCATCTCCTGCATTGCAGGCAGATTCTTCACCATCTGAGCCATCCGGGAAGCCCCACATGTTCTGAAGCAAAGGTAATAGGAAAGAGACAGGAGGCAGGACAGGGCAGCAGATGATGCTTGAAGGAGACAGGCAGAGGGTCCCTGTGGTGCCTGGAACTGTTGTCTGATGTGATGCCAAGAATCACATCAGTTCTTAGGCAAAACCAAAAAAAATTAATAATGGATGATAACAACTTTGTTCCAAATTTTAAACAATTGTACATCCAAAGCCCTAACCTTGGAAGAAATTTCTTTATCCTCTACGATACTGACAAGCTAAAACTCCTGCCATAATAAGCATATTTGTAGGCATACATATAGAACAGACCTGAGGAATAACCATTCTCTTACTTTCTGCTTAAGAATTTTTACACCGAAAAAGTCAGCACTAGCAATAATGGCTTCAAAATTAAGCAGAAATAAAAGCTTTAATTATTCATACAACTCCTCAGTTTCTTTCTTGCTTCTAAATGAGACAAGCAATGAGCATGTTTCAGAAGCTGAAAAAAAAAAAAAACTAAAGGAACCACAGTGTGTAAAAGTAAGTCAGACATACCTTTCTCCTTTTATTATCAAGACCATTGACCATCTGAATGCAAACTTTCTGAATGTTCATTGATATGTCACCATAGTCTAAATTTAAGAACAGCCTGTTTTAAGGACCTACCGTATATCACAGAGAATTCTGCTCAATGTTATAAGGCAGGCTGGATGGGAAGGGAGTCTGGGGGAGGATGGATACAGGTATATGCATGGCTGAGTCCCTTCCCTGTTCACCTGAAACTATCACAACTTTGTTAATAAGCTATACTCCAATACAAAATAAAAAGTTTTAAAAAATTGAAGTCATAAAAATTAAAAAAAATAAGAACAACCTGTTTAGCTCCCAATAGGTTTGGAAACATAGGATTGGTTAAGGTAGTCAATTGCAGATGTAAGAAGCTGGCAACTTTTTAGTAAAACTCATCTGAGGACGTTTCTGACTCTGCCGATCAGAGGGGAAAATACTGCAGATCTATTTTAAATCACTCAAAAATCCAGCACAGATTTCTACATTTCTAAATAAACCCGAATGAGACTAAAGACACCTGCGCACTAGCATTTTGCTTATCCACGCAGATCTTTGAGAAATTTCCAATTTCATCTTCCTTCAGTTTCTTACCTTCATACAAAAAACAAAGGGTATCCTCCTCAGAGACACTAAACTCACATCAATTCTACAAGCTACACAATTGCAACACTTATGGAAAGATGAAAAGCAAAAGTTGGTACCTTACCCCTGGAAGTTTATCAGACAGGATTTGCTTTACTCCAAGGATCCTGCTCCTCTGATACACTTGCAAAAGGAAGAGGCTTTTTATAACTTGAGCCTTCTCAGCCCCGCCCTCTTCTCTGAAGTTCTTTTAAGAGGAGGAACCAAAAAAAAAAAAAAACCTCCAGGCACCAAATACAATGGAAGTGTAGTCATTGACTTGGAGTAAAGAATTTATATTCACAGAACAGAGTATTTTAAATGCTCATAGAGCGGAATACCAAATCCCCACTCTTGGCTTGCCAATTGTATCATAGTATTAAACACACTAAAGCTGAATTTCTACAATTATGGCACATTTGAAAAACCACAAATGAAATAGGAAATGCTCATTATGGAAAGTCATGACAAGATTAATTAATAGATTAAGAGCTAATGATCAAGATTAAGAAAATTTCTTAAGTAGAGGAAACTTAACACATGTATTTTCGTCGGTTTTGTTAACTTTCTCCACACCGACATATCTTCAGTTTCAGGATGGCTGGCAGGGCTGAGGTGCAAGTCACAAGAGATCTCAGCAAGGCCGGGGGCTCCCCAGCCAGCCCAGTGGGTAAGGCTCCCTGCTCTGAATGCAGGGGCCTGGGTTCCATCTCTGGTCACAGAACTCGATCCCACATGCCACACTTGCATGCTGCAAGAGTCAAATAAATAAATAAATATTCTTTAAAAACTCAGCAAGGCTGGCTTTATTAATTCATAGTCGTTTCCACATCCCCTTTAAACTGTACTTTGTCTTTGTGGCAGCTCCACTAGGAGAAATAAAATAATAATCAATGGTGGACAATTCTCAGTATTTTATTTAAATGATGTACCACAAGCACAATTTAAACAGTTTTGATATAGTTAATGTTCCTTGAAAAGTGAAGTGAAAGCCGCTCAGTCGTGTCCGACTCTTTGCAACCCCATAGACTACAGTCCATGGAATTCTCTAGGCCAGAAATACTGGAGTGGGTTACTTTTCCCTTCTCTAGGGGATGTTCCCAACCAAGGGATTGAACCCAGGTCTTCCACATACAGGCAGATTCTGTACCAGCTGAGCAACAGGGAAGCCCAAGGATACCGGAGTGGGTAGCCTACCCCTTCTCCAGCGGATCTTCCCAACCCAGGAATCTCCTGCATTGTGGGGTCTCCTGCATTGCAGGTGGATTCTTTATCAACTGAGAGATTCTGTTATGTAGTCATATATGAAGTATACATTTCAGGTAAGTAGAAACAGGATGGTATAATTTAAAATTTGATTAAAGGGTCAAACGAATGCCAAGAGGCTAGAGATTAAATATAATGGAAGTCAAGGGGCAATTTTGTAAAGACAGAGGGGTTTGATCAAGATGTGAAAGGAGGGATATGACATAATTAATTATAGTGGTAACTCCTAGAAAAAGCTTATTCAATTCAGGGAGGAAATCCTGTTGACAAAGAAAATCTTTAAGAAAAAGCTTAAGATGAGGCCACAAATACTCCAAGGGTCAGACAGGTAATGAATAATGTGACCTAGTGTGAAGCAATAGGGAAGGGTGAGGACTGTGGAAAACTGGGAACATTGGGGTCGCATCTGAATGAGGACCCATGTAAGAAGAGATCTAGCCAGAAGCAGAGAGAGAATCAGAGAAATCTCAAAATCGCCATAAATGTGGACCCTAGGACTAAAGACTCTTAACACCCTTAACCCCCACAATTTCCTTCCTGACATACAACCCATGTAGACGCACATACAGACAAGGCCATGGATCTGCTCCTCTCTGTCCTCAGACTGCAATCTGCACAGCATCCTTCCCGGTATTTTTAGAGATGCAAAGGAATTGGAAAGCAGAGCCTAACATTTAGTTTGAAAACCAAGCTATGAACTGAAAAAGGCCACAAAGCTAGGAAATTACAGAGACTGAAGTACCAACTGCATACTGCTCTGCTGTGGAGGAATAATCCTTGTCAAGGTGGAGAAGCAGAGACCCCAGGCTGGCAGAAGGAAAGCTGAGAGCAGAGGGGGATGAGCGCAGAGTCGGGGGAGATGAGAGAGATGGGGGGAAGGAGGAGGCGCTCCTCAGGTGAACCATCGTAGAGCCATTGCACGTGGGGATGTAGAGCTGTGTTTGCGGGGAAAGGTTCAAAATATGTGTTGCCAGCACTTTCCTGATGGTCCAGTTAAGACTTCACCTCTCAACACAGGGAGTGCTGGTTGGATCCCTTGTTGGAGAGCTGAGATCCCACATGCCTTGAGGCTAAAAAACCAAAACATATAACAAAAGCAGTATTGTAGCAAATTCAATAAAGACTTTTTAAATGGTCCACATTAAAAAAACTCTAAAAAAAATGTATATATATATACATGCTGCCAAGTAATTGGTGTGAGTTACAAAACAGGGTGTACAATTACATCTGGGGTTTAAAATATACCTAGGGAGAAAGATTGAAGGCAGGAGGAGAAGGGGATGACAGAGGATAAGACGGTTGAATGGCATCACCAACTTGATGGACATGAGTTTGAGTAAGCTCCGGGAGTTGGTGATGGACAGGAAGGCCTGGCGTGTTGCAGTCCAGTCTCAAAGAGTCAGACATGACTGAGCAACTGAACTGAACTGAGGGAGAAAGAACCAAAAGAGAAGGAGGCTACCTTGATGCTAGAAAGAGGGGGACTGTGTTTGGAGAACCAACCGGGCTGACACTGCAGGAATGTCATGGTCCTGAGGAATCAAAGAATGACCTGGCTTTGAGCGCCAGGCTGCAGGGCTTAGACTTGGGTTTTCTGGGTTTGCAGGGCAATCTCCTGTGGTCCTCGACAGTGACAGCGAGAGTCACAGAAGCAGGAGCTGGAGGGGTCGAGACCAGAGGAGACGAGAGTCCCCAGGCAAATAAACGCAGGCCCTCTGAGGTCTCGGACAAGCCAGGCTCTCTGAGCATGAAGAGGGCAAGACAGGCCTGGACGCTGCCTACCCCTGTTATTGGCTGAATCGTGTCTCCCTCCAAATCTTTGTTAAACTTCTACCTCTCAGGACCCTGGGGCTTCCCTGATAGCTCAGCAGGTCAAGAATCCACCTGCAATGCAGGAGACCCCAGTTCAGTTCCTGAATCAGGAAGATCCCCTGGAGAAGGGAAAGGCTACCCACTCCAGTACGCTGGCCTGGAGAATTCCATGGACTGTATAGTCCATGGGGTCACAAAGAGTCAGACACGACTGAGTATTTTTCACTTTCCCAGGACCTCCGAATGTGACTGTATTTGGATATACGATCTCTGCAGAATTAATCAGGTTAAAATGAAGTTGTTAGGGTGGACCCTAATCAACTGGTGTCCTTATAAGAAGGGGAGATGAGGACACAGACAGACACAGAGGGAAAGCCATGTGAAGACTCAGAAAAAAAAACACGTCAAGGAGAGACCTCAGAGGAAATCAAACCTGCAGACTTAACCCTGGGCTTCCAGCCTTCACAACTGAAGAAATGTGTTATTTAAGCCCCCCAGCCTGGAGCGGTTTGTTCAGGCAGCCCCAGCAAACTCCTACAGGCCAGATGTAGGAGGACTTGTCAATCCTTCCCTGGGGAAAGCCAGGACCACTGCAGATACCCATAGAAAGACCAGAGAACTCCCAGGGGAGACTCTGGGGCTCCCGCACCTCCAGTCTCCATCTTCAGCACTGTACAGCAAGCATGTCCTTCTGAGGAGAGCTAATATGGGCTTTTATCGTAACCGATAGGAGTACTGGGGGCCAAGTAACCCTGTCTTGGTCTCAGAGTGAGATTAATGAAGCAACAAAGGACTTTTCTCCTTTATTTTCTGATTATTAAACCATCAAGTTCTTTGCTCTATCCCAATTTTCATCGTAATTCCAAACTTATATCCACAGCAAATAAAATATCACTTGGCCTAAACAAGTTCTATTCAAATGTTTTCAGTACAACCTGAAATTCTTAAGTGAATGGATCCTTGACGTAAGTAAACACTGTCATTCAGTAGGAAGGATGGAGATGAAAATGAAGATGGAGGTGAAGATGGAGATGAGATGGAGATGAGGTGGAAATGGAGATAGAGGTGTGTGTGTGTGTGGTAGTTGCTCAGTCGTGTCCAACTCAGTGATCCCGTGGTCTGTCCATGGGGTTCTCCAAGCAAGAATACTAGAGTGGGTAGCCATTCCTTTTTCTAGGGGATCTTCCTGACCCAGGGATAGAACCCAGATCTCTTGCATTGTGGGCAGATTCTTTACCATCTGAGCCCAGATGTGTATAGGCATATATGTGTGTATATATCTGTGTGTGTGTATATATATATATACACATATATGTACATATATATGTATGTATATATATATATACAGATATATAGGCATAGATATAGAAGTACAGGCACAGATTTGTATGTATAGCTATAGAGGTATAGGTATATAGCCTACAACTTTGTCATTTTATCCAAGACTTAATGAAATGCCCAAATTCCTCTACGGAGACAAACGTGATTTTTTAGAGAATTTTAAAATACTGTACGAGGTCGCGCTCTCTTTCAGTACCAGCAGGTGGCTTCTCTGAGCAAATTCAATGGCTAGCAGGAGAGATATTTTCAATCACCTTTATCCCCAAAACAGGCTTCACCGGTGAAAAATGGCATTGGCTTACCGAATCCCTCAGAGCCCTCTTGGTCCCAAAACAGCGAGCAGAGTCCGTCAGCTCAGTGAGTGGACCAGATTCTCACTTTCGCTTCCCTGTTTTCTGTACTGTGAGAAAATAAGTCAAAATTGAAAAAACTAGGAGCTGATGGTGGTGTGTGCTAAGTGACTTCAATCATGTCCCACGCTTTGTGGCTCTACGGACTGCAGCCTGCCAGACTCCTCCAGACAACAATACTGGAGTGGGTTGCCATGCCCTCCTTCAGGGGATCTTCTCAAGCCAGGGGCTGAACCTGTGTCTCTTATGTCTCGGGCACTGGCAGACAGATTCTTTACCACTAGCTGGTGATGCTGAGAGATACAGTGTGGACGCATGTGATGACTCCTGCTGAACTAGACGCTTAAAAATGGGGAAGATGGCAGATTTTATGTCAGGTCAATGAATGATTTCATATGTCAACGAAAAATAATGTTTAAAAATGTTGAATGAAAAAGTACCTCATTGTAGGCAGTCTTGCTTCATGTATTACTTACTGGGTCATGTTTGTTTCCTGCTACTCATAAATGTATGTATTTTATTTCCAGATCTTTTTCCCAAGTTGCTGTTACAAAAGAGTATTCTGCCAAGTGTAGATACAATTACACATGTTAAAGCACATCTGGAGTCTGAAGTAGCTAAGTGGCTATGAAACTGAGAAATATATTCATAGCTGCAGGAACCATAATAGGCAGAGGACTTTCCTTTTGGTTTTTGGTTTTGAAAAGAGATTTTTATTATAAAGAAAAACAATTCCAGCAAATTGTACAGAAATACTGGTTTTTATACCATCCTAGAAGAAAATTTAGGGTGTTTTTTTAATGTAGAAAAGTTATTAAAGTTGGGATCTTAAATTGTGAAGGGAGGAAAAAAAAACACCATTGAGTGTCAAAATTCTAAAAGCAGAACTCATTTTGTGCAATGAACACATGGAAAGACTACTGTATAATTTTTGTTTTGTTTTTTCTTTGTTTTATTTTTCTTTTAAATGAGGGAAAGCTTTGCTTAAGGGTTGCCTACTTTAATTGGAGTAAATCTGAATGATCCTACTCCTTTGGAGTAAAACTTAGAGCTTACCCGTTTCCAATTGTATTTAGCTTCTGGTTGGAATTTGAATAAATGAAAACCTAAATAAAATAGATGAAAGTTCCCTGACTGTTCAGGTGAATACACACGCACACGCACACACACAAACACACACACAAACACACACACACAATATTAAATGAAATTGGTTCTGAGCTTTTGCTAACTGTGGGAGCTCGAGAAAGCAGCTTAACCCCTGACTCCCAGCTCCTTCTCCGCCATGGGGGATCCTAACACTTGCATCTCAGGCTGAGCCAGAATTTGGGGGGAATTTTGGGAGGACGGCTGCAATGGAGGCACCGACCGTGTTAGCATCCTTCCTCCTCTGACTTGTCCGCTCAGCTCGGCAGCCGTGTGTCTGGGGCTCCTCTCTGCAGACCGGGCAGGCACCTTTTTCTGTCTCCCAGTGCCCATGGAGGCAGAGAGGCGAGCCCCAGCGTGTTTCCACCCATGTTTCCCTTTGTGACCCATGACCTTCTGCATCAGCCTTTCAGGGCCTCAGCTTGGAAACGACATCCATGCTCCCCACCCCTGAGACCTGCTGAACCAGGAATCTGATGTTTCTCAGGTGTGATGAAGTTTGACCACCACAGCTCTGAAGAAACAAGCACCAGCAGTTGAAATGCAGTCAGCTGAACAAGGCCGAGCACAGCCAGTGGGCGCCAGTGAATGTGGTGTCCGGGCACAGGGAGCTGGGCCACCACACAGAGGAGCGGTCACACTCCCTGGGGACCCCCAATGTCACCCCCAAGGCTCCTTGTCTGCAAGGGTAGAAAAAGGTCAACATAAGCACTTTTCACCCAGAGCTAGGGTTCTTTCTGCTATACGGGCTGTCTCCTTATTATATGCTACACTATACTATATATATGTGTATATATATATATATATATATATCTGCTGCTGCT
Organism: Bubalus bubalis; assembly: GCF_019923935.1. Taxonomy (NCBI): domain Eukaryota; kingdom Metazoa; phylum Chordata; class Mammalia; order Artiodactyla; family Bovidae; genus Bubalus; species Bubalus bubalis. Next base: position 113,208,463 of record NC_059162.1, on the reverse strand, counting down.
ACTGCTAAGTCACTTCAGTCATGTCCGACTCTGTGCGACCCCATAGTCGGCAGTCCACCAGGCTCCGCTGCCCCTGGGATTCTCCAGGCAAGAACACTGGAGTGGGTTGCCATTTCCTTCTCCAATGCATGAAAGTGAAAAGTGAAAGTGAAGTTGCTCAGTTGTGTCTGACCCTCAGCGACCCCATGGACTGCAGCCTTCAAGGCTTCTCCGTCCATGGGATTTTCCAGGCAAGAGTCCTGGAGTGGGGTGCCATTGCCTTCTCCGATATATCTACCATACATAAATACTATATATACAGTATGAGAGAGTGAGTGAGTGAAAGTTGCTCTGTCATGTCCATCTCTTTGCGACCCCATGAACTAGTCCATGGAATTCTCCAGGCCAAAATACTGGAGTGGGTAGCCTTTCCCTTCTCCAGGGGATCTTCCCAACCCAGGGATCAAACCCAGGTCTCCCACATTGCAGGTGGATTCTTTACCAGCTGAGCCACAAGGGAAGCCCAAGAATACTGGAGTGGGTAGCCTATCCCTTTTCCAGGGGATCTTCCTGACCCAGGAATCGAACTGGGGTCTCCTGCATTGCAGGCGGATTCTTTACCAACTGCGCTCTCAAGGAAACCCATATATACAGTATATTATAGTAAATGGCCCTAATGTACTATGTGCAGTATATATACAATATGTACTATATACTGACTCTGAGCTACTGCAGACTCCACGGGTCATGGGAGAGATGTCTCGGCCAGTTGTGTCCCTGAAAGTACCCATCTTCAAAGCAGGGCTGTCCTGCCCTCCTCCCCAGTCCCCACCCCTGGTATGGAGGCTTCCTATAGGAGATGTACAAAGGCCACGAAACACAGCCCAGATGTCAGCAGGTATGCAAGGGTGGCTCCCTTCCATCTCCCCAAGCTGCTCCCTCTCTAAACTCCCAACTTCCAGGTCCACTGGGGCCTCCTCCTCTCCAGGCACTTGGGCCAGCTCTCCCGCATCCCTCCCCACAAAGACTAGGCACAGCTGTGCGTGGCAGCCTTGCCCTCTGACTGAGTCTGCCCCACTGGACCTGGTTGTAAGGACACAGCCTCTGCCCCAGGGTGGGAGGGCCCATGTGAGCACTACATGAAGAGCCCACCCTTCAGGGAGAGGCTGCACTTGCAACTTCCCATGAGTTCATGAGCCCATCCTTCCCTGAGCATCTGCCTACACTCGCCCTGGCCCTGCCTCAAACTTTCATATGCGCATGAACCACCTGAGGATCTTGTTAGTGGCAGATCCTGGTTCAGCAGATAGAAGTCAGGATCAAGGATGCTACGTCTTTAACAGAAAGAATCAGATTTCTGCCAGGACCACAGTCAGCTCCAAGACCAGCAGCCATGAGAAAGGTAGGAACCAGAAAAGTGGTCAGGATAAAGTGCTGCCCACCTGAAAATGGTCCTCAGGTGAACCCAGGAACCATTTCTGCCTAGGAGAGAAGGGGTCCCTCTGGATTTTATGCTCCTCAGTCATCTCCCCAGCCCCCCAAATTCTGCTCCCCTGGCAGAATCAGAAGTAGCCAGCTCACTAAGGCACCAGTCTCTCCTCTGGTCTCCAGTGAGAGGCTCCTGTTCTAGCCATGAGTTCAAGGTGTCTGAGCACTGGCTGGCCTCAGCCTGACTTGCCCTGCACCACTTAAATTTCACTGCACCCCACTTCCATTGTAGGTCACCTGACAAGGGAACTGTGTGGCTTGACAGCTCTTTAGAGATCAGAGTTTTCCAGAGTGATTTGATAAGAAGCAGGGGCTTGAAACTCTCTCACACTCGTGGCTAGCCCTCCTCCATTACGCCAGACCTAAGAGACTTGATGAAGCTCTTTGATGGTTTTGCTGTGTCAGCCAAGTCGCTTTTCATGTGCGAAGCAACACTGGGACCAGATGCAAGAATGAACAGGAGTTTTTATAGACAAATGGAAATGGAAGTAAAAATAGAGACAGGGACAGGTAAAGAGATGGAGAAGATAAGGATGGAGATGTGGATGAAGATGAAGAGAGACAGAGATGATGGAGATGAAGATGAGAGAGGTACCAAAGTGAAACGGACCAAGAATAATTCAGACTCAGGGAGCAAGCATTTGATATTCACTAACATGAATGTAAACTGTGATAATGTTCCGGAGGCTTTTATAAGAACGCTCAGAATAAGACAGAAGACTGTAGCACCAAGCACTCCACCTCTGGAAGACAGGTCTGGATTCAAGCCCAGGCTCCAGGGCAACCCTGGACAAGGCCCCTGACTTCCCTGACTCGGTGTCTTCCCCTCCAGCAGCCCCTGTAAAGCTCTCAGCTCAGGGGTCATGATACAGGGTAAAAATCAGTGAATATCCAGCCCTGCTGAGAGAATTAAGCTCCTTACACACCGCAGTGAGCTCTCTGACAACAATGCACAAACACTCCATGACTGTCAGACAAGCTTGTCCGTGATGCTGATGGACAGAACTCAGAAAGTGGGTTATGAGACTTCAAGTAGATCCTTTCAAAAAGCCACGGAGGAAAGTGCACTTTGAAATCTGCAATTCCGATAGATGAAGCAAATGGGGTGGGGAGATGGAAGAATGTCTTTTGAGGAAATGTTTTTGGCCTGCCTCCAACCTGAGTGTGCTCCAGCTCCCAAGTATGAGAAGAAATGAAACTCTTTGAATATTGAAAATACACACAGTGGTCCATTTGGCCTATATGACCTTTCTCCATCCCATTTTAGAGCTTCGGGCAATAAGAACCCATTTCTTCCCTTTTACCCAAATTACTGAAACTTTGCTCGAGAAGACAAAAGACACTTTGAGTGATTTCTGACCACTTTTATGTGATAATGGTGTGAGAAGAAAAACGCATTCCAGGCCCACTTGGATTAGCGGAACTGCTTCGTCTTCTTTCTCCTTTGGGGGAGGGGAAATCCATCCAAAGGCAGAAAGGATGCTTGAATGCTATTTAAAAGCGTGATGGCTATGGGTGATGAAGTGTAATGGAAAAAAGAACACGCAAACAGTAGACAATTAGGATTATTAGAAGTATTACCATTCCACAGAGTGGTCCCTAAGTGGAAAAGGGTTCAAGTGTCAGAATCAAAAATAGCCAAGCGACCCCAAATGATAACTAAATATTTGTCCCCAAAGTAACCTGACGGGAAAGACATTTTCCAAGGTGAAAGCAACCACTACAGTTTGCTGACCCCTAGAAGTCCCATCCATCCAACCAGCATTGGCTGGCTGCCAGGATCCGGGCTGAAAAGTGAAAGTAAAAGGCGCTCAGTCGCGTCCGACTCTCTGCGACCCCATGGACTATACAGGCCATGGAATTCTCCAGGCCAGAATACTGGAGTGGGTAGCTTTCCCCTTCTCCAGGGATCTTCCCAACCCAGGGATGGAACCCAGGTCTCCCGCATTGCAGGCAGATTCTTTACCAGCTGAGCCACAGGGAAGCCCAGGATCCAGGCTAGGGGCTGCAAATTCAAACACATTGAAGAAAAAGACTGGACACGATGAATTCAGTCCAGTAAGAAGAATCTTGCAGGAGAAACTGGTGTCTGAATCGGGATTCTGGTCAGTTTCGGTGAGGCAGTCCATCCAGCAGCGAAGGATAGGCTTTCTGTTAAGCTTTCCTCTTTATACCCATTCTGTAACAACAACATCTCAGGTAAGAAAGCATTGGACCATTCACTCAATAATGAATTTCTGATTTTACCAGAAATTTAAATTCTGAAATTTATCATCACAAACTCGCTGTACAACTACGTGCATGTGTACACCTGTGACAATAGCTAATATTTATGGAGAGCCTGTTCTGTGTCAGGCACACTTCTTGGTTCTTGACATGTGCCGAGTCATGGAACCTCCCAGAAAACCTGGGGCGGGGGCACCACCACTACCACCAACCCCACTTTACAGATGATGCAACCGAGGCGCAGACGGCTTAGACAACTTGCCAAAGCTTACATTATGAACAAGCTCCAGAACCAGCATTGGAATCCAGACTGCGTGGTTCCGGAGCCCTTCTGTCTGACCTCTCTGTTACAGGCACATGTGCAGATGTGCACACACAAACATATGCCTAGACACACATGGATACATGCACACACACAAATACCTGCTTACACACAGATACATACAAACACATGTCCACATACACAGATACACACACAAACACGTGCCTACACACTCATAGATGCATGCATGCACACAAATATGTACCTACACATTCATCATAGATACCTGCACAGACACAGACACATATCCACACACACATAGATACAGGCACACACACAAACACATACCCACACACACACACCCAGTCAGAGTTACTCAGAGTCATGGGGAGGCAAGGTGGCCCAAATCAAAAGCAAAGAAAGGTCAGGGCTGTTTCAGCTGTCCTTTCCAGCCTTTCTATTGTGAGACAAGTTATGTTTTCAGGGATTTCCAAGGACTGCCCTTGACATCTTCACTGACGTGTCCAATATGCACATCCCAGACTCAGTAGGTCCCATCCACGGTGTCTGAGTCCCAGCCATCTCCTCCCTCCCTTAACCTGCACCCTCCCCAGAGCAGCTCACAGGCCCCTGGAGTCGGCCTCCACCCTGGAGTCATTCCCGGTTCTTCTCTTTCCCCTGTGACCCAACCCACCTGTAATCCCTATTGTCTCTGCCTCCAGTTCCAATCCTGCAAACCCCAAGCCTGCCACATCTCTGATACCTGCCGCTCCCTCCTCCCGCTCAGGCTCTGCCACCTCTCTCCTGGAAGCTGATTTGCCAGTTTTGCTTCCACGATCCACTCTCCCGCTTCTCCAAAGCCATCTCGTCAAAGCCCTCATCAGACTGTATCAGCCCCCTCTTTACACTCTTCGGGTGGCCTCCCGCTGAAGTCGGGACAAAACCTACCCCTCTTGTCCTCATCCAGCTCCTGGTGTTTCCCATCTTCCCCAGATCTTCCAGCACGTGGCTGCTTTGAGGATGCGGAGGGTAGAGGTTAAGAATTCAGGCTCCAGGAGGGCACTGCCTCCACCATTGCCCCTGGGTGATCTTGGGCAGGTTTCCTAACCTCCTTTGTGCCTGTTTCTTCACCTAGAAAACAGTGAAGATAATCATAGTATCTACCCAGGGCTCTTGTGAGAACTAATGAGTGAACCCACGTGAAGCACTTAGAGCACTGCCGTTCCTAAGCAATGTGCTCTGTGGTTATTGTTATTGCTATTATCATCAAATCAATTGTGAACTTTGACTCTAGAGTCAGACCACCACTCACTGCTGGCTGTGTGACCTTGGACAAATTCCTTGACTTCTCTGGGCTCAGTTGTCTTGTTTGTACATGCAGATAATAATTACACCATCCTCACAGATATTTTGTGAGGATTTTATTAGTTAATCTGTGCCACACACTAAAGATAGTACTTGGCACCTAGGAAGCATTCAGAAATGCTCATTATCATCATTGTTGTATTCTTAATAGCCTTCTCCTCCAGGTCTGCGTTCAACCATCCCCTCAGTCAGGAAGTCCTCCCTGATCCCCCAAGTCAATCACTGTGTGTTCTGGCACCTTGTCCTGTTTTCCATCCCTGCATTGATCACCACCAGCTGTTCGATTCTGCTGCTCCGTGTTACTGACCACCTCTCTCCATCCAACCTTTACTCAGCTTCACCAGGGAGACAGCAGCCTTGTCTTCTTGACAAGCCTTTCCCCTGGGCCTGGAACAGTGCTTAGCACTCGGTGTTGTGTTAGTTGCTCAGTCGTTTCAGACTTTGTGTGGAGCCTGTAGCCCGCAGGCTCCTCTGTCCATGGACTTCTCCAGGCAAGAATACTGGAGTAGGTAGCCATTTCCTTTTCCAGGGGATCTTCCCAACTCAGGGATTAAACCCAGGTCTCCCCCATTGTAGGCAGATTCTTTACTGTTCTGAGCTGCCAGGGATCAGTAAAAGCCAAATGAACAAAATAAGTCACAGAAGTCAATTGCCACATATGGAAATGCCCCTTTGTTCCCTGGGGTTGTTATTCTGCTGCCCGAGTTCCTGTCCAGTCATTGCTGCACCTCAAACCGTAACAGGAGGTCTTGACATCGTATTGTATGTTCTGCTGTTCTTACGCGCTACCATCCAATCAGTGCTCTCTGTGGTTCAATGGCAAGTCTACCCTGGTGCCCAAGTGCAGACACACTTTCTGGTGTTTCCCTCTCTCCCCTCTCTCTTTACTCACTGATTCATTTCTTTACCCATCCTTTGTTTCGTTCATCAACCCGCCACTAACGGAGCACCAACCACGAGCTGATCTAACACTGAGCACCCAAGTCTCCAAGACTGGTAAGACCTGGTACCTGCTTTAAGCATCGCAGTATAGCAGAGGATGAAGGTGCTGCATCATAGAATAGGAGGATAAGAAAAACTACCCGTCCATCCTGTTCCTACAGGAGCAAGAACCACGGGATTTGTGTGTGTGTATTAGTTGCTCAGTCATGTCTGACTCTTTGCAACCTTACTCCTCTGTCCATCAGATTCTCCAAGCAAGAATACTGGAGTAGGTGCTGTTCCCTTTCACCAGGGGATCTTCCCGACCCAGGGATCCAACCCGGGTCTCCCCAATGTCAAGCAGATTCTTTAGTGTCTGAGCCACCTGGGAAGCCCAAACATGGAATGCCTGTCAGCAAATAGATGGGTGTGGCTAGAGTTTAAGGGTGGAAGCTGGATTGAGGGACAGGAGATTGAGCAGGTGGGAGGGGGCCTTGTGTGAGCCTGGGAGAGGACTTTGGAATGTATCTTGGGAGCACATAGGCACTGAAGAGCTTTATCACAGGGTCATCTCCCGAGCTGTGTTTTAGGAAGATCATCCTTGAGTCTTCCCAGTGGTCAAGTTAAGAATGAAAATGAAGACACAATTTTGTCTCAACAAGAGAAGAGGAGAGTGATAGTGATGATGAAGAGGAGGGATGGTTTTTATTATCATAAAAGGTCTAGAATGTAGGATATGAGAAAGAAGGGGAATCAACCAAGCTGTCCAGATCATGCTTGGAGGCTTATACACAACTGTTTCTAATTCACTTGCACTGTGCTCCTTGCAACTGCAATGGAAACCCTCTTGCAAAAACCATCAGAGCTGGTGGTAGGATGCAGTTTCTTTAAAGAGCAGCAAAAATTTAAAGACTCCTGACATGCATTCAATTGAAAATGCTATGGTAAATTGAATCATAGCCCCCAAAGATGTCCGTGGCCCAATGCCCGGAACCTCAGTTCAATTCAGTCACTCAGTCATATCTGACTCTGAGACCCCATGGACTGCAGCACTCCAGGCTTCCCTGTCCATCACCAACTCCAAGAGCTTTCTCAAACTCTTATCCATCAAGTCGGTGATGCCATCCATCATCTCATCCTCTGTCATCCCTTCTCCTCCTGCCTTCAATCTTTCCCAGCATCAGGATCTTTTCTAAACACTCAGTTCTTCGTGTCAGGTGACCAAAGTTTTGGAGCTTCAGCTTCACCATCAGTCCCTCCAATGAATATTCAGGACTGATCTCCTTTATGATTCACTGGTTGGATCTCCTTGCAGTCCAAGGAACTCTTAAGAGTCTTCTCCAACACCACAGTTCAAAAGCATCAATTCTTCAGTACTCTACCTTCTTTACGGTCCAGTCTACCATCCATACATGACTACTGGAAAAACCATAGCTTTGACTAGACAGACCTTTGTTGGCAAAGTAATGTCTGTGCTTTTTAATATGCTGTCAAGGTTGGTCATAGCTTTTTTCCAAGGAGCAAGAGTCTTAATTTCATGGCTGCAGTCACCATTTGCAGTGATTTTGAAGCCTAAGAAAATAAAGTTTCTCACTTTTTCCATTGTTTCTCCATCTATTTACCATAAGGTGGTGGGACTGGATGCCATGATCTTAGTTTTCTGAATACTGAGTTTTAAGCCAGCTTTTTCACTCTCCTCTTTCACTTTCATCAAGAAGCTCTTACATTCCTCTTTGCTTTCTACTATAAGGGTGGTGTCATCTGCATATCTGAGGTTATTGATATTTCTCCCGGCAATCTTGATTCCAGTTTGTGCTTCATCCAGTCTGGCATTTCACATGATGAACTCTGCATGTAAGTTAAATAAGCAGGGTGACAATATACAGCCTTGACGTACTCCTTTCCCAATTTGGAACCAGTCCATGTCTGATTCTAACGGTTGCTTCTTGACCTGCATACAGATTTCTCAGGAGGCAGGTTAGGTGGTCTGGTATTCCCATCTCTTTAAGAATTTTCCACAGAACCTACTAAAATGTTAGATCACATGGCCAAGAGGAATTAAGATTTTCTTGGATTCTCCAATGGGGCCAAGATAATTACAACCATCCCCTTCTCCTCCTGCCTTCAATCTTTCCCAGCACCAGGCTCTCAACATACTAAAAAGCAGAGATAGTTTGCTGACAAAGGTCTGTCTAGTCAAAGCTATGGTTTTTCCAGTAGCCACATATGGATGTGAGAGTTGGACCATAAAGAAGGCTGAGTGCGGAAGAATTGATGCTTTCAAACTGTGGTATTAGAGAATTCTCTTGAGAGTTCCTTGGACTGCAAGGAAATCCAACCAGTCAATCCTAAAGGAAATCAGTCCTGAATATTCATTGGAAGGACTGATGCCGAAGCTGAAACTCCAATATTTTGGCCACCTGATGCGAAGAGCCCAGTCATTGGAAAAGACCCTGGTGCTGGGAAAGATTGAAGACAGGAGGAGAAGGGACAACAGAGGATGAAATGGTTGGATGGCCTTATAGACTCAATGGGCATGAGTTTGAGCAAACTCTGGGAGATGGTGAAGGACAGGAAGCCTGGTGTGCTGCAGTCTATGAGGTCGCAAAGAGTTGGGCACAATTGAGCGACTGAACAACAACAACAACATATACACATATGCACTTTTTTAGATTTCCTTCCCATTTAGGTCACCACAGATCATCGAGTAGAGTTCCCTGTGCTATACAATAGGTTCTCGTTAGTTATTTTCTACTTTTTTGATGGGATTTCTTTGCACATGACCAACCCTCTTGGGTGAATTATGAAAAGAGTTCCCAGGTTAACTTCCATCTGAGGTGTTCACATTGCCCATGGGACACTTGTCATCTTTGTCCTGCTAAACCTTGGGAATCCTTACTGCCCTGTAGTAGACTTATTTTTATCCTACCACCTGAAATGCAGGGCATGTCAACCAGTCTGTCGCCTATGCAGATGTCCAGCTAGGGAATCAGGGTCAGAATCCCTTTCTTGAAAGTCCTTCTCGCTGCCTCCTGGCTCCAGCACTCTTTACAAGAGCACGTAATTCATGGCTTTTAGGATTTTCTTCTTTCAACTCCCTGAGCCTGTTGTTAGGCAGACTAGAGGAGAATAATGCAAACCTAAGTAATACGACAGAGGATGAGATGGTTGGATGGCATCACTGACTCAGTGGACATGAGTTTAGTAAACTCCAGGAGTTGGTGATGGACAGACAGGGAGGTGTGGCATGCTGCAGTCCATGGAGTCGCAAAGAGTCAGATACGACTGAGCAACTGAACAGAACTGAAGTGATACGATCCTAGTTACGAGCTATAAGGACCAAGCCTGGTTAGGGTTAGGGTTAGTCGTTTAGCCATGTCCAGCTCTTTGCAACCCATTGTCTGCAGCCCATCAGGCTCCTCTGTCCACGGAATTCTCCAGACAAGGATACTGGAATGGGTGGCTATTCTTTCTCCATCAATGGTGGAAGGAGAGGTTCAAAGTCCTTCTAAAAAGTGACTGAGTAGCAGCAAGGATTTGATGTGGCCTGGACCAAATCCAGAAGATTCTACAGAGCAGATTAACAGCACCATTCACATCTTGTGACTCAGCTAAATGGGAAAAAGGTGAGAGTGTTAGTCTCTCAGTCGTGTCTGACTTTTTGCAACCCCATGGAATATCCACGGAAATCTCCAGACAAGAATACCAGAGTGGGTTGCAATTTCAACTCAGGACTCAGCTAAGCACAGACCAATTAAGAACACTTCCTTGGTACTATTTATTGATTGCTCTTATTACTTTTATTGGCCTTTGTTACATTAATTACAATAACAGAGTGGGCTTCCCAGGTGGCACAGCAGTAAAGAATCTGCCTGCCAATGCAGAAGAGGCAACAGACACAGGTTCGATCCCTGGGTCAGGAAGATCCCCTGGAGGAGGAAATGGCAACCCACTCTAGTACTCCTGCCTGGAAAATTCTGTGGCCAGAGAGGATCCTGGCAGGCTCCAGGCTGTAGGGTCTCAAAGAATCAGACACAGCTGAGCACCGCACACACAGCACACCCAATAACAGAGTAAAGACGGGAAATGTCGAAGTCCAGGCAAACAGGATCATGTTTTGTTGGCAATGGTCAGGCTGTGTCAGAAATGCCAGTGAGCAAGAGTCACAAACCCATGCCTGAGCACTAGCTTCGGCACTCGCCCTGGAAGTCACTGCCCTGCTCTGCTCATCAGAGCTCTCGGTTCTTCAGGCTAAACAGTGACACCTCCCTGCCTGGATGTGGCTGCCTCAGAAGGCAAGTTTTCATATGCTGAAAAGCTCTATTTGCATCTGGTTTCTCTTTGTTCCCTGGGGTTGTCATGCTGTTGCCTGGGTTCCTGTAACAAAGCACCCGGCCCCTGGTGATGCTCAATCAGGCTCGGCTAAAGCCCTGGCAGCCAGCTATCCCAGCAAGCATCAAAGGATGAGAGGAAGGGCCTGGTGCTATCTGCATCCGTGCGTAGGACCCTCAGAATGGAGAAGCCTAGAGCCACAAAACACAGCAGAAGAAAGCTTTGTACTTTCTTTGGAGTATATCATCTTTGATTAATTGGAGAATGTGGGTTGAGGATCTAATGTATACATCTTCAGCCTTTACCTAAAAACGTATGGCTCTGACAACAAGCAAGACTCAACGCACATAGACGTGGAGTCCTAGGAACTGGGGGTGCACTGGTGTGTGAACTTTTGAACTGTTTTGAACTTCTCTGACCCCTGACTAACTTTTTCCTAATCCCGGAATGGGATAAATAATCCAGACGTAAATACATTCGATGTCTGGTTGTTTATTTTCCCATAAACAACAAACACATGGAAAATTAGTTCCTGTGTGATGTGATATCTCAGGTGTCAACCACCTTGGGCCTTGGGGAGGTGACAGCACAATAGCCGTGTCCCCTGTGGTTCCTGGCACTGCCGGCGCCCAAGAAATGTTCACTGACTGATGGATGGACCGAGCCATCTGCCTGCAGCCACAGTCACGTCAGATGGCCATGATGTACGCTGTGATGTGACACCGAGAACAAACACGGGCTTTCTGCCTGTGCTTCTGCCTCCTGTTGAATTTGAGTCCCTTTTCTACCTTCCCTTGAAGGTAAGATGTCTCCTTTATCAGGAGACTCTTGTCTGCAAACAAGTCTTTTTCTAGGGTAAGTGACAAAAAGGCATCAAAGATAGAAGGCAGCAGGCACCATCCTATTTATGCTGCAGGGTTGAATGGAAATGCACATGAGTACTTATCTTCATAGTTCAGTTTAGTCGCTCAATTGTGTCCAACTCTTTGCATGGACTGCAGCATGCCAGGCTTCCCTTTTCATCACCAACTCCCAGAGCTTATTCAGACTCATGTCCATTGCATCGGTGATTCCATCCAACCATCTCATCCTCTGTCGTCCCCTTCTCCTCCCACCTTCAGTCTTCCCCAGCATCAGGGTCTTTTCCAAGGAGTCAGTTCTTCGCATCAGGTGGCCAAAGTATTGGAGTTTCAGCATGATTCTTTTTCCTTGAAGAATTATTTCCTTCTTTCTCTGTCTGTATCTCTATCTGCCTCTGTCTTTCCTTCTCTCTCTTTCCTCATCTTTATTTTATAGTTTCTCTTTCACCAATGCTGCTGCTGCTGCTAAGTCACTTCAGTCATGTCCGACTCTATGTAACCCATAGACGGCAGCCCACCAGGCTCCCCCGCCCCTGGGGTTCTCCAGGCAAGAACACTGGAGTGGGTTGCCGTTTCCTTCTCCAATGCATGAAAGGAAAAGTGAAAGTGAAGTTGTTCAGTAGTGTCCTACTCTTAGCGACCCCATGGACTCCAGACTTCCAGGCTCCTCCATCCATGGGATTTTCCAGGCAAGAGTATTGGAGTGGGGTGCCATCGCCTTCTCCCTTTCACCAATGACTCACTAACAAAAGTCAGTTACCAAATCAGAACTGTTTTATTGTGGTTGTTTTGTCTGAATGATTGCTTTGGCAAAGATAATTGAGAACCCTAGCTGGAATCTCAATCACTGCCTAAAATGTTCACTTCATTGTGGAATCTTGTGTCTACACCAGATCCTATGGAACCCTCAATTGTCTGGGCTGTAAACTTGCTCTCAGGCCAACTGCAGACCCGGCTTCTGCTCCCACCAACTTCTGAAGCAATGGCTTTCCCCCTGAGGCTCAGGGAGAGCCACCCTCAGAGCAACCAGCCTTAAGGGTGTCCACAGGTGTTCCCAACCCTCCCGGTCTCCCTCTTTGGTGTCACCACTCCTGGTCAGAGAGTCAGACAGCATCAGAAGGTAAGAAAGGAACACCCAAGTCACAGGCTTCTCTGGTGCCCGTACTGACAGAGAAACCCCGCCACTGGAAGCAGTTGAAAGCAATTATTGAAAGCAATTTAAATTCTAAATACATGGTATTTCAGAGAAAAAAACTGCAATGAAATGACACTTTCATGAAAAATATATGAGGTTGCTTCCAGTAATTATAGATCGGTGCGGATATGTTTCTTTCATTGGCCATTAATTTAAATCAATTATTTATCAAGTCCTGTGATGCTGTGTGCAGAAAACCACTTAGGACTGGCTACTTTAATGTGTTCTTTAAAGGGACAGATCATAGATTTCACTTCAAGGTTTCTTTTTTTCCCCTATGACTGACATGGAAAGGAAAAGTATACTGTTGGGATCAAAATTAAGGGGGTCCTTGCAATGAAGCACCCACTGCCCCTACAACTAAGGTGAGAATTTTACAACTTTTTTTTTTGCCATTAGCTTCTCTGATTACAGACAGTGGTATTGTTAAGAATATCCTTGGTGGTCCAACACGACAGGCATCTTAGGAACTGTCCTTGTGTAGATATGTTCCTGATTAGGTGACTTATTTGGTGTTGCGGCCTCACACGTAATTATAAGATCAGAACTATTCCAGGTTTCTATACGACATCTGGTCAACCCTCTGAAAGTGTGAAAGTGATAGTCACTCAGTTGTGTCCAACTCTTTGCTACGCTATGGACTGTAGCCCGCCAGGTTCCCCTGTCCATGGAATTTTCCAGGCAAGAATACTGGAGTGGGGAGCCATTCCCTTCTCCAGAGGAGCTTCCCAACTCAGGGATCAAACCCAGGTCTTCTGTATTGCAGGTAGACTTTATCACATCTGAGCCAATACCCTCTAGGCAGCATGAAAACTCAAAACTTAGGTCCAGCTGATAATATTTCACATATAGCTGTTTTATTCTCTTTTCTTTTTGCTTTTCTGCTGTTTTCGGTTCCTGGATCTCTAATGATAACAAAGGTGCCTCCTCTATACAGAACACTTTCTGAGTATCAGGGAAGAAGAATTAGGAAAAAATGCTGAAGACGGCTCCAAGATAGAAGCAGTACCATTGGCAACATTAGGGAAGATTGTGTTAACTGTAAGATGAGCTCGATTGCAAGGAGTCATTCCACTGACTCAGACTACTCCAACATAAGTGAATTCCAACCCAGCTCACAAACTCCCGCCAGCCTCCTGGTGGTTATCACCAGCTGGGGACGCATCTCTTTTCACTCACACCTGCCTGTGGTCTCATGCTCTGCTTCTGGCAGCCATCGGTGCCCCATTGCCTCATATGCTTTCTCTCCCCCATGCTTTGCCTGTTGTTTTGCTCTAGCACCCAGACGTTTTCTCTTCCACGTTCCTTGCCTGGCTAACTCCTATGCTCAGCATCGAAGGTCCAACTCAAGCCCTTCCTGTCTCAAGAACTTTCTCAGGTGGCACCAGCCACTTCCTGTCCTTTGCTTCTCCAAGTCCTACATCATGAGACCATAATTGCCACTTCATTTTTCAGGCTCCCTTCTATGTCATGGGGCTCCCCAGGTGGCACTAGTGGTAAAGAACCCCCCTACCAATGCAGGATACTAAAAGACGTGGATTTGATCTCTGGATCCGGACTATCCCCTGGAGGAAGGCATGGCAACCCACTCCAGTTTTCTTGCCTGGAGAATCCCATGGACAGAGAAGCCTGGAGGATTACAGTCTATGGGGTCACAAAGAGTCAGACATGCCTGAAGCAACTTAGTACGCACGCCTCTGTTTGGTGGCTTCTAAGAGGGTGGAGATTGTGCCTTTTGCATCCTGGTAATCTCAGGACATTCTTGTATTCTCAGAGCAGTCAGGGAGAGAGTACTCGGTATGTGCTGTGTAATTCATGAACTTCATAAAAAACTGGCAAACCGACTAACCCTAGAGCCTCCCTAGGAGGACGTGTTCCTTGTTGACAGGCTCAGAAATGCTTCATCAGTTTCAAACCCCAAGGTCTGAATTCTTTTCTTCTGAATGATTCACACACTAGATGCCTTCTACAAACATTCTAAATTGCAATTTCATTTTAGATTTAGAAAGTTGGTTTAAAAAAAAAAATCCGCTGAAGGAAGAGTGGCTTTGTAGACCTTATTCATAGAAAAGGATGAAGAAATGGTATTGATTAGATCATAGATTTGATTCAGTAAAAGAATAAGACTGTAAATGGGAACTAATAAAACCAGAAAAAACTTCTCATGTTTAAATAGTTCCTTATCAGTTATAAAGTACTTTTGAAGTATACCATGTCATTTTAGTTACCCATCAGATCAGACCAGTCGCTCAGTTGTGTCTGACTCTTTGCGACCCCATGAATCGCAGCACACCAGGCCTCCCTGTCCATCACCAACTCTTGGAGTTCACTCAGACTCACGTCCATCGAGTCAGTGATGCCATCCAGCCATCTCATCCTCTGTCGTCCCCTTCTCCCCTTGCCCTCAATCCCTCCCAGCATCAGAGTCTTTTCCAATGAGACAACTCTTCTCATGAGGTGGCCAAAGTACTGGAGTTTCAGCTTTAGCATCATTCCTTCCAAAGAAATCCCAGGGCTGATCTCCTTCAGAATGGACTGGTTGGATCGGGACTCTCAAGAGTCTTCTCCAACACCACACTTCAAAAGCATCAATTCTTCGGTGCTCAGCCTTCTTCACAGTCCAACTCTCACATCCATACATGACCACAGGAAAAACCATAGCCTTGACTAGATCAATCTTTGTGGCAAAGTAATGTCTCTGCTTTTGAATATGCTATCTAGGTTGGTCATAACTTTCCTTCCAAGGAGCAAGTGTCTTTTAATTTCATGGCTGCAGTCACCATCTGCAGTGATTTTGGAGCCCCCCAAAATAAAGTCTGACACTATTTCCACTGTTTCCCCATCTATTTGCCATGAAGTGATGGGACCGGATGCCATGATCTTAGTTTTCTGAATGTTGAGCTTTAAGCCAACTTTTTCACTCTCCACTTTCACTTTCATCAAAAGGCTTTTTAGTTCCTCTTCACTTTCTGCCATAAGGGTGGTGTCATCTGCATATCTGAGGTTATTGATATTTCTCCCAGCAATCTTGATTCCAGCTTGTGTTTCTTCCGGTCCAGCATTTCTCATGATGTACTCTGCATATAAGTTAAATAAACAGGGTGACAATATACAGCCTTGACGTACTCCTTTTCCCATTTGGAACCAGTCTCAGTTAAATGCCAGACTACACCACATTAAGCTTAGGTATCCAGCCTGGCAGTGTAGTATATGGGTCATATAGATCTTGTTGAAGAGGGTCTGCTTTAAACCCAGACAGCCTTGTTCCAATCACAACCATCACAGACTAGCTGTGTGACCCCAGTTTCATAGACTCTCTGTTCAATGAAGGTGGTGATTGAATTTTCTAGAGTCATCGTGAGATATAAAATGAATTATGCTATGATTCTCAACCTTGGCTGCATATTGGAGCTCTCACAGAGGCTTTTTAAAAACACTAATGCCCAGGCCACCCCAGACCAATGATCGTGAGTATCTGGGTGGCAACTGGCCATCCAGACATCACTATTTTAAAAGCTCCCCAGGTGATTCTAATGGGAAGGCAGCATTGAGACTTGCCAAGCTAAGTGATGGAAATCACAGGGCCAGACACACACATAACATGTTGTTCAGAAGATGGGGCCATTCTTGTTATTTTGTGTGTGATTTCCAGCTGGTTTACCTGCAGCTTCATGGGAGGGGGCTTCTGGATGATGCTTGATTTCCATTTTACTGATTTTCCTTTTATCTTAGTTATTCATGTGGGAAATCTCTTTAAAATATGCTACAGACTGGGACTTCCCTGGTGGTCCAGTGTTATATGGTTTCCAGTCCATAAAAAAAAAAGAAAGTTGTATATTAAGAATGCGAGACAGAAGTTGATGTGCTAACAGCAAGAAGCAAAAATTAAAATATCTTGGAAGAGACAAAACAAATTTAAATATTACTTAGATTGTGTTCTGCAGAACACAGGGGTCTTACAATTTTGAGAAGTGATAAATAAGTCCATCTTGAAGGTGCAATTAGCATACAAATGTTCTGAGAATTTTGTACCAAAAAAAAAAAAAAAAAAAAAGGTTTAACTTAGTTTAAACTGGGGTTCCAACCAGGAAGCTTTTCTTTTTAAGATCTTGCAAAATAAGTTTCCCGTGAAACACAGTTTGGGAAATGCTAATGTAAATGTATATAACTTTAAAGAACTAAGCAGGAGACATTTGCTACTTGTTAAAAGTGTTTCAAATATCACAGAAGCTTTACCAGAAGGTTTTACCAATTTGCTAAATAAATAGTTCTCATGTTATTAACACTGTTTCAAAATACACACACATACACACAAAGCACATGAGATGGAAAACTTCCCAATTTACTCTACCAAGCAAGAAATGCTAAGACAACAAAAAATCTGAACAATACAGGAAAAGAAACAATACTATGAATCAGGCTCACTTACAAAGATCAAAGAAGGTGGAATCCAGGAGCAGAAGGGACAAGGACAAAACTCTTTGACCAAATAGGGCATAATCTGGGATTATTTAACATTGAGAAATGAATGAAGATAATCCATAACAACAGCTGACTCATTGGAAAAGACCTTGATGCTGGGGAAGGTTGAAAGCAGAAGGAGAAGAGGGTGACAGAGGATGAGACGACTGGATGGCCTCACCAATTCAGTAGACACGAACTTGGGCAAACTCTGCGAGATGGTGAGGCACAGGGAAGCCGGCATGCTGCAGTCCACAGGATCGCTAAGAGATGGACACGACTGAGCAAGTGAACTGAACTGAAACTCCATCTCAGAGCCTTCTTCCTGGAAAACCAACCTGAGATGACAGCACATTACAAAGGAAACCAAACAGCACATATCCATGTATGTTGTTGTTGTTGCTGTTTACTTGGCTCAGTCACGGCTGATTCTTTGTGACCCTGTGGACTGTAGCCTCCCAGGCTCCTCTGTCCATGGAATTTCCTGGGCAAGAATACTGGAGTGGGTTGCCACTTATATGCAGCTCAAAAAATGGGCCAAAACAAATTTATCATTTAGTGATGCATTCGCTGAAGAATTGATGCTTTTGAACTGTGGTGTTGGAGAGGACTCTTGAGAGTCCCTTGGACTGCAAGGAGACCCAACCAGTCCATCCTAAAGGAGATCAGTCCTGGGTGTTCATTGGACTGTTGTTGAAGGTGAAACTCCAATATTTTGGCCACCTAATGTGAAGAGCTGACTCATTTGCAAAGACCCTGATGCTGGGAAAGATTGAGGGCAGGAGGAGAAGGGGACAACAGAGGATGAAATGGTTGGATGGCATCACCAACTCAATGGACATGGGTTTGGGTAAACTCCGGGAGTTGGTGATGGACAGGGAGGCCTGGCATGCTGTGGTTCATGAGGTTTCAAAGAGTTGGACACAACTGAGCTATTGAATTGATGCATTCACGTGTTGCAATACTAGAGAGTTAGGATGTTATTATCGTAAAGTCAGAACAGAGGTCACTTAAGTGTGCAGGGAGGGGCACACAGCGGGGTGCTGGCAACGGCCCTCTTCTTGATCTTTGTGGAGCTCCAGGGGTGTTTGCTCATGAACATTCTTTCAACTGTAAGTGGATGTTGTATGCAGCCCTCTATGATAATAAATCTCACATTCAAGAGAGAAAAGATTTCACTGCAAGAGAAGCCCTTAGTGTCTCCTCTAGTGTCGTTATTGTTTCAGTGGCAGTGCTGTGCATTATTCTGTCCTTTCCCACAACCAGGACGAAGGAATGGTTTTCCTTGCAGCTGTGTCCCCAGCTATCCTCACCCACCGTTCCTGATGGATGG
Organism: Bubalus bubalis; assembly: GCF_019923935.1. Classification (NCBI taxonomy): domain Eukaryota; kingdom Metazoa; phylum Chordata; class Mammalia; order Artiodactyla; family Bovidae; genus Bubalus; species Bubalus bubalis. The sequence goes on along the minus strand of NC_059162.1, from coordinate 113,190,041 downwards.
AATTGCAGGTAAGGCCAGTGTGGGTAGGTAGCAATGAGGGCTTCTCCGTTGCTCTGGCGGAGCGACCCTTCTCTTGACCTGCAGCAGGTCTAAGTGCTTCTGTGAATGATGAAGTCAGGTCCCCCGTGACCTGCTCTTCCCAGCAATGGGATGCTTGACCTGACTTCCTGGAAGTCAGTTTCACATCAAATGACCCTCTCCGTGACATTAAAGGACACTCTCCCCTTCCTGAGACTTTATTCAATCAGAGAGCAAGTGGACATCAAGACGGATATAACAATCTCCAGCCAATGGGTGGGAGCTGAAACTCATCTCTCCAACAGAAAAGCCGCTAGATGGAATGCAACCTGAGGCCACACGGTGGCATTTCTAGAGATGTCTTCACCATAAACCTCAAAGCCATCAGAAAGGTTAGTAAAAAGCCTTCCACTCAGGTAAGGAGGAAAGCCACAGCCTGAGAGGCAACATTCCCTGCTCGCAGTCTTTTCAAAATTGTGGCAAAGAAGTGTGATCGTTTCAGACCACTCTGGGGCAAAATGGTCCATTAGGCTTCGTTTGCAACACAGTAGGTGTCCGGTAAAAGCCAAGAAAGAAAGCACAAAGCAGACGCCTGGAAAGCGCAGAAGTGTTGCCCTCCAAAAAGAGGAGAAGGAAAGTCATTTAGCTAAAGTCTCTGTACCAGAGCCATTTAGAAACTTCTGCCCTCTTACCTGCACTAATACTTCTTTGGTTTCCATCAGGCTTTTTAAAACTGTGAAGCTAGATCTAAGAGTTATTCTCTAAAATAAGTTGGTAGTTCTTTCCGGGGTTCAGTAAAACAGTGAGGTTTAGAATGTTAATTGGAAAATGGCCCCTCCATCCAGCTTTGTTTCTTAACTATGCGCCTTGGATTCACACTCCTCTCACTGCGGATCCCGGCATCGTGATGTGACTTGGAAGTAGCCTCTCTCTTCTGCCTGTTCTCCAGCCCCACACCAGCATGGTTAGGAGATGACATTATCAGTAACCATGATACTTTACAACAAGTGCTGTGCCGGGTGCACTTACTGGCCTTCGTGCTCAGTCACTTCAGTCGTGTTCAACTCTTTTCGACCCCGTGGACTGTAGCCAGTCAGGCTCCTCTGCCCATGGGATTCTCCAGGCAAGAATACTGGAGTGGGTTGCCATGCCCTTCTCCAGGGGATCTTCCCAACCCAGGTATCGAACCTGAGTCTCCTGCATTGCAGGCAGATTGTTTACACCTTGAGCCACCTGGGAAGCCCGCACTTAACCTAGCTTGTTTTATTTAACCTCCGCTAACTCCATGAAGTAGATACTGTTCCCATTTCACAGATGACATGACTGAGGCTCAGGTCAATTACCCAAGGTAGTCTTGGTTACAAATTGAAAGACTGGGGCTTCAAGACAGGTGACCTCTCTCCTTTGTTAGGATGATCAATGGATATGATATATGTAAACCACTGAGCAGTCTCTGCTCAATGAATAGTGTGATTACTATTTCTAATGTTATCGCTGCAGGAAGTGGATTGCCCCAGGATCCATCTCCTCATCCCCTTACATTTTCTAACAGAGTCATCCTACCGGGGGCATCCTCGAGGACCAGGGGAGGCACCGTGCTCTGATGAGGAGGGGCCAGTCCTGCAGAACGTGCTTCGAGAGAGCAGGATGTTGTGGGGGGGATCGGACCTTCAGCCACTGCCACCTGGCACATAGGCCCCCAGGGAGCACACGCATGCACACACACACACACACACACACATGCTAGTCTATGTGCTTTCCTTTCGATATGCTTGAAAAGACGTTTGAAACTTGCTTACACTGTTTACAATTGGCCCACTAGCTAGACTTTCGCCCACACCGCATTGTAAACCAGAGTTGTGGTTTATGATATTTAACAATGCTCAACACTTTGTTAACAGTGCTTAGCATCGGGCTTCCCTTATGGCTCAGTGGTTAAGGAATCTGCCTGCAATGTAGGAGACACAGGAGATGTGGGTTCGATCCCTGGGTGGGGAAGATCCCCTGGAGAAGGAAATGGCAACCCGTTCCAGTATTCTTGCCTGGATAATCTCATCGACAGGTTTTAGCCCCTGGGGTCACAAAGAATCAGACACGACTGAGAACAAGGCACATAACACTTTGAAATGCCGCTTTTGAGAAATGAAGATGGTATAACATACTTGAGTATGTGTGATACTAACCTTTTAAAAATAAAATATCAATTATAAATATATAGGAAATAGATATATACATATAAAATCAGGCATCATGGGATTATGGAGTCCAAGAAGCCCTACGATCTGCCTTCTGTAAGCTGGAGACCCAGGAGAGCTGGTGGTGAGGCTCCAATCTGAGTCTGGAGACCTGAGAACCATGGGACCAATGCCCCTGTCTGAACAAAAAAGACCCATTTCCTGGCTTAAGCAGTCAGACAGAGAGAGCAAACTTTCCCTCTGTTCTTTGTTCTTTTCAGGCCCTCTAAAGATTGGACGAGGCCCACCCATGCCTCTGTGTGTGCTAAGTTGCTTCAGTTGTGTCCGACTCTTTGCGATCCTATGGATCGCAGCCCCCCAGACTCCCCTGTCCGTGGGGTTTCCCAGGCAAGAACACTGGAGTGGGTTACCATGCCCTCCTCCAGGGGATCTTCCCAGCCCAGGGATCGAAAATGCATCTCCTGCATTGGCAGGTGGATTCTTTACCACTGAGCCACGGGGGAAGTCCCAGGCCTACCCATATTTGGGTGCTTTATTTAGTCTATCAGTTCAGATACTAATCTCTTCCGCAAACACCTTTGCAGACACAGAAATAATGTTTAACCAGATATCTGGCTATCCAATGGCCTAGTCAAGCTGACACATAGCATTAACCATTACAAGGTGAGTCAAAAACGCACCGTAGGGAATTCCTCGCTGTCCAGTGGTTAGGACTCCGAGCATCCATTGCAAGGGCCGTGGGTTTGAACCCTGGTCACAGAACTAAGATCCCACAGGCTGCACCGTGTGGCCAAAATTTTTAAAAATTAAATAGCTTTTAAAAAATTGCACAGTAAGTACTCTTGCCTGGGGAATCCCATGGACGGAGGAGCCTGGTAGGCTACAGTCCATGGGGTCGCTAAGAGTCGGACACGACTGAGCGACCTCACTTTCACTTTTCACTTTCATGCACTGGAGAAGGAAATGGCAACCCACCCCAGTGTTCTTGTCTGGAGAATCCCAGGGAAGGGGAGCCTGGTGGGCTTCCATCTATGGGGTCGCACAGAGTCGGACACGACTGATGTGACTTAGCAGCAGCAGCAGCAGCAGCAAACACAAGCAGGGACCACATGGGAGGAGAAAGCTTTTGCCATCACTGCCTTAATAATGGCATCGTCTCAGTTATATCTGGACATCCATATTCTTTTTTTAATGTTTATTATTTATTCATCTGCACCAGGCCTCAGCTGTGGCACACATGATCTCTGATCTTCGTTGTAGGGTGGGAACTCCCAGTTGCAGCATGTGGGATCTAGTTGCCTGACCAGGGATTGAACTTGGTCTCCCTGCATTGGGAGCACGAAATCTTAACCTCTGAACCTCCAGAGAAATCCCTGGACGTCCATATTGTTTAACACACTAACTTAAACTGAGGACCCTTCAGGGTTCAAGGAGTTCAAGCAGCTCCTTTGTGAACAATTAGACTCAATAGCACTTATTGCAAATGATTACAGGATATTCCAGATAAAGCAGACATTGGTTTCAGTAGTTTCTTCTCCTCTGACACTAACAAATTATATTACTAATTTCAGAAAAATACTTCAAATAAAAACACATAACATTTTCATAATAAATTTAATAAAAATACTACTTAGAGACTATAGAAAGAAATAGGTATTGAAACGGAAGTTGTTATACTTCCTTGTCGAATACTTGCAAAATTATAGACTTAAGGAAATTCATTCAGGAATAGAAAAAAATGGGATATAAGCAAGATGTAAAACACAGAAGATGAGAAAACAAAGGAGAATTTATTTTCTTTCCGTATTTTTAAATATTAATTTAATATTTTATTTTTAGGTAGAGCAATGCTTCTCATCCCTTCTTTTTTAAAATTAATTAATTTACTTTAATTGAAGGCTAATTACTTTACAATATTGTGTTGGTTCTTGCCATACATCAACATGAATCAGCCATGGGTGTACATGTGTCCCACCATCCTGAACATAGAAAACCCTAAAGACACCACCAGAAAATTACTAGGGCTAACCAGTGAATATAGTAAAGTTGCAGGATATAAAATGAGATGATTTCTTTTTAAAAATCTAAATTCTGTGCATTTTACAACAACGTTAAGTAATTGTGATAATAAGTTATTTCAAGAAATAACTTTAGAAGCAATGGTGCTGGTTGTTGAATAGAAAAAGATAAAGAAGGTTGAGAGAAGAGATAACACTGTGATCCAAAAGGGCATTTCGAGTAAGGACTGGATGCAATAAAACTTTTCAGAAAACAGAACAGAGCATGTCCTGTGCCTTTAAGACATCCTCCAGTAAACCATGGGAGGGAAGAAGCATCTGCAATGGATTGACAGGTCGATACAATAAGCAAAGGGACAGGCAATCCTGGGACATTTCTATGGTAGGTAAGTTTTTGTAGTTTTTTGTTCTGGGTTTTTTTGTGGGGAACCCCTGCCTTTTCTAAAATTAATTTTTGCTGGAACATAGTTGCTTTACAATGTTGTGTTAGTCTCTACTATACAGCAAAATAAATCAGCTATACATATACATATGTCCCCTCCTTTTTGGATTTCCTTCCCATTTAAGAGTCACCGCAGAGCATTGGCTAGAGTTCCCTGCTATACAGCAAGTTCTCATTGATTATCTGTTTTATACATAGTATCAATAGTGTATGCATGTCAATCCCAACTCCAGTACATCCCACCCTTCCTTCCCCCTCTTAGGGTCTATATATTTGCTCTCTACCGCTGTGTCTCTATTTTTGTTTTGCAAATAAGATCGTCTATACCATTTGCCAGACATGACTCAGGGACTAAGCAGTGAAACAACATACCATTTTTCTAGATCGCACACAAATGCTTTAATAGACGATATTTGTTTTTCTCTTTCTGACTTACTTTACTCTGGATGACTGCCTCTAGGTTCCTCCACACCTCTAAAATGTAACCTTTCTACAGTATTTAGCAAATTATCAACCATCCTGGTGCCTCCCGTTTTAAAGCTATTCACACACAGGAACAGAGAAGGAGCTGATCCTTGAATGCTCCAGAGAAAGATGTCCTGAGAGTTTTCATAAATAATGGGGTTGATTAAAAATAGGTCATCTGAATCAATCTAATTGCCTTCTATTTATAATGCAAGTTCTTTTCATTGATTTTTTAAATGGATAGCCCATTAAAACACATTAATCATGACCCTAAGAATGTATTTCTACTTCAAAAAGCCTAAGGTGAAGAATAAAAAGCAATTTCCCACCACATGAAACTGAGGCAGGACCAGCACAAAAGAGGACTTGGAGCCCTACTTTTCCCAGGAAAATCATTTCTGGGGACGTGAGGTATCATCATGATAGAACACTGTCCAGCTGTCCAAGAGCAGGTTTGGAAGGCCTGGAGCCGTGTGTGTCTTCTTTGGATAAACTGTCTCTCATTTTGTAGAGCCAAGGTGAAAACACATGATTATTTCTGCTGGGATTTTATTATACGAGCAATGCATGCTCATAGTCGCAGAATACAGGTTTAGTCTCGAGAATGCAGCTAAGGAAAACGAATACTTAAAATAATCCACAATTCCATCATCCCGAGATAACACTGGGAACATTTTGAGATATACACACTCAAAATTTTTATATATACAATGCATATATTTTAAATGCAGATATATGATCCATGCTTGTAAATTTTTGTACTAAAAGTCATATACATTTTAGATGCCAATAAAAACATTTCTCCAAAATTATAGTTCGTGGAACATAGATATGTGTGTGTGTATCACCATTTACTTGGAGAAGGCAATGGCACCCCGCTCCAGTATTCTTGCCTGGAAAATCCCATGGACGGAGGAGCCTGGTGGGCTGCAGTCCATGGGGTCGCTAAGAGTCGGACATGACTGAGCGACTTCACTTTTACTTTTCATTTTCATGCATTGGAGAAGGAAATGGTAACCCACTCCAGTGTTCTTGCCTGGAGAATCCCAGGGACAGCGGAGCCTGGTGGGCTGCCATCTATGGGGTCACACAGAGTCGGACACGACTGAAGCAACTTAGCAGCAGCATCACCATTCACTAAAAAGTGTCCTTCTAGTGGCATAAAAACATGCCACCAAACTGCCTTCATGAGAAACTGTACAAATTAGTGTTCTCTCAGAACATAAGAAAATATTCCTCTGTTCTATGCTGAACTATTTTTTCCCTTGACTTCTTTTCTTTGTTTCCACATACCCTCATTTCCCTAATTAGTAACTGATTGAATCTGTTCTTTGGAAATCAAGGAAGGCCTAGGAGACTCCTTTTCCTACAAACAAGAAACAGGATACACAGAGGGGCTTTTGTATCTAGGAGGACCCACAGGGTCCTTCTCAGTGGGGACTTTTCTTTGATCCTCTTTGATCCTCCTCAATCCAGAGGGGAACAGGAGAAGGACAAGAAGGGGAATAAAGGATTGTATAAAGAGGTTCATCATAAACTCAGCAGGGGTACTCGATTTTAGGAGGACTGGGTTTCAAAGGTTAGAAAACTAGAGAATGCTATGTACTCATTTCAACCAATAAACTTGTCAAAATGGATGATCACTTTTTTTAATTTCCATTACTCTAGGAGGTGGGTCACAGACGATCTTGCTGTGATGTATATCAAAGAGTGCACTGCCTATGTTTTCCTGTAAGACCTTTATAGTTTCTGAACTTACACTCAAGTCTTTAATCCATTTTGAGTTTATTTTTGTGTATGATGTTACAAAGTGTTCTAGTTTCACTGTTTTGCATGTAGCTGTCCAGTTTTCCTAGCACAACTTATTGATGGGGCTATCTTTTCTACATTGTATATTCTTGCCTTCTTTGCCAAAAATAAGGTGTCCATAGGTGCATAATTTTACTTCTGGGCTTTCTATCTTGTTCCATTGTTCTATATTTCTGTTTTTGCCAGGACCATACTGTTTTGATGACTATAGCTTGGTAGTATAGCCTGAAGTCAGGAAGGTTGATCCCTCCAGCTCTGTCTTTCTTTGTCAAGATTGCTTTGGCTATTTAGAGTCTTTTGTGTTTTCACACAAATTGTGAAATTTTTTGTTCTAGTTCTATGATTATTGTTGATTTGTATTGTTGTGTGGCAGAACCAACAGAACATTGTAATTTTTAAAATTTAAATTAAAATAATATAAAAATAAAAACATCTTTCATTTGTAAAAAAATGAATGATTACTTAGAGAAATATTTATTTTATAAACTGGTTCCTCCCCCAAAGTGTGTAGTCCTGATTGTGCAACTGACAATTCCAAGGAAGATAATTTAGCCTATAAATTTATTGTACATTATATATTGATATATTTTAGGCATATTTTAAACTATATAGACTTTAGTCTTATTTAGTCTCTGCTACAATAAGAGAAAACACAAAAGATATAGACTTTCTACTATCTTAACTATAAAGAAACTATCTTAACTATAGTCCTATAGTTTATAGGACTATAAAGAAAGCTGAGCACCAAAGAATTGATGCTTTTGAACTGTGGTGTTGGAGAAGACTCTTGAGAGTCCCTTGGGCTACCAGGATATCGAACCAATCAACCCTAAAGGAAATAAGTACTGAATATTCATTGGAAGCACTGATGCTGAAGCTGCAACTTCAATTCTTTGGCCACCTGATGTGAAGAGCTGACTCATTTGAAAAGATCCTGATGGTGGGAAAGATTGAAGGCTGGAGGAAAAGGGGATGACAGAGGATGAGATGGTTGGATGGCATCACTGACTCAATGGACATGAGTTTGAGCAAGCTCTGGGAGTTGGTGATGGACAGGGAAGCCTGGTGTGCTGCAGTCCATGGGGTCACAAAGAGTCGGACACAACTGAGAGACTGAACTGAACTGAACTGAACTATCTTAACAGAAAGAACACTAGAGACAAAAGTTCCCATTATGGCTTCAGCATGGTAAAATAGGAAAATGTGAGTACTTTGAAAGGATAAGACCACCGCTCAATATGGATGCAAAACAAAGAGACAGAGCCAAGGTCCAAACGGTCCAAAGATCTCATACAAAGACCTAGATCTAATTACTTTAAACAAAGACTTATTTGGTTACAAACCCTAGTGAAAGTGAAAGAAAGTGAAAGTGAAGTCGCTTAGTCATGCCCGACTCTTTGTGACCCCATGGACAGTAGCCTACCAGGCTCCACCATCCATGGGATTTTCCAGGCAAGAATACTGGAGTGGGCTGCCATTTCCTTCTCCAGGGGATCTTCCCAAACCAGGGATCGAACCCGGCTCTCCTGCATTGCAGACAGATGCTTTACCGTCTGAGCCACCAGGGAAGCCCTAGGATATTCATTAAAAGGGCTGGTGCTAAATCTAAAAATACTTTGGCCTCCTGATGTGAAAAGCTAACTCACTGGAAAAGACCCTGCTGTTGGGAAGACTGAAGTCAAGAGGAGAAGGGGCAACAGAGGATGAGATGGTTGGATGGCATCACTAACTCAAAGGACATGAGTTTAAGCAAACTCCAGGGGATAGTGAAGGACAAGGAAGGCTGGCATGCAGCAGTTCACGGGGTCACAAAGAGTTGGACACGACATAGCGACTGAACAACAAACAACCTAGGATAAATTCAGGAACAAGAGCTCAAAGAAATTAGTTAGAACTCAGATCACCACTGAGGAGCATCATCTGGCCACAGGGATGAAGAACAAACGGAGTTTTGGCTCAAGGGGTCCAATGAGTGTCCACATTGGTCCAAGGATGCCCTAGAATGTTTCCAAGTGATGAAACATTGGAACCTTGGAACCATCTCAGTAGAAACTCCAGAGGTGTCATAGAACAGGACCGCCCTCAACAGCTGAACCAAGGGGAGTGTGTTGCTGTCAGCCGTGCATTGTACCAGCTGCAGGACAGCAATTTTACAATGTTTGAAATCTTACCTGGGTGAATAATTTTGTAGAATCAAGAACAACATACAATGGCTCTGCTGTGGTTTTTTTTTACATGAGTAATCATGCTCATAATAGCAGAAACAATGTTCAATATAGAAAATGCAGCTAAGGAAAACTAGTATTAAAAATAATCTGTAACACCATCATCGAGAAATAACACTAGAAACATTTTGATATATTCATGCTCAAATTCTTTATAATATGTCATGTATACTTTTTACTTTTTTTGAAGTACAAAATTATCTTTTTGAAATATTTTTGAACTTTCAGTGTTCATGTTTCTATTTTTATTGATGTATAATTGATTTATAATGCTTTGTTACCTTCAGGTGACTCAGTTATATATGTGTGTGTGTGCATATATATAATATAGTCTTTTCAGATTCTTTTCCCTTATAAGTTATTACAAAACATTAAATATAGTTCCCCACACTACACAGTAGGTCCTTGTTGGTTATTTTATATATAGTAAAGAATCCACCTGCAATGTGGGAGACCTGGGTTTGATCCCTGGGTTGGGAAGATCCCCTGGAGAAGGGCATGGCAGCCTACTCCAGTATTCTTGCCTGGAGAATCCGCATGGACAGAGGAGCCTGGTGGGCTGCAGTCTATGGTCGCAAAGAGTCAGACACAACTGAGCCACTAAGCACAGTACAATGTGTATATGTTAATCACAAACTCCTAATATATATTTTTAAATGCAAGTATACAGTACATATGTTTGTAACATCCAAAAGGTAACATTTTAGGTGCCAATAAACACAGTTCTTCAAAACTGTTAAATGGAGCACAGTCACATATCTGTTAATATCACCATCCATCACTCAACTATCCTTCTGTTATTGGACTGGATAAACAGTGTTTCACTAAAGATTCTACAGCTAAATCCTTGCCAACCACCTTGGATTATTTAGACTAGGCCTCAAAAAGTAGGCTTATTACTTAAAAATATATGGGCTATTTTCAAATATCTTTTGATTTTGATTTCTAACATCATGCCACAGTGAAAAGAGAACAGACTCTGTATGATCTCAACACCTTTAGACCATGAAGTTTTTGCACCTTGTTTTATGTTCCTGGATATATTCCAGTGTCTCCTGGCTCATAATCTACGGAAACTTGAATAGAATTTGTACCCTGCCGTTGTGTGAAAATTGTATAAACTTTAGGAATCAGCTAACTAAAATGGACTGGAATGGGTGAATTTAATTCAGATGACCATTATATCTACTACTGTGGGCAGGAATCCCTTAGAAGAAATGGAGTAGCCATCATGGTCAACAAAAGAGTCCGAAATGCAGTACTTGGGTGCAATCTCAAAAACGACAGAATGATCTCTGTTCATTTCCAGGGCAAACCATTCAATATCATGGCAATCCAAGTCTATGCCACAACCAGTAACGCTGAAGAAGCTGAAGTTGAACGGTTCTATGAAGATCTACAAGAGCTTTTAGAACTAACACCCCAAAAAGATGTCCTTTTCATTATAGGGGACTGGAATGCAAAAGTAGGAAGTCAAGAAACACCTGAGTTCCGTTCAGTTCAATTCAGTTCAGTCGCTCAGTCGTGTCCGACTCTTTGTGACCCCATGAACTGCAGGACGCCAGGCCTCCCTGTCCATCACCAAGTCCCAGAGTTTATTCAAACTCACGTCCATTGAGTCGGTGATGCCATCCAGCCATCTCATCCTCTGTCATCCCCTTCTCCTCCTGCCCCTAGTCCCTCCCAGCATCAGAGTCTTTTCCAATGAATCAACTCTTCACATGAGGTGGCCAAAGTACTGGAGTTTCAGCTTTAGCATCACTCCTTCCAAAGAACACCCAGGACTGATCTCCTTTAGAATGGACTGGTTGGATCTCCTTGCAGTCCAAGGGACTCTCAAGAGTCTTCTCCAACACCACAGCTCAAAAGCATCAGTTCTTCGGCGCTCAGATTTCTTCACAACTCTCACATCCATACATGACCACAGGAAAAACCATAGCCTTGACTAGATGGACCTTTGTTGGCAAAGTAATGTCTCTGCTTTTCCATATGCTATCTAGCTTGGTCATAACTTTTCTTCCAAGGAGTAAGCATCTTTTAATTTCATGGCTGCAATTCATTATAGGGGACTGGAATGCAAAAGTAGGAAATCAAGAAACACCTGGAGTAACAGGCAAATTTGGCCTTGGAATACGGAATGAAGCAGGGCAAAGGCTAATAGAGTTTTGCCAAGAGAACGCACTGGTCATAGCAAACACCCTCTTCCAACAACACAAGAGAAGACTCTACACATGGACATCACCAGATGGTCAACACCGAAATCAGATTGATTATATTCTTTGCAGCCAAAGATGGAGAAGCTCTATACAGTCAGCAAAAACAAGACCGGGAGCTGACTGTGGCTCAGATCCTGAGCTCCTTATTGCCAAATTCAGACTTAAATTGAAGAAAGTAGGGAAAACCACTAGACCATTCAGGTGTGCTGCTGCTGCTGCTAAGTCGCTTCAGTTGTGTCCAACTCTGTGCGACCCCATAGACGGCAGCCCACCAGGCTCCCCCGACCCTGGGATTCTCCAGGCAAGAACATTGGAATGGGTTGCCATTTCCTTCTCCAATGCATGAAAGTGAAAAGTGAAAGTGAAGTTGCTCAGTCGTGTCTGACTCTTAGTGATCCCATGGACTGCAGCCTACCAGGCTCCTCCGCCCATGGGATTTTCCAGGCAAGAGTACTGGAGTGAGTTGCCATTGCCTTCTCCGATTCAGGTATGCTGCTGCTACTGCTGCTAAGTCACTTCAGTCGTTTCCGACTCTGTGTGACCCCATGGACTGCAGCCTACCAGGCTCCTCCATCCATGGGATTTTCCAGGCAAGAACATTGGAGTGGGGTGCCATTGCCTTCTCCGGATTCAGGTATGACCTAAATCAAATCCCTTATGGTTATACAGTGGAAGTGAGAAATAGATTTAAGGGACTAGATCTGATAGTAGAGTGCCTGATGAACTATGGACAGAGGTTCGTGACATTGTACAGGAGACAGGGATCAAGACCATTCCCAAGAAAAAGAAATGCAAAAAAGCAAAATGGCTGTCTGAGGAGGCCTTACAAATAGCTGTGAAAAAAAGAGAAGCAAAAAGCAAAGGAGAAAAGGAAAGATATAAGCATCTGAATGCAGAGTTCCAAAGAATAGCAAGGAGAGATAAGAAAGCCTTCCTCAGCAATCAATGCAAAGAAATAGAGGAAAACAACAGAATGGGAAAGACTAGAGATCTCTTCAAGAAAATTCGAAATACGAAGGGAACATTTCATGCAAAGATGGGCTAGATAAAAGACAGAAATGGTATGGACCTAACAGAAGCAGAAGATATTAAGAAGAGGTGGCAAGAATACACGAAGAACTGTACAAAAAAGATCTTCACGACCCAGATAATCACAATGGTGTGATCACTCACCTAGAGCCAGACATCCTGGAATGTGAAGTCAAGTGGGCCTTAGAAAACATAACTACGAACAAAGCTAGTGGAGGTGATGGAATTCCAGTTGAGCTATTTCAAATCCTGAAAGATGATGCTATGAAAGTGCTGCACTCAATGTGCCAGCAAATTTGGAAATCTCAGCAGTGGCCACAGGATGGGAAAAGGTCAGTTTTCATTCCAATCCCAAAGAAAGGCAATGCCAAAGAATGCTCAAACTACCACACAATTGCACTCATCTCACACGCTAGTAAAGTAATGCTCAAAATTCTCCAAGCCAGGCTTCAGCAATACGTGAACCGTGAACTTACAGATGTTCACGCTGGATTTAGAAAAGGCAGAGAGGAACCAGAGATCAAATTGCCAACATCCTCTGGATCATGGAAAAAGCAAGAGAGTTCCAGAAAACCATCTATTTCTGCTTTATTGACTATGCCAAAGCCTTTGACTGTGTAAATCACAATAAACTGGAAAATTCTTCAAGAGATGGGCATACCAGACCACCTGACCTGCCTCTTGAGAAACCTATATGCAGGTCAGGAAGCAACAGTTAGAACTGGACATGGAACAACAGACTGGTTCCAAATAGGAAAAGGAGTATGTCAAGGCTGTATATTGTCACCCTGCTTATTTAACTTCTATGCAGAATGCAACATGAGAAACGCTGGGCTGGAAGAAGCACAAGCTGGAATCAAGATTGCCGGGAGAAATATCAATAACCTCAGATATGCAGATGACACCACCCTTATGGCAGAAAGTGAAGAGGAACTAAAGAGCCTCTTGATGAAAGTGAAAGTGGAGAGTGAAAAAGTTGGCTTAAAGCTCAACATTCAGAAAATGAAGATCATGGCATCTGGTCCCATCACTTCATGGGAAATAGATGGGGAAACAGTGGAAACAGTGTCAAACTTTAGTTTTTTGGGCTCCAAAATCACTGCAGATGGTGACTGCAGCCATGAAATTAAAAGATGCTTACTCCTTGGAAGGAAAGTTATGACCAACCTAGATAGCATATTATAAAGCAATGACATTACTTTGCCAACAAAGGTCCATCTAGTCAAACCTATGGTTTTTCCAGTGGTCGTGTATGGATGTGAGAGTTGGACTGTGAAGAAAGCTGAGCGCCGAAGAATTGATGCTTTTGAACTGTGGTGTTGGAGAAGACTCTTGAGAGTCCCTTGGACTGCAAGGAGAATCAACCTGTCCATTCTAAAGGAGATCAGTCCTGGGTGTTCTTTGGAAGGAGTGATGCTAAAGCTGAAACTCCAGTACTTTGGCCACCTCATGTGAAGAGTTGACTCATTGGAAAAGGCTCTGATGCTGGGAGGGATTGGGGGCAGGAGGAGAAGGGGACGACAGAGGATGAGATGGCTGGATGGCATCACTGACTCGATGGACATGAGTTTGAGTGAACTCCAGGAGTTGGTGATGGACAGGGAGGCCTGGCGTGCTGCGATTCATGGGGTCGAAAAGAGCCGGACACGACTGAGCAACTGAACTGAACTGAACTATTTATGTTGATTGAGTTCAGAGTGATTTTCAGGTCTACTCTATCCTTCTGCTTTCCTGTCCATTCTATTAATTTTTGATTGATATTGAAATTCCAACTAAAAATCTTAATTTATCTACTTTAAAAATAATGGTGATATATGGTGGAGCTATATGTAACTTTGTTCCATATTTTCCAAGTCTTCTGTAAGTGTGTTATTATACACTCATAGTTTTTAAAAAATAAAAAAGAAGGGACAAAATAGGCCCATTAAATTAAAGAATAAACAACCCTTGTGCACTTCGACTGACATCTTTTGGAAAGTCAGTTTTCTGCTGGCTATTTACAGTCTCTGCCTCCAACAGCTCTGGTAACAGCAAAGGAAAGTAAACCCTTTTCTGGGCAGCCGAGGGCACCAGCTTGATGCTATGGTTGGTAAATTTATCTCCGGCGACGATTGCACTGTTAGATAGCAGTTTCTGTGTCAACAAAGGGACCAGCCAAAAGCTGCACCTCTCAACCACAGAAAAAACAGAGGTGGTGGCACTTCCATCCCTTTCCAACATAAAACTACGTACATGGCAGCTCTGCGAAGAATAAATTTCCATTTATTATATGAATTGTTTTCAAAAATTGTGGCACATTTTATGAAAGCTGACGTGCAACCATTCAAATGAGAACTTTCCTTTGTCTAAATGTCCTTTTAACAGCACTTCGAGGATGAAAATTCTGGCTAGGCCAGCAGAGGGCGCTGTGCAAGTGCAACCAGAGGCGGAGATGCGGCGGCAGAGCTGAGCACCGCTGACTTCTTTGCCACCTACCAAAAAACCCCGGGGAGACGCGGAGGCGCGGCAACCAGCCACTTCTGCTACCTGACTTATCATCCGTCCTGGGCGTTGGGGAGTGTGGGGAAAGAGTTTGCATACCAGTCTGTTTCCTGAGGCCACATGTTTAGGTTACTAGGGTGGGATTGGTGTTCGGAGAAAGTCTAAGTCGTGTTCGACTCTTTGTGACCCCACGGACTATAAAGTCCATGCAATTCTCCAGGCCAGAATACTGGAGTGGGTTGCCATTCCCTTCTCCAGCGGATCTTTCCAACCCAGGGATCGAACCCAGGTCTCCTGCATTGCAGGCAGATTCTTTACCAGCTGAGCTACCAGGGAAGCCCTGGTGTTTGGAGGAATGGTGTCAAATTAGGAGCATCGTGGGGGTGCAAGGGTGGGGGGCGGGGAGGGTCCGTCTTCCTTAGCTGGGCCACTATTTTGGATTGTGGCACGTGGGAAGCTGTCATAGAGGACGGAGACCAGAGACCAGCGGGGTCAATGCACGTGCTTCAGCTGGTTCAGAGGGGTGTGGCCAAAGTGGGTATGTTCCATTAAAGGTACCAATCTGAGATTGAGACGCTGTCCAGGAGCCCCTGGGGTAGAAGCAGATCCTTGGATAAGACCGTGAAGTGAGGGAGGGAAGCCCAGTACCCTGGGAGTGGTTTCCTAGGAGTGAGGACCAAGTCCTAGGAGAGGTCAGTTTGGACCTCTCAAGTCTCTAAATGTGATGAGTTAAATGTCCCAAACGAATTTATATGGAAACACAGCACGCTAAACTTATGAGCGCTCCCAAGGGAAGAAGGGACAGAAAACTGATACTATTTGTGAAAATTGGGAAAGCTACAAACACGGTGCATAGATTCAGTGGCCACTTGCAGCAAGATGCTTGTTACAGGTGGGAATCTCCTGGGAGCAGACGGGGAGAAGGAGTTACGGTGAAGGATCTTTGCTAGGGAGTATCCTCCAGATTGCGGCTGTGCAAGGAAGGGAAAGACCAGTCCTTTTGTCCCAGGCGAACTAATAGGATGGCCCATAAGATCGCTCTCTGTTGGCTGAAAAGACCAACCTGGAGCCCTTCAGGTTCCCACTTGGAGCCCTTATTGGATTTAAGCCTCCTTGGAGTTGCAGGATCTTGGGTGAGGGGCTCTCTACAAGAGGCAATCTTTGAAGACAGCAGCAGGTGCCCAGGAAAAACTCTCCTGGCCTCTGGGGCCTGGCGCGGAAGGGGGCAGAAGGAATTAGGCAGCATATCTCTGTGTCCATTGCAATATATTTCCTACATGAGCCCCGGATGTTCTCACTCCCCCTTCTCCCCTCATATCTGCTGGATCGCATGATAGCATGGGGGTGCAGGCTGAGAGGAGGTGAAGAGCCCCACCTAAGAGTCCTGATCGTGCTCCAAGTTCTACTTATTTTTATCCCATATTATGGTATAATCACGGAGAAGGCAACGGCAACCCACTCCAGTACTCTTGCCTGGAAAATCCCATGGACAGAGGAGCCTGGTAGGCTGCAATCCATGGGGTCGCTAGGAGTCGGACACGACTGAGCGACTTCACTTTCACTTTGCACTTTCATGCATTGGAGAAGGAAATGGCAACCCACTCCAGTGTTCTTGCCTGGAGAATCCCACGGACGCGGGAGCCTGGTGGGCTGCCGTCTATGGGGTCGCACAGAGTCAGACACGACTGGAGTGACTTAGCAGTAGCAGCAGCATGGTATAATCACATCAGCACAAACACATAAATACGGGCTCTGTGATGGAGCTGAATTATCCATTCTCTAGAGAAAACACTACAAAATTAATATCAATGGAGTCGAGTATGCAATAAAAACCATGTACGAAAACTATGTGCCAGGGGTTAATAAAAATACCGTATGAGAGTTTCCTGGATCATGGGACGTTTATTTTCTAAAGGCATGTCCACTCTCCTGCCTCCTTGCGTGTTTGTAATCCCGTGATGTCTTTTTCAGCTCTCGTTAACAAGGACCCGAGGCGGGAGGGACGAGGAAGCCGGCCCACCCGGCAGGGTCCATGGCCACGTTCAGGTGAAGGGCTGGTCCCCCGCAACAGGCGGCGAGTCCCAGAGCAAGTCGCTTGGACATCGGCGGTGCACGACGGGGGAAATCTTACTCGTCTGGCTCTATACTGATGAACAGGCAGAGGACTCGCCCAGGTAACACCAGGCCACCAAACTCCCAGAGAGCCGCTGCAGACCGCTTCCCACACCCCCAACCCCTCCTCCTCTCCTAACCGCTCCCGGGGCTCTCCCCGGGCAGGGCGCGGTCGGAAACGAGGGCACGGATTGGCCGGAGGGAGAGACGCCCCTGTTTGAAAGGCCCAATCAGAGGTCGGTCTTTCAAGAGACAGCCAATGGGAGACTTGAGGGGCGTGTCGGAAGGGCTATTTGAATCGCTACGCGGGCCGATGTTCCTTGTTCTGCTTCCTGCTGGGGTGGGGCTCTGGTCTGCGCGCCATGGAGGGCGAGGTCCTGGCGGAGGACGAGCTGCTGCGGAAGCTCCGGGACAGCCGCTGCCGCTTCCAGAGGCGCATGCAGCAGCTGATTGAGAAGGTGCGGCCCCTCCCGCTGGCGGGATGGAGGGGGAAGGAGGAGGGGTGGGAGGTGGAGGCAGGGACCGTGGGGCAGAGGGACTGGTCGGGGTGGGGGACCGAGGGGTTGGGGTGGGGGTTGGGGGGGGGTGGTGCTTCGGGGCTCCATAGACTTACAGCCTCGCGCTGGCGCCTTCTCAGCCCGGGTCAGGGGTTCCTCTCCGCCTTCCGATATAATGGGATGCCCCTTCTTCCTCTTCCGCAGTACAACCAGCCCTTCGAGGACGGCCCGGTGATTCAGATGTCTACGCTGACCTACCAGACGCCCCAGGGTACGAATCAGCACCCCCACCCCCAGCCTTTCTGAATTATTTATGGTTAAGTGTGTAACTGGAATAGTGTCTTAATAGAGTTTGGAATGCTGTCCCTGCTCTTTTGAAAATAAACCTGTTCACCTAATAAGCATTAATACATCTCTAGTTCCCTTGAACCTATCAATCACTTAAATTACTTATTTCCAATAGTTATTTATGAAGACAGAATTCCGATGACATATAGATGCATCCTGGTTAAGAATGCCCTTGTCTGGGTTTAGCATCCCGGCGGGTCATTTAATAGCCATCTCAGCTTGGGCTATTGCTTTAGCCAGGTTGTGAGTTGGTTTCTTCATCTGTAAAGTGGAAAGATAGTGACAGTAACAACTGCTTGGCTAGATATTGTGACATTTACAGGAGATGGAGCCTGGCACTAGTGAGCACTCTATTGACTGTTATTTGACCTGTTTAACTTGAGGTTCTGAGTACTTTGGAATTTGACCTGCATCCAAGGAGAAGGAGCCATCCTGTTTAATGCTTGATGTTGCAAACAGACTTAAATCATGGATTCTTTTGGGTAAATTTGCACTGGGTGAGGTCAGTGTCTATCATTCAGCCTTGTGCATGCGTGCTGAGTCGCTTCAGCCATGTCTGACTCTTTGAAACCCTGTGGACTGTAGCCCGCCAGGTTTCTTTGTCCATGGGATTCTCCAGGCAAGAATACTGGAGTGGGTTGCCATGCCATCCTCCAGGGGATCTTCCCGACCCAGGGATTGAACCCATGTCTCCTGTGTTGCCTGCATTGCGGGCAGATTCATTACCACTGAGCCACCCAGGAAGCCCTTCAGCCTTATTACTGACTCAATTTTACCTACTAATGAAAGCAAATCTCAGACCCAGTTCTGCTGTATACTGGACAGACAGACACAAATCATTTCCTAATGAAGTGGAATCCTGGCTCTGCTTTCTTAGCTGGACCAGCCACACCCTAAGTGAAAAGTTTTTATAGACGGAAGCTAATGTATTCCAACGGTAAGTTTTTTTGTTCATCTGGCCTGTGTCTAACCTTAAGGCTGGACACAGGAGTATGTAGAAATCATCCCTAAGTGTGCTATCAATAGGCTTTAGTGTGTTCTCTTGACTTGTTTATGGAAGGATGGGCAGTGTCTGAAATATTTTGGTCAATCCACGAATCTTAAGCATCACCAGTTTCACCAGTGAAAACTCATTTCGGACTCCAGTTAGATAAGAACAAGAACGGTAGCCAAAGCAGGAAGCACTTTAGCATGTGGAAGACCTCCTGGAGAGCTTGTACAGATTCACTGACAGTGATGCTAAATGTGGATTCCGTGGTTCTTTGTTCCTACAACCTTCTTGCTGATGGGAGCACAGGTCCCCTGACCTGTAACTTTCCCTGAAGAGGTACTCAGGGAGTGGTCTTCCTGACTACGTGCTAGCTGACCACCCTTGCAGGGCGAATTCCTGTAATTTAAAGCAAGTTCCAATCTACACAGTAGGGTAGGCTTCTAACAGTCACAGGTTTTTGATTCTCAACAACCCTGCTGGGTAGGCACTGTTAGGATCATTGTTTCATAGAAGAGAGTCCAGCAGAGAGAAATCAAGGAACTTGCCCGTGTCACTCAGCCAAAGTAGCAAAGATTTGATTTGAGTCCAAGCATCTCTGCCAGGGGTCACTCTGTTCTGGAAAAGCCAAAAGGCATAGTAGAGTCACTCCCCCCGGTTTCCCAGCCGGGCCACACCATGCGGACAAATAGCCTGGGCTGGTTATTTCACTTTCTCCTTGCCTCTGTCTCCATCTATACAGTGAACCTGGTGAGTGTCTATCCAAAGGAATTAGGAGTAGCATACAAGGCATGTGTCTGTGAGTTGTGAATGCTGAATGGGGTGTACTTGGAGAAGATTTAGACTAGAGCCTGGAACAGTAAGCACCAAGTGAATTTTTGCTGCTGTTATCAACAACCATCTCAAGCCTCGCAACTCAATGATCCATTCTTTATTAATTTGAATTTACCTAGGAGCCAGTGGAGGTTTGGGGAGTATCTTGCCCAGATTCTGCTGGCTAGTGAGTGCAGGGCTCCAAAACTCAGCATTTACTCCTGTGCCTATGACTGGTTCTACAATGTGTAGGTCGCCCCAAGAAAGCACTTATTCTGTCCATGGAGTAGAAAGTTTGCCCTTGAAAAATGCCTTCAGTATCTCTCTGTGTAGTATATAGATTGCTCTCAATACATGTGTTCTGAGGATAGCGCTTGGCATACATATGTTCCTTGTTTCTGTTTCATTTCTGGCTTAATCCTGGGTTCAATGAGCTGCTCCCTAGAGGCAGGAGAGGTTTTCATTTGTGATAAATTTGTCTGGTGTGGATTTTTGAAATCTCATAGAGATGAGATTTTCCTCTTTGAGACTTTCAACCTCACGAAGATGAGAAACAAGAGAATGTCAGTAACGTGGCTTGGTTGGATCTTGGTCTTATTAGATCTTTCCTTTGCCTGTCCGTTAGGTTTTCTTTGAGTACAAATTAAGCTGAAGCTCAGTGTTCATGATGACTTAAATGGTAATTACTATTTGTTTTTTTAAGGATTGCGAATTTGGGGTGGAGGACTAGTGGAAAGAAGAAGCACAGGATACATGCAGGTATTTAATGTCAAGTTTTATTGCCAGCATGCCTTGCTGGAGAGGAAGGTTGATGTGAATAAAGGTGGAGATGAGCTGGAGCTGCACCCAGGGCCCACGGGGTGTGTTGTTCCATGGTTTCCCCACCTTGTGTTTTCAGTCTCTCACTTGTGTCCAACTCTTTGCAACCCTGTGGACTGTAGCCCGCCAGGCTCCTCCATCCATGGGGATTCTCCAGGCAAGAATACTGGAGTGGGTAGCCTATCCCTTCTCCAGGGGGACTTTCCAAACCAGGAACTGAACTGGAGTTTCCTGCATCGCAGGCAGACTCGTTTAGGGTCTGAGCCACCACGGAAGCCCCTTTCTCCTGTTAACCGCCCTGATTTCTTGTGTGTAAGGATTTACTGAGACGCGTGTCTTCTGCTGCAACTGTGATGCTTCCAGACACGGGACAGCTCCGGAAACGCCATCAGGCCCCACCTCTCCCGAGGCAAAGGCGGTGACCTCCCCAGGCGGGGTTCACAGACATCCAGGAGGTGATGCCCCAGGGCCGCCCTTAAAGGGACAGGCCTCGCCATGTTCTTACTCCTGCCCTTGCAAGGCTAGGCGGCCTAAAAGATTTTAGCCAATCCGGCATCTTGAATTCTCAAATTTCCCTAACGAGAGCCCCTCCATGGCATTAGTTATGGTTACTAGCAAGGCTTGGAGAAGGGAATGGCAATCCACTCCAGTATTCTTGCCTGGAGAATCCCATGGACAGAAGTCTGGCGGGCTACAGTCCATGGGCTCACAATGAGTTGGACACAACTGAGCGACTAATGCAACGCAATACAACTACCAAGGCTGGTGGGCAGATCAGGCTCTCGGGGGCGTGTGGGGAGTGTACCACCTCCTTGGAACTGGCCTGCTGACCACCCCGCAGACTGAGTCCTGGTCAGGGCAGCTGACCGCCCTGTAGCTGGAGTTCAGCTGGAAGGTGGCTCCATACGCCATGGTCCCACCACACACTGAAGCTTTTAAATGAATTGTAGGTCTCACAACATGGTCAAGCCACTGTTAAGATTAAAAGTCACAGAAAGTCCCCCAGGGGCCTCTGGAATTCCCAGCTTCTACCTGAGGGTTTGGGGACCGTACTGTCCTGTTTGGTTTGGGCCCTGAGCTCACCGCCTTGCCAGGGCCGAGCTGGACCTGGTCACTCTCACTTTCCTGCTCCCATCAGTCACCATCCAAGTGGTTTCTGAGACAGCAGCCCTGGGCACCACCAGAGGAAGACAGCTCTGTTCCTTCTCCAAGGGGAAGCTCAACTATCTGCTAGGAGTCTTGAGGCCTTAGATGCTGGAATGTTCTAGAAGAGAAGCCCCCGGAAAACTGCCTTTTCTCTCATACACTAAAGGTGGGGATCGGAGGTATTTTACTTGACGGTTGATTTGAAATACATTATGTCTGAACCAAGCTTATCTTATCAAGGGCTCTCCGGTGAAGATGGATGGCAGGACAGATGGGTCCGTGCAAGTCCCAGCCGGAGATCTCGAGCTTCCCTCTTCTGACACACCAGCCGACGGTGAGTGGTCCTGGTGCTGGAAAGCTGTATTGGGGTGTGGGGGCTGATGGGGGGATGTGTCTCTGTCTGCCTCCACCTCCAAGTCTAGGCTCCTCACTATGACTTTCTCCAAGTCTATTTGAAAAACTAAAACCTTTGAAAAGTCCCTTGTGGTTCCTTTTCAACTCATCTAGGGAGCCATCTTACTCACAGTTCCATCATGCTGCTGGACACAGAAAGACTCCGGAGATGTTTGCTCATGGGTGTCATTCGTTTACCAGTATTAATCCAGATTTCAACTCCGTAAAGCCTTAGGTCCGTGAATTCCCTGGGATCCTTAAAATAATTAGGTTCTTGAGCTGAACTGTCCAGTGTGGTAACCACTAGCCACCCATGACTATTCGAATTCATTTAAAATGAAGTCAAATTTAAAATGCAGTTCCCAGACTCACTAGCCATATTCCAAGTGTTCAGCCGCCACGTGTGGCTCTCGGCTGCCATACTGGACAGCGGGGGGGACTTTTCCATCATTGCAGAAAGTTCTATTAGACGGTGCTGGCCTACAGGCACTCAGCTTTCAGGATGAGAGGCCATCGAAAGAGCAGAGGTTTTACAAAAAGCTGCTTTCCCTGGTGTCCCTGACTCGGAGCATATTCCTGTTCTGATGGCTTCCCTGTGTGGCCACAGATGACTGCGTCCCTGTTACAAGGGACCGCTTGAAGCAACAGGAGTTTTCACAGCAGTATATACTCAAGTAATGCCAAAACTATCCTTAGGAGAAAATATACATGCTTTCTTAAGACATTCTGATGGAAATTTCCTCTTTTGCTTCTAGATTCAAAAAGCAGTGATGCTGATACACCTTTCTTCCAGGAAGAAGTGATTGCTGGGAACTTAATGGTGAGCCCTGTCTTTGGTTAACGAAGGGACGGAGTTGGGGCTTGGGGACAGGTGAACATTCTCGTGACCGGCATGTTCCTCCAGGCCCGCTTCTGAGGCTCACTCTTTGCTAACGCCACCCCTCAAGTCTCAGCGCCCCCCATTCAGATCCCCTAAGGCAGCAAGTTGACCCTTCGCAGGTTAGCACTTACGGCCCGGGATCAAGTCTATCTTACCGGGCCTTGTCAATGTTGAGTGCTGCTCTGCACACAGAACAACCCCAGCTGTGGTTCCCAGTGCGCCTTTGGCCTGGACAAACCTCGCCGTGTGGAGAGTTGGGTTCTAGGTCGGTCGTACCCTGTAGAGATGCTGTCACAGGGGAGGTGCTCTGGGAAGTGTTTCCGGGTCAGCCCTCGGGTTGGACGAGATGCACGGGACAGAATCCACCCAAGTCTCTGACCTGCCCCCCATGTCAGATGCTAGAACAGCTGGCGTGTGGTTTTCCTCTAAACTCACTCCTTTTGTAGAGGTTTCCCATGTACCCAGGTGTGACCTGTCGTGTCTAACTAGAATCGGGGGGTGGCCCTGGGTGAGGAGAGGGCTGCTTTTGGAGGTATTTTGTCGGAGTGGTAGTGAAGGGGAGTAGGCAGTCGAGG
Organism: Bubalus bubalis; assembly: GCF_019923935.1. Taxonomy (NCBI): domain Eukaryota; kingdom Metazoa; phylum Chordata; class Mammalia; order Artiodactyla; family Bovidae; genus Bubalus; species Bubalus bubalis. The sequence goes on along the minus strand of NC_059162.1, from coordinate 113,166,572 downwards.
TGCCAGCCTTTCCCTGGGGTGTTAATGTTCCCCCCACACCAGCTGCAGCCCTGGCCCTGACTCCTCACCCCCACCCCCACCCCCGGTGCACAGCAGAGACCGAGGCCTCCTATTTCCAATGCACAGCAGGTGAGGGGCAGGAGAGGCCACTGTCCCTGTCCCTTGAGTAGGACAGTGAACTTCTTTTGTTGTTGTTTTTTTCCTTTCTGATTTTATATTTTGGATGCGGCACATGGGATCTTAGTTCCCTGACCAGGAATCGAACCCATACCCTGTGCAGTGGAAGCACAGAGTCTTAACCACTGGCCTGCGGGGAAGCCACTGAACTTCTTGTCTGGTAGACGCAGCAGCTGGGATTGGCCCTAGCAGTTGTGTCCAAAACTCACCTAAGATTATCGATTCTTTTTTTTTTTCTGATGCTAGTCATATTGTCAAAAACTTCTCCAAACTGGTATGTTTTGTTTTTCTATTTCCTTTTGAATTGGTCCCTCTGGGTAAATTCCCTAAAGCTGGATCCCAGGTCAGGTAGATTTTCAGAGGGGCTGGAACACTCTACTGCTAACAGCGGGAAGTGCAGAAGTGACTTTGAGGAACTGCGTGTAAACACATATGCATTGCTGACTGTGGCAGTGTGTTCCCGAGCCCCAGAGCTCAGCCATGCCCAACCGCGCTCACAGATACTGACTTCTGTCTCGGTGTCAGCCTGCAGTGCCCTGGAGCCCTTCGAAAAATGAGCTGAGAAGGAAGTACTTGACGCAAGTGGATATCCTACTGCAGGATGAAGGGTGTTTGGAGGTAATGTGTCCCTGAGTGTGTCCTCAGAGCAAACTGTAGGCTAGAGACCCAGTGAGGTGTGATTATGTCTGGTTTACTCCAGAGCCTGTAAAGACCATCTCAGTTTCCAAACTCTTTGGCTCACAGCCTCCCCGATGCCTGCTCTTCCTGAGTAGACACTCCGGGTCCCCTCAGGCAGCGGAATCGACTGCCCGCCATGTTCTGGGCTGCTTACAGGGTCCACTAGGGCCCCAGCCCTTGGGCAGAAGGTTTTGAAGCTGCACAATTCATCCCGGTTCGGTCATGCTCCGTCTGTGGTTGGGGAGCAGTTCCTGTGGGCTTGATACTGGGGGATGGGGCGGCCAGAGCTGACACTTAGCAAAGCCTTTGTTAAAGTCATTTGCTTTGGCTTCCCTGGTAGCTCAGACGGTAAAGCATCTGCCTCCAATGCGGGAGAGCTGGGTTCGATCCCTGGGTCAGGAAGATCCCCTGGAGAAGGAAATGGCAACCCACTCCAGTACTCTTGCCTGGAAATATCCCATGGACAGAGGAGCCTGGTAGGCTACAGTCTGTGGGATCGCAAAGAATCAGACACGACTGAGCGACTTTTCTGTTTTCTTTTTGTTAAAGTCATTTGCTTTGGTTTCAGTATGCTGGTTACGGAGAGGGAAAGGACACCCATGTGACCCTGGCCCCATCATTGGCCTCGCCCGCCAGACCTGCCCAGGGTAAGTGCGACATAGAAGCAGACCATTCACTTTCAGTAGCTTGACAGCGCCTTAGCTGGGCACCACCCCCCACCCCACCCCCGTGTTTGCTGGGCATGTTTCATCACCGTGAACTATCAGAGACACGTGGGCATCATAGGTGCATTATTACTAAGAAAGGAAGTCCCCTTTGTTGGCATTCTTCTATAAAACAGGCTGAACTCTGTCCCTTCTGTTTCCTTTTTTCCCCTTACTTTATTCTTCCCAACATGCTTTTCCTTCTTCTAACTTTTCCAGAATCAGTAAGAACTCATGGACTTTTTTTTAATTCACATATTGGAATCTATTGTCCATTTTCATCTCACGTTCAGCCTGGAGGAGCCCCTTCCACTCTGGCTTTGGATGCTCTGACCTGTCCCCAGGGGTTCTGAGCCCTTCATCCCCCACCCTGACTCCAGAGCGGCCTCCCTCCTCCCTGACAGTGGGCTCATTTGGTTGGTCACAAAGCACCAAGTAGCTTCAGAATCACAGCACCTGGTATCGACTCTGCTCGACAATGAGCCGAAGAAGGTTCTGGATCTCCAAGCAGCATTTTTATCCTCGGACCTTGTCCCACAGGGGGACCATGTTCAGGGTTATTTGGATTCTATTTTCTCTTCTGATGGTTGTCAGTTTGACAGAGAGATAGGGTCATTTTTCCCTCCTATGTTCATCTTTAGAGTCATCCTCATCTTTGTTGGTTTGATTTTACTTTTTTATTATATAAAACATTTAACATGATGCAAAAATCAAAGCTGTGCGAAGAGCTGTATTCAGGAGGCCTGTGTCTTTCTCCAGCTTCCCCACTGACTCAGCTGTAAAGAATCTGCCCACTGATGCAGGAGATGTGGGTTCAGTCCCTGGGTTGGGAAGATGCCCTGGAGAAGGAAATGGCTACCCATGCCAGTATTCTTGCCTGGGAAATCCCATGGATAGAGGACTTTGGTGGGTTACAGTCCATGGGGCCACAAAGAGGCAGGCACGACTGAGTGACTAAGCAACAACAAATCCCTTCCCCACACACTCCTGTCGGCAGGCAGGGTCATTATTATCTGGTTTCTAATTAGTCTTTGACAAGGAAACCATTTCTAAACTGTCATACAGGGAAGAAAGACTCCTTTTAGGAAGGTCAATGGACAGTGAATTGTTTTGATAGCTAGAAAAAAAATTTCTGAGAAGAGTCTATTCCCAAATATTTGTGAAATTTTGTTGCTTTTGTTTTTTTTGTATTGCTTTAAAAAAAAAACCACAATGTTAGACTCCTGAAACTAACATAATGTTATATGTGAATTATATCTCAGTTAAAACTAATAACTTTTTTAAAAAACCCATGCTGGTCATGATCCAGCCTTCATTTCCCTGATCTCTGTGTGTGAAAGTGTCAGTCGCTCAGTCGTGGCCAACTCTCTGTGACCCCATGGACTATAGCCCGCCAGGCTCCTCTGTCCATGAGATTCTCCAGGCTAGAATACCGGAGTGGGTTGCCATGCCCTTCTCCACAGGATCTTGCTGACCCCAGGCTCAAACCCTGGGGTCTCCAGCATTGCAGGCAGATTCTTTGTCACGGGAGCCACCAGGGAAACTGATCTCTGCATGTGGACGGCTGTAAATGGTCATGCGGCTTTGCCTTGTGTGTGTATTTCTCCAGGATACTGCAAGGACGTCTCTGAAGACAGCCCTGGGGGTCCACTCCAGCCGCCTCCATCACCCAAGGAGGGTGACGCCTCTCACTCCTGCTCAGCAGGCCAGGCCATGATGCCGAGGGGCGACGGCATCCCCTTACAAGGGACCGGTGGAGGCAGCTTCTCAAGCAGCCCCTGCTCCGAGGCGGAGGATGTGTGCAACGCGACGCTCAGCGACCTGTACGCGGGCATGCTGCACTCCATGAGCCGGCTGCTGGGCGCCAGGCCCTCCTGCATCATCTCCACCAAGACGCTCATCGGCCAGAACTGGAGCTTCAGGCGGAGGCACCCGTGTAAGGGCAGAATGAACAGAACGAGCTGCCGAGGAGGGGGGCGCTCTCGGCGGAGCCCCCAGGAGAGACGTCCACCCTGCTCCGAGCCCCTGGAGGATGCAGGGACCTTAAGAGATCGTGGGAACTTGCCCGATGTTTCTGCGCCTAAGACGGGTTTAAAATCAGGAAGGGCTCTTCTCAAAGGAAACAAACCCCAGATCCATACATTCACTCCACCTTGGAAGGAGCTTCAGGGAATGCCCCAGAAGCATTCATCATTGACTTACTTAGACTCCAAAACGGTGTCTCCTCTTGATCAGGAAAACAGATTCGTGACCTTAAAGTGGTTGATTTCTCCTGTAAAAGTAGCTTCCAGGCCCAGAATCCTGCGGGGCCAGGCGGGGAGTCGTTTTAAGGAAATTGAGATCAAATTTGACAAGCTTCATCAGGAGTATTGCTTGAGTCCTGGGAAGCAGCTCAGCCTGACTTACCCATCTGGCTCGGCTGTGGATGTGTACCGAGGTGGTCCCACGAGCCCTGGTAGCCCCCAAGGCTTAGAAGCCCACAGGCTGAGCAGCCCTCTCTGCAAATCAAAAGCTAAGAGGTTGAGTGAGGCCTCTGAAGGCCTGGGCAGAAGATCCATCAGAGTGGGTAGCTGCCTGCCGAAGAGTGAGTCCTTCCTCTCACTTTCAAAGACCAACCCCACCTGCAGCGCGGGCCGCCCAGAGCGGACTGTTGACCTTGTTTATCCAGAAAGTGATTCAGGAAAGTTTCAGGAATCGGTATCACTCAGCAAAGCCATTTCAGTACCCAGGGTACAACCTCTAGTCTTTGCCAGGGATCGCTACGATGATATTAAAGAAAAATTTGACAAGCTTCATCGGCAGTATTGCCAAAAGTCGCCTCAGCAGACACAGGCGCCTTCAGATAAAGCACGTGCGGGAGTTCGATATCAAAAAGAAGGCTTCTCAGTGAAGTTCAACCCAGACTCTGGCTGTTGGGGTCCCCCGAGCCTGTCATCCTCACCCCAGCAGAGCGTAAAAAGCCCCCTGGCTTCCAACACAGTTGGGGCCCCTCCATCCATAGACATTGCTCTTGCTGCTGGGTCGGGCCATCAGGTCCCCTCAAAGCGATGCCGATTATCAGACCCTCAGGTGTGCGGAGAGGGGGCCAGACCCTGGAGTTTCTCACCTGTGGGCAGAGCCATGCCAAGGCCCCGGGAGGAGGTCGACTCTTAAAGCCCAAATGGGAAGAGAAGAAGGTGCGTTTACCTTTGCTGAATATGGGTGTTTGACAACTCTTAGGTGTTAATTTTCCAAATGTTCTCCCAAATTCTTTTCCTTCCTCTAACATCAGCATTTTTACACATCTCCCACTGAAATGCACTTTGCGGGTATTTCTAAAAAGTGTCCCTTAAGACGCTATCCGTCCTCAGCAAACTGTCATTTCCAGCTTCTTTATCTCACACTCAGAAAATTACTGTTGGGCGTGAAACGGATCTGGGAGTTGATGCCTCTGTGCTCACTTGTCACTGCTTTGTGAGAACAGAGTAGGAGCCAGCCCGCAGAGAGCCCACAGCCTCCTGCCCTCCACATCGAAGCCCATCTGAGCCCCCACCTCGGCCTCGGTTTAGCTTGTGCAGGTCCCTTAAGCTGAAGCTTTATGCTGTCTGCACCATTTTCTCCAGAGACAAGCTGAGGAGGGGGTGGACAGGCTGCTGTGAGCTCCTAAACTCCCTCAGGTGGGCGCCACCTTCCCCAGAGAGCATTTCAGTGCATCACACGTGGGGCTCCTGACAACGCATCTGAGGCCGCGTCACTCCGCAGGCTGATGGGATCTGACTGGGTTTGGTTTGGCAGCTCCTTCCAGAACTACGATACAAACATGCTTAACTATTTTCTGTATTTTTTTCTTCTTTCAGTTCAGTTCAGTTGCTCAGCCGCGTCCAACTCTGACCCACATGGACTGCAGCACACCAGGTTTCCCTGTCCATCACCAATTCCTGGAGCTTGCTTAAACTCATGTCCATCGACTCAGTGATGCCATCCAACTATCTCATCCTCTGTCATCCCTTTCTCCTCCCACCTTTGATCTTTCGCAGCATCAGGGTCTTTTCAGGGTCATGAGTCAGTTCTTCACATCAGGTGGCCAGTCTTGGAGCTTCAACTTCAGCATCAGTCCTTCCAATGAATATTTAGGACTGATTTCGATTGACTGGTTGGATCTCCTTGCAGTCCAGGGGACTCCCTACTTAATATTCTCTGCTAAATATTATATATTTATTGAGGAAAAGGACCAAATCTTCCTGAGCTGTGAACCCAAACTCCACGCACCAGGCTGTGTTGATCCCTTTTTACACCTTCTTTCTTTAAGCCCCACTTGAACCCTTTGTTTAGATAGGCTCTGTCCAATGGGCGGTGCTAGTTCGTCTTTTTATAAATAAGGAAATGTGGTCTTGTGTGTGTGTGTTCCAGCTGTGCCGGGTCTTATTTGCAGCATGAGAGTACTTACTTGCGGCACATGGAATCTTAGCGCCCCCACCAGGGATTGAACTGGGTCCCCAGCATTGGGAGTGTGGAGTCTTAGCCACCGGGCCACCAAGGAAGTCCCCAAGGAAATGTAGCGTTAACTCCTGAATCCGTACAGGCATGCATGGCTGGGCCAGGATTTGAAAGCCCATGGTCTTAACCACCAGTTTGCGCTGCCTGCTTGAGGAACTACTGTTACTATTGTTCCTTTACATTCCTTCGGGTATTTATAATAACTCAAATATTCATGTATATTCAATGGAGTAAATATATCTTCCCCTGGAAAAGAGAATGGCTACCCACTCCAGGATTCTTGTTTGGAGAATCCCATGGGCAAAGGAGCCTGGTGGGTTCCATGGTTTTGCAAAGTTGAACACAACTGAATGACTAACACAAATAAATAACAGTTAAGCTTTGGGGAGCCGGCACTGGGATTTCTAGTGAAATTGTACTGAATTTTTCCCCCTAGAGGAAAGAATGACACATCTTTCAGGATGGAGGAGACAAATGATTTCGTGTCAGAAAAACCCAAAGCTGAAAATCTATTGCCAAGTTATTTTGGAGTATTCCCTCTGCACTAACTGATTTTTGTGTATTTTTTAATTCTCAAGAAAATCCGAGAACTTGCTTTACTTATCTGCCCTTCAAAGCAAATTTAAATGAAATTGGTTCCATTGACGTGACTCTGGATTTTTGGAAATTATTTGAATAAAGTTGCTCAAATAAAGTTTTTAATGTTATCGTTTACAGGTCTATTTTTCTCATATTTTCTTTGTTAAATTTACACGTGACCAGAAATCCTCCTTTACCTTTCCTATTTCCTCAGAGAAGTTTTTTCTGAAACCTAGTTTTAAGCCCTAGAAAGAAAGTCCAGCTGCTTAGCCTTTTAAATTCAGGCCAGCAGGACTTGACATCTTCCATATTTGTTATTGTTACTCAGTCGCTAAGTCATGCCCACCTCTTTGCAACCCCATGGACTGCAGCACAGCAGCCTTCCCTGTCCTCCCCCGTCTCCCAGTGGAGGTCGCTCAGTGGTGTGCAGCTCTTTGCGACCCCATGGACTATACAGTCCATAGAATTCTCCAGGCCAGAAGACTGTCTCCCAGAGTTTGCTCAAATTCATATCCATTGAGTCGGTGATGCTATCTAACCATCTCATCCCCTGCCACCCACTTCTGTTGCCTTCAATCTTTCTCCAGCATAAAGGTCTTTTCCATTGAGTCGGCTCTTTGCATCAGGTGGCCAAAGTAACGGAGCTTTAGCTTCAGCATCAGACCTTCCAATATTAGGAGGTAGCAAATTGAATCACCGGTCAACTCACCCATAAAAGCAATTCCAAACAGCTTAATATTTTTAGATGAAAACGTAAACAGTCCTGTGATGTCCCAAAACACCTGCAGCCACTTAACACCTGTGACAGCTGATGATTTTCATTAGAGCTGTTTATAATAGAGTTTATAAGAGAGTATCACAGTGACTTTTTTTTAACTTGTATACCCTTTAATTTTGTTTGCTTTTTCGATAGACATAGCACTTTAAAAAGTTTAATAAATGCAAATATCCCTTTTTAAAATACTTATGTATTTATTTGGCTGCACCTGTTCTTAGCTGCAGTGTGCGGGATCTTCAGTCTTCGTTGTGGTCTGTAGGATCTACCTCCCTGACCCCAGCCCCCTGCATCAGGAGCAGAGTCTTAGCCGCTGGACCACCAGAGACATCCCAGCATTTAAAAGTTTTAATTCTTGTTTTGATTTTTTTCAGTTGTAAAGACAGTTTCTCATCTAGGTCATCATAAGATACAGACGGTTAAAATTTATTTATCTTTAATTGGCGGATCATTGCTTTACAACACTGTGCCTTAGCTTAGCATGAAATCAGCCACAGGTGTATGTATGCCCCTCCCTCTTGAACCTCCCTTCCACCTCCCACCCCATCCCACCCCCTCTAGGTTATCACAGAATGTTGGATTTGAGCTCCCACATCGTATGACACATTTTCACTGGCCATCTATGGTAATGTGTGTGTTTCAATGATACTCTCTCAATCCATCCCACCCACTCCTTCCCCTCTGTGTCCACAAGTTTCTCCTCTGTGTTTGCATCTCCATTGCTGCCCTGCAGATAAGTTCACAAGTACCATCTTTCTAGGTTCCATATATATGTGTTAATATGTGGTATTTGTCTTTCTCTTTTTGACCGACTTCACACTGTATAACAGGCTCTCGGTTCATCCACCTCATTAGAACGGACTCAAATGCATTCCTTTTTATAGTTGAGTAATATTCCATTGTGTGTATATACCACAGCTTCTTTATCCGTTCATCTGTCAGTGGACATCTACATTGCTTCCGTGTCCTCACTATTGTAAATAGCGCTGCAGTGAACACTGGGGTACACGTGTCCTTTTCAGGTGAGGTTTCCCAGGGTATACGCCCAGTAGTGGGATTGTTGTGTCATATGGTAGTTTTATCCCTAGTATTTTAAGCAGTCTCCATACTGTTCTCCATAGAGGCTATATCAAGTTGCATTTCTGCTAACAGTGCAGGAGGTTTCCCGTTTTTCCACACCTTCTCCAGCATTTATTGTTTGTGGATTTTTCTGATGATGGCCATTCTGACCTGAGTGTGGTGATACCTCATTGTAGTTTTGATTTGCATTTCTTTACTAATAAGTGATGTTGAGCATCTTTTCACGTGTTTATTAGTCATCAATGGGTCTTCTCGGGAGAAATGTCTGATTAGGTCCTCTGCCCACTTTTTAATTGAGTTGTTTTCCTGGTTTTGAGCTGAAGGAGCTGCTTGTATATTTTGGAGATTAATCCTTCGTCACTTGTTTTGTTTGCTATATTTTCTCCCATTCTGAAGGTTGTTTTTTCATCTTGTTTATAGTTTCCTTCGTTGTGCAAAAGCTTTTTAGTTTACTTAATGGACAGTAACTTGTAAATAGGAGAAGGCAATGGCACCCCACTCCAGTACTCTTGCCTGGAAAATCCCATGGACGGAGGAGCCTGGTGGGCTGCAGTCCATGGGGTCGCTAAGATTCGGACACGACTGAGCGACTTCACTTTTACTTTTCACTTTCATGCATTGGAGAAGGAAATGGCAACCCACTCCAGTGTTCTTGCCTGGAGAATCCCAGGGACGGGGGAGCCTGGTGGGCTGCCATCTATGGGGTCGCACAGAGTCAGACATGACTGAAGCAACTTAGCAGCAGCAACTTTTAAATAAAATCTTGCAAATATTCACAATACAGTGACAAAACCCATGTACCAACATCCTGAGTAAATGGTTGCTAATACGTTGCTGTGTGTAAAGCTGTTTTAAGTTGATTAAAGATTAAGTTGCACACCTTTCCTTCCCATCCCCCTACCCGAGGTGACGCTCTCCCTGTATGGATGTACCCTTTCCGCCCACATCTTTACACTGCAACGTCACCTGCGGCCATAACAAAACACCAGAGACCGGGTCCTTAAACAACAAAACTTTGCTTCTGGAGATGAAGGCTGAGATCCAGGAGCCAGCACAGTTGGGCTCTGGGAGGACCCACTTCCTGGCCTGCAGACGGCTTCCTTCTCATGTCACGTGGAGAGAGAAGGAGCTACCTAGTGTCTTTTATAAAGGGCACCAATCTTGTCATGGGGGCCCCACCCTCAGGACCTCAATCAAGCCCAGTCACCTCCCAAACCAGCCTCCTACTGGCTTTTCAAGCATCCTCTTATGACACTGTTTTTTTAATTTGCTGTATTACTGATTTGGGTATATTCTGTTTGCCAATCTGGTTATATGAACCAACCTAGTTTTATATCAATTGCAAGTAACTTCTTCCAACTGTGACTTACTTAACTTTATGATATTTTATTATACAGAAGATAAATTTATTTTAACTTTTATGTTGATATGTTATATTTTCATTTTTAGTCAAGAAATTTTTTTTTTTTTTTGCACTGCATGGCATGAGGCTCTTAGTTCCCCAACCAGGGACAGAACATGAGCTCCCTGCAGTGGAAGCATGGAGTTTTAATCACTAAATCACCAGAGAAGTTCCAGAAGATATATTATAACTTAGAAAAGTTAATCCTTTATTTTTAACTGGTTTCTCTTATTACTTTAAAAGACATCCTACTCTACTCTCAGGATCAAAATGACTATATTGTCTTAAATTTTTGCTTTCTGAGTTTAGGTCTATAAACCATCTGGAGATGTTTTGCACAGGCATGAATGGAATTGATCAGAGACCTGACTGTGCAATTGTACGGCTTCCCCCAGGACCTATAGTGAAGGGCACATTCCTTTCCGGCTGTGTCACTGGGACTTGAGTCTTCCAGCAGCCACTATCTTCATCACTTGGCAGGAAATAACTTCACTGTCTATTCCCTGGGCATGACCAAGAGTGTGAGACCAGTCTGCCGGGAAGCCTCCAATGCAGGTTGGTTTTCTGGACGGCTTTGCAATCCTCCCACCCATGGGCCCAGGGTGGTGACCGCCTTGGGCTGTTACAGGGGGACTGGTTTGGAAATCCCACCTTCATCTGCTCTGGGGACAACCCGAGACTGTCCTGCTGGCAGCATGAGTATAGGAAGAGTTTCCCTGCCCTTCTCCCCTGCCTGTTTCTTGGACTTGAAGGTAATTCCTCCCTTTGGCCCTTCGTGGGTTCTGCTCCAGGCCTCGCTGTGTCCCTTCCCATTCTGGCCCAGTGGACCCTGATATGAAAGAGATGAGGGTGGACGGTGTGGTGTCACTTCCTCCCTGAGGCCCCCCCGAGTGACACCCTGTGGACGGGCACCGGCACTGCCCCCAGTGGAGGCCGCCCTCCCTCACCCTGGGTGCATCATGGTCGCTGGAGACGTCTCCTTTCCCTTTAAGAGCGGGGCTCCTGGAAGCAGGGCTGGACAGCAGCAGGGCTCCCCTGGCCACCCCAGCACAGAGCCTGGCAGTGGACACACCATCCATGTGGGAGGAACTGAAATGCAGTGAAGACACAAAGGGGACCCAGATCCTCTGGCCGCACACACATACACACACACAAACACTCAGGGGACACAGGAATGAAATCCCCGCTAGGACTGAAATTTCCCTTCACCCCACTGTCTCAGCTCTGGGGTGTCATCTCCTTGAAGTCAGGAATCTGCTCCCCAAATAGCAAGGAAGGTTTATTTCAAAGGGAGGAAAGAAAGGGGCACTGATTATTTAAGTACAATACTTTTTCTTACAAACGGAATTAACAGTGGTTTGCAGTGCTGTGGTGGGGTTTGCCCCCAGAAGAAAGGGAGGTACATTTTGCACTTAGACCATCTAGGGAATTCCTTCAGGTGAAGCCAAAAGCTGCTGCTGATTGCAGGTATCCAAGATGTTGAGCGTCTCCAGAGCTGCCCTCCAAACCCCAGGATCTGAGTCCAGCTGTAGCTCCTGGAGTGCTGAGAGTGAGTGTACTAGGAGGGTGGGGACCCTGCAGCCAGGCCCTCGTCCTCCGCCCGCCCTGAGTGGTGCGTGCTGATGAGAGCTCACTGCAGGGCGAGGGGCTCACGGGGCTTAGAACTTCATCCCCGCCCCGAGCGTGAATTCAGAAGATGGCAGTTGCAGTCGTGTCTCCACACACATCTCCCATCCCTTGGGCCTTCCGTCACATCAACAGGGACAGGAAGATGACCCCCAGGCCCCAGCTGCTACGGAGAGCAGGCAGAAAGCACAAGGAACCATCAGAGCTGTCTTCCTAGAAAGCCTCCTGCAGGTTCATCCACCTCTCTGTGCCCTGGCCACCCCTACCTCCCATCCCAAATACAACCAGGGTCAGCTGACTCTCCCCTCGGGCAGTTTCACCAAGCTCCCAAATTAACAGGGTGGACTTATTTTTGACTCACACTTGAAGCTCCACTACTTACAATTCCGTAATGCTGGAAAATCCAGCTTTTTCAAGTAATGCGAAGACATCTGCTTCATAACGATTCCTAAAATGACAGTCAGAAATGCCCATCACATGAATATTAGGTCGGCGAGAGATTTGGACTGCAAGGAGATCCAACCAGTCCATTCTGAAGGAGATCAGCTCTAGGATTTCTTTGGAAGGAATGATGCTAAAGCTGAAACTCCAGTACTTTGGCCACCTCATGCGAAGAGTTGACTCATTGGAAAAGACTCTGATGCTGGGAGGGATTGGGGGCAGGAGGAGAAGGGGACGACAGAGGATGAGATGGCTGGATGGCATCACTGACTCGATGGATGTGAGTCTGAGTGAACTCCGGGAGTTGGTGATGCACAGGGAGGCTTGGTGTGCTGCGATTCTTGGGGTCGCAAAGAGTTGGACATGACTGAGCGACTGAACTGAACTAAACTGAGAGATTTGGTTTCACCTGATGAGAGTTTCTGTTAAGGGTTTAGTTCCAGACGTCTAGTTCAACATCGGGCAGGTATGAAGCACCATGGGGCACACTGGGGACTTCTGCCTGAGCATGACTCCCAACACCTGTCCCCACTCCAGACCTGGGTCTGACCAGATGGTCTTCAAGGTCCCTCCTGCATCAGGAGACCTGCCTGCTCACCTGCCAAGTTACATGCAGCAATTCTTATCCGTGACAAGTTGCTTTTAACATAGGTCATTGTTTCTAGCAAGAAGTTGTAGAGAACAGCAAGCTTTTTCTGAGTCTGCAAAAAGAGATCCTGCAGATTGGCTACTCACAGATGGCGGTCATCTGCTCACAGATGCCCATCCATCTGATGCTAGAGGGTTTGCCCAGAGAGGACAAGTGCTCATCTCAAAGTCACCCAGCAGAGTAGCAGGTAGGCAACTTAAGGACCTTCAGGTTTCTGTCTGATCACAGAGAGATCACACTCGCCCACAGCCTGTACTGTCCGATAGGGTAGCCATTGGCCACACATGGGCCTTGAGCACCTGAAGCGTGGCTTGCTGTTGTTCAGTCGCTCAGTTGTGTCCGACTCTCTGTGACCCCATGGACTGCAGCGCACCAGGCTTCCCTGCCCTTCACTATCTCCTGGAGTTTGCTCAAACTCAAGTCTATGGATTTGATGATTCCATCCAATCAACGAGGCTAGTCTGAATTAAGTGTAAAGTGCCTCCTGGATACTGAAGACGTTATCCCAAACAGCTAAACTATTACATTAATAACTGTCTATTGATTGCCTGTTGAAATGGCAATGATTTAGAGCTACTGGGTAAAATAAAATCTATTATTAAATTTGGTTTCACCTCTTTTCACGTTTTTCAACATAAATCTTAAAGATGGGTGTTTGGTTTGCATTCTCTTTCTGTTGGACAGAGCTGGTCTCAACACCTCATGTCTAGCAGGATCACAGGATGAAGCCCCAAGCCCCTGGGGCTGGCCCCTGCCTCAGCTTCCTCACCAGGACGGAGCACAGGGTCATCTGGAAACCGGTCATCTCCTTGGGGGCAGCGGCGTCACTGTGGTCCGCAGAGCTCTCCAGGGCCTTCCAGCCCCAGAAGTGCACACACTGAAACATGGTAGCCACGCAGGCCTGGAGGACACAGGACAGGATGGCAGGAGAGGCGGCAGGCGGCCCCGGGGGGCCACACGAGGGGTGGGGCTGGGGGCTGGCAGTCCATCAGTAAGCTAGGGGGCAGCCCCCCAAAGGCCTCAGGAAGCCAAAGAAGGGCAGGCTGATGAGCCCCAGGGGGCTGCCTGGGACCCAAGCCCTACTGGCCCGTGTGACACCTTGGGCACGTTTACTGAGAAGCCCCGTGGGTGCAGGTGCAGCCCCAGTGCCCCCTCAGCCATTGGCCAGCACTGGGTGCCCTCAGCAGCCCTGCCGGGACCTACCACCTCCAGGAGCCTGGGGTTTGGGGCCTGACTGCAACCCCCCCAGATCCCCTGTCCCCAGATCTCCCTTGCCCCATCCCCTGCAGTAACCAGGCCACTGGTCTCTGGCTTCTGCTGAGGTTGGGCCACAGGAAGGTACTGGAATGGAGGGCAGGGAAGGAGCTTGGGGTGTCTGCTCCCCCAGGAGCAGGAGAGGCAACAGCACCCATGGGGGCCCCGGCCGTGCTGGCCTCTCCTCTTTGTGGCTCCTTCATTAAGGCCTCTCATCCCCTTTGGGGGTAGGCGGTCACTTTCTTCCCTGAAGCCCTGCCTCCAGGAAAGTTGCTGATAAAACACGAAAGGATTGTGAACTTTTGATAGAGGCAGTGAGGATAATGAAAATCATGTCCGACTCTGAGACTCCATGGACTGTAACCCGCCAGGCTCTTCTGTCCATGGGATTCTCCAGGCAAGAATACTAGAGTGGGTAGCCATTCCTTCTCCAGGGGATCTTCTCAATCCAGGGATCAAACATGAGTCTCCTGAATTGAAGGCAGATTATTTTGGGGGACCCCAAAATCACTGCAGATGGTGATTGCAGTAAAAGACGCTTACTCCTTGGAAGGAAAGTTATGACCAACTTAGACAGCATATTAAAAAGCAGACACATTACTTTGTCAACAAAGGTCTGTTTAGTCAAGGCTATGGTTTCTTCAGTAGTCATGTATGGATGTGAGAGTTGGACTATAAAGAAAGCTAAAAGCCAAAGAATTGATGCTTTTGAACTGTGGTGTTGGAGAAGACTCTTGAGAGTCCCTGGACTGCAAGGAGATCCAACCAGTCCATCCTAAAGGAGATCAGTCCTGGGTGTTCATTGGAAGGACTAATGCTGAAGCTGAAACTCCAATACTTTGGCCACCTGATGTGAAGAACTGACTTATTTGAAAAGACCCTGATCCTGGGAAAGATTGAGGGTAGGAGGAGAAGGGGACGACAGAGGATGAGATGGTTGGATGGCATCACTGACTCAATGGACATGATCAGGTAAACTCCGGGATGCACAGAGAGGCCTGGCATATTGCAGTCCATGAGCTCGCAAAGAATTGGACATGACTGGGCAACTGAACTGAACTGAACTGAAGAGCCTTGGTTGGGGGGCTGAGAGCACCATTCTAAGAGGCTTCCAGAGAGCTGAAGATGGAGCAAGGGCACCTCACCTGCCAGGCACCGATCTGCCAGGACTGCTCCGACTCCTGGATCCTCTCTTCAAAGTCATGGAGCACGCCCAGCACCATCTTCACCTGGCCCCGGGCACACAGGCCAAAGCACAGGATCACGCCCTGCGGGGAGACCCAGCAGGCAGGTTGAGGGTGGGGGTGCTGGGGAACACCCCGCCCTCACACAGATAAACACACAGATGTGCACACAGCACATCCTCCCAAGGCCCGGAGGGGACCATGGGGCACCCTCACCTCCCGGTCGAAGTCGTTGCTGTAGTCTGTCTTGTACAGCAGCTCCAGCAGCAGCACCTCCACCTTGTCGGCCTCCAGGCCTGTGGCCAGGGTGAAGCCCAAGGCCCAGTACAGAAAGCCCTGGCGAGGCGGAAGGGACAGAGGGAGCTTCAAGCCTCCAACCCAGCCCTCTGGGGTCACTGCCAAGGGGAGGTCTCTACTCGTCCCTCCAGATTTTTAAAAAATACTTTTGTATATTTTCAAAAATAAGTATCCAGGTTAGTCTGAGAGGTTAGGCTGTAGCAGGGCAGGCATGTTACCAGAGTGGGGGCCAAGTTTCTCTCCTATATAAACTCAATCAATCTACACTCCCACCAACAAGCCTAGGAGCATTTATCCTCCTGCCTTCTCTCTGCCTTAGGGTATCATCCACGAGAGGTGGACTGTTTGCATCTTGGTTAGTCATCTTTGCATCTTCTCATGATCCAATTTTGGTATTTCTTCCTCTATTCTTTCCCCATTGTTGGATTACTTCTCTTATTTTTTGTTTACAAGAACATTGTGTGTACATTTGGGAAAAAATAGCAAGAACAGACATCAGTTCAGTTCAGTTCAGTCACTCAGTCATGTCCGACCCTGCGACCCCATGAACAGCAGCATGCCAGGCCTCCCTGTCCATCACCAACTCCCAGAGTCCATCCAAACCCATGTCCATTGAGTCAGTGATGCCATCCAACCATCTCATCCTCCATCATCCCCTTCTCCCTCTGCCCTCAATCTTTCCCAGCATCAGGGTCTTTTCAAAGGAGTCAGGTTTTTGCATCAGGTGACAGAAGTATTGCAGTTTCAGCTTCAACATCAGTCCTTCCAATGACTATTCAGGACTGATTTCCTTTAGAATGGACTGGTTGGATCTCCTTGAAGTCCAAGGAACGCTCAAAAGTCTTCTCCAGCACCACAGTTCAAAAGCATCAATTCTTCGGCGCTCAGCTTTCTTTAGAGTCCAACTCTCACATCCATACATGACTACTGGAAAAACCATAGCCTTGACTAGACAGACCTTTGTCCATCTAAAAAGCAGGACTGTCTCTGCTTTTTAATATGCTGTCTAGGTTGGTCATAACTTTCCTTCCAAGGAGTAAGCATCTTTTAATTTCATGACTGCAATCACCATCTGCAGTGATATTGGAGCCCAGAAAAATAAAGTCAGCTACTGTTTCCCCATTTATTTGCCATAAAGTGATGGGAGGAGGCCATGATCTTAGTTTTCTGAATGTTGAGCTTTAAGCCAACTTTTTCACTTTCCTCTTTCACTTTCATCAATAGGCTCTTTAGTTCTTCTTCAATATTATCTCATTTCATCTGCACATCAACTTTAAATGCAAATAGGTATTTTGAGACAAGCAAACTAGCAGGAATTAGTAGAACCGGGGCTTAAAATCAAGCAGTCAAAAAGCCAAAACATAATACAGAAACAATACCATCACAAATTCAAAAAAGACTTCTAAAAAATGGTCCACATTAAAAAAAAAATCTTAAAAAAAGAATAAAACCTGCTTGGTTCACTCCAAGCATAGCATGGATCACTCCTGTGGTCCATTTCCCCAGTGTCTCATTTCTCTTTTGATTTTATTCATAGTGATTTCATTTGGTCATGCAGACAATTTTCATTTTCACAGAGTACAGTCTCTTTCTTTTCCTTTGTCTTTCTAAAAGATTCTTTTTATGCATATGAAGGTCTGTTCTATTCCATGTTAAGACTATAAAAATATTCATCAGTATATTCTTCCTGTCACTCCATGGTTGTATTTCATTTCATTCACTTACATCTTTGTTCTAGGAAAACAAATCCTTCTCTAATGTGCTTTTTTAAAATATGTTCTTAGCTATTATTCTCTTACAATTTTTTCATTAAGGCGAATATGGAAATAATCTCATCAAATAAAACTGTCAGATTTCCACAAATTTCCCTTTTGGGAAAATTAGAAGTAAATTGCATTGCAGATTTTTTTTTTTTTTTTTTTTTTGGCCGCATCACTTGCTGTGCAGGATCTTGGTTCCCTGACGAGGGATCAAACCCTTCCCCACTGCAGTGGAAGCACGGAGTCCTAACAGTGGACACCAGGGAAGTCCCTGCATTGCAGATTAACTTGAGAAAAAAGGACACCTGAGCAACACTGAGCCTTCCTATCCAAGAAGCAGAGAGTGTACATTTGGTCAGGCTTTCTTTCAGCCTTTCTGCCCCTTCTTGTAGTTTGGGGTTCTCCACCTTGGTTCCACATATTTCATATACTCACTATTTTTATTTGGTTACATATTTTACATTGTGTTGCTGCTTTGAATAGGGTCTCTTTTCATTATGCCATATTTTTGTTTTGTTTGTTTATAGGAGAGATGATGGTTTTGCCTGTTACTTTTGGGGAAAGAATGACTCTATCTACCGGAATTACAAATCTGGAGGCTTCATCAGCCTTGCTCCCCCTACCCCTAGAGGATGCCTGTCTGAGTGGTGAAGAGTCTGGGAGAGTCCTGATGAAATTCCTTAAGGCACTATATCCAGTCGTGACTTTTTAAGCTATCTGAGCCAATGAAACCATATTTATTTGTTTACTTTCCTTTAAGCTAGGTGAGTTATTGTAATAAGGTTGAATTATATGCATTGGCTTACTAAATACTACATACAAGTTAACTGACATCTGATAAAATCTTGTACCCATAAATCTATAACATTTAACTACAGAAGATATACATTGCTGTGTATATTTTACATATGGTATTATGAAGGGAGCATATTTGAACAAATGAAAACTTAAGTTGATACTTTTAAAAATCTTTTTTAAACATCTTTCAGTTCAGTTCACTCACTCAGTCGTGTCCGACTCTTTGCGACCCCATGAATCGCAGCACGCCAGGCCTCCCTGTCCATCACCATCTCCCGGAGTTTACTCAGACTCACATCCATCGAGTCAGTGATGCCATCCAGCCATCTCATCCTCTGTCGTCCCCTTCTCCTCCTGCCCCCAATCCCTCCCAGCATCAGAGTCTTTTCCAATGAGTCAACTCTTCGCACAAGGTGGCCAAAGTACTGGAGTTTCAGCTTTAGCATCATTCCCTCCAAAGAACACCCAGGGCTGATCTCCTTCAGAATGGACTGGTTGGATCTCCTTGCAGTCCAAGGGACTCTCAAGAGTCTTCTCCAACACCACAGTTTAAAAGCATCAATTCTTCGGCGCTCAGCTTTCTTTAAACATCTTTATTGAGGTATAAATCACATACCGCTAAATGAGCCCATTTAAGTTTTACAAATTTTAAGCTCACACATTCACCAAGTTGTGCGATGGCCATCACAGCCAAGGTTAGGACATTTTCATCACCTCCCAAAAAGAAATCCTGTACACATTGGCAATCACCCCACATTCCCCTCATCCATGACAACCACCCGTCTTATTTTCTGTCTCATTAGATTTACCTGCTCTGGATATTTCAAATAAGTAGAACCATATCATTCATGGGCCTTTGCATCTGGCTTCTTGCACTTAGTGTAATGCTTTCAAGGATCATCCTTTCTGTAGCAGATGTAAATACTTCACTCCTTTTCATGGCTGAATAATACTCTGTTGTATGGATAGAGCACATTTTGTTTACTCATCATCCACTGATGGACACTTGAGTTTTTTCCGCTTTTTGGCTATCTGAATGATGTTGCTCTGAATATTTACATACAAGCTCTTGTGTGGACATATGTTTTCATTTCTTCTGGGCATATATAATTAAAAGCATAATTGCCAGGTCATAGGTAGCTCCATATTTAACATTTCAAGGAAATGCCAATCTGTTTTTCAAAAACACAGTACCATTTTGTATTTATACCAGCAATATATCAGAGTCCCAATTTTTCCATACTCTTGTCAATATTTGTTATCATCTGTGTTTTTGATTTCAGCCATCCTTGTGAGTGTGGAGTAATGTCTTGCGGTTTTGATTTGCATTTCCCTAATGGTAATGATCTTGAATATTTTTTCATGTGATTACTTGCCATCTGAATATCTTTCCTTCATCCATTTTTAAATTGGCTTATTTGTCATTGTATTATTGAGTTCTAAGAGTTCTTTATATATTCTAGACACAAATCCCTTCTCAGGACTAGATTTGCAAATATTTTCTCTCATTCACTGGGTTGTCTTTCACTTTCTTAACAGTACCATTTTCAGCATAAAACTTTTTAGCTTTGATGATGTCCAATTTATCTATTATTTCATCACTTGTGCCTTTGGGTGTTATTTCTCAGAAGCCTTGCTCAAGCCAAGATCATGATGATTTATATTTCTGTTTCACTCTAAGAACTTTATAGTTTTACCTTTTATATTTACATATATGGTCCATTTTGAGTTAATTTTTGTGTATGGTATGAGGAAGGGGCACAACTTCATTCTTTTGTAAGTGGCTATGCAGTCTTCCCAGCATCATTTGTTGAAGGGACTACTCCTTCCCCACTGAATTGTCTTGGCAGTCTTGTTGAAAATCAATTGACAGTGAATGTGAGGTCTATTTCCAGACCCTCGATCGATTTCATCAATCTGTTACCTGTCCTGATGCCAGGATCACGTTGTCTTGTTTACTGTAATTATGCAAGAAGTCATGAAATTGCAAAATCTGAGTCTTCCAACTTTGTTCGTTTTTAAATCATAACTGTGTTGGCTATTCCGGACCCCTTATATTTTCACAGGAATTTTAGGATCACCTTGTCAAGGCTGTATATTGTCACCCTGTTTATTTAACTTATATGCAGAGTACATCATGAGAAACGCTGGACTGGAAGAAACACAAGCTGGAATCAAGATTGCCAGGAGAAATATCAATAACCTCAGATATGCAGATGACACCACCCTTATGGCAGAAAGTGAAGAGGAACTAAAAAGCCTCTTGATGAAAGTGAAAGAGGAGAGTGAAAAAGTTGGCTTAAAGCTCAACATTCAGAAAACTAAGATCATGGCATCCAGTCCCATCACTTCACGGGCAATAGATGGGGAAACAGTGGAAATAGTGTCAGACTTTATTTTTCTGGACTCCAAAATCACTGCAGATGGTGACTGCAGCCATGAAATTAAAAGACACTTACTCCTTGGAAGGAAAGTTATGACCAACCTAGATAGCATATTAAAAAGCAGAGACATTACTTTGCCAACAAAGTTCGTCTAGTCAAGGCTATGGTTTTTCCTGTGGTCATGTATGGATGTGAGAGTTGGACTGTGAAGAAGGCTGAGTGCTGAAGAATTGATGCCTTTGAACTGTGGTATTGGAGAAGACTCTTGAGAGTCCCTTGGACTGCAAGGAGAACCAACCAGTCCATTCTGAAGGAGATTTCTTTGCTGGGATTTCTTTCTTTGCTGGGATTTCTTCCCTGGGATTTCTTTGGAAGGAATGATGCTAAAGCTGAAACTCCAGTACTTTGGCCACCTCATGTGAAGAGTTGACTCATTGGAAAAGACTCTGATGCTGGGAAGGATTGGGGGCTAGAGGAGAAGGGCACGACAGAGGATGAGCTGGCTGGATGGCATCATTGACTCGATGGACTTGAGTCTGAGTGAACTCCGGGAGTTGGTGATGGACAGGGAGGCCTGGCGTGCTGCGATTCATGGGGTCGCAAAGAGTCGACTGATCTGATCTGATCTGTCAGTCTCTGGGGGTGGGGGCGGGAAGCCAGTGGGATTATAGTGGGGCTGGTGTTGAATCTATAGATAAACTGGCAAGTGTCACCATCTTAAATAGATTGTCGTCCAATCTGTGAACATGAAATGCTTTCCATTGGTCAAGACCTTCTCTGATTGTCAGCAATGTTTATAGTTTTGTAAAGACCCCTTAACAATGAAATACACACATGTGGTGGTCATGAGCCAAGAGATGGATGAGACAAGGAGGAGAAACTGGTGTGTGGGGAGGGATGGGGGTGGGTGTGCAGCAGGTCTGAGAGAAGGTGTTCTGTTCTTCCACCCCTATCTGCCAAAGGTGGAGGTCCACCACCAAGCCCCAGCTCTATATCCCCCTCCAGGCCTTGTCCTCCCCCTTTGGCATCCTGTGGTTCAGCGTCACCTTCACCCTTTGCACTATTTACCAAAACACGTTCAGACATCTCATTCCATGGACTCTGCAGAGAGGAATGGGGAAGCCGGTGACTGGAGGGGAAATGCCCTTCAGCTCCAACAAAGCAGGTTCTTGAGGGAAAAACAAGACAGAGCAAAACTCTACAGCCCTCGGGCCTAGAACAGGCAGCCGTCTCCCCTCCCGGGGCGCTGTGGACACCCTCAGGCGTACCTGGTCTCACAGGCGCTGTCCCGGAGTCCCCTCCCTGTCTGAACAGCCCTGCCTCTGGGAACCAACCTTCTCCAGGGAGGGGCTGTCGAAGCTCTCAATCTGGTTGTTCAGCTCTTTGCTCAGACGCAGGCTCCAGTTGGAACCCCGAGTCTTCTTGAGGGAGTTTCTCAGAAACTGGGGGTGGGGGAAGAAGGCACAGGTGTGCAGTGCTCCAGAGGGCTGTGTGACCTTGAGCAGTGACTTTCCCTCTCTAGCGCCTTCCCTGGTCTCTAGATGGCTTCGCCCTTTCAGCCCCGACCCAGCGCTAGTGCTGTGTGGGCTTGGGGGCTGCTGAGAGGGGGTCCCCTGGGCCGCCTCCGGGGCTCTTGGTTTCCAGGGTGAGGTCTCCTGCTGTAGCTGCTTGTGCTCCCCAATCTTCTGGCAGGAGGGGAACGTGTTCCCTAGGGGCTCCTAAACTCCCCAGATGCCAAACCCACTGAGAGCTGCCCCCACTGCCCCCCACCCCAGCCTCAGGTGGCAGGATCACCTCTACCTGAATCAGCTTGTCCTCCCACGTCTTCTGGTTCCACGTAAACTCGGTGTGTTCTGCAGAGAGAAGGCCACCTGTGCTCCTCTCTCCCGCTGCTCCTCCATGCCGCCTCCTAAATGCAGCAGCTGGGGTCCTCCGTGGACGGGCTCCCCACACGCCGCACTTCCCTCCCCACCCTCCCAAGGACCAGAGTAGGCTGTGCCGGCCACCTGGAGCCTGGGCGCCTTGGCTCAGGCCACGTAACTTGTACACAGCATGTACACTGCTTGGGGGTGGCTCACACACCCCGCTCCTTTGCTCAGACCAGGTGGTTAGTACATTGCGTGTACACTAGGGGTGTCTGTGAGGAGATCACAAGCCCACTCTGAGCTTCTTCGCTCAGGCCACATGACTAGCACCCAGCGGGTACCCTGAAGGCGGGGGGTGACTCACACAAGCACCACAGGCTCCTTTGCCCAGGCCGCATGACTATACCCAGTATGTACACTTAGCAGGTAGCTCATACACACACCCCGGACATCTCACCTTCCAGGTACTTGACCAGCAGCGGGATCTCCAGCTCCCACATGTTGGCCATGGAGGGGGCGATGCTCTGGCTCAGGGTCTTCAGAAGGTTGAGCATGGCGATCCCGCGGCCCTCCCCCTTGTAGGGGGACAACATCAGTACTTGGGGAACACAGAGACTCCAGTGGGGCCTCTCCTGGGCTGGGCAGCCCCAGGCCTCGTGCACCCCAACCTGGAGTCTCGCTGTCAGATCCTTTAAAGGGAGAGTTGAACAGGATGGGGCCTTTCAAGCAGAGCTCCGAGGATGCCCAGGATCAGAGAATCCCTGCAGAGGATGCTGAAGGGAGGAAAGGAGATGCGAGAGTGTGGGCTCCCTCCCCACTCCAGGTTCCATGGACCCCAGAGCAGGGTCAACACAAGGAGGAGGATGCATGGGTGCAGGGCAGACCTGACACCCAGGGAAGGACAGGCTGCTGACAGTGTCCTGGGGATGCTTGGGGCCATTTAAAGGGCCAGGAGAGAAATCTGGGAGCCTGCTGCCCTTGCCGCATCTCCCCAGAGGGAGGACAGGGGCGGGGGGTGGGGAGGGTTGGTGGGATGGAAAGCTCTTCCTGCCAAGCATCCAGCTCCCTGCTCCCCCTGGAGGCCCTGGGGATTAGGAGCTCATGGGAGGGGCGCCACAGGACACAGCAGTGGCCAGGCCAGCTCAAGGACCCCGTAATCCTCTCACCAGGAGACAGGCCCGCAGCTTCTGCGGTGTGGGCAGGTCCACTGAGGACAAAAGGATGCAGGATACTGAGGCTGCCCAGCTCCTGTGCCCCTGGGGAGCTTCTCCCTGCAAGGTGCTGCCCCAACAGCATCCCAGCGACCCCCAGAATGCAGGATGGTCAGGAGAGGGGATTTTCCACAAAGAACATCATTACAACTGGCCATCCTGGGAAGGAGGAACCTGGTGCTACAGGCTGGGGCTGAGAAGATGCTCTTTTTTTTTTTTTTTAATTAATATTTAATTGGAGTCTTTACAATATTGTGGTGGGTTTTGCCATACATTGACATGAATCAGCAATGGGTATATGTGTGTTCCCCATCCTGACCCTCCCTCCCACCTCCCTCCCCATCCCATCCCTCAGGGTCATCCCAATGCACTGGCCCTAAGCACCCTGTCTCATGCATCGAACCAGGACTGGCGATCTGTTTTACATATGGTAATATACATGTTTCAATGCTATTCTCTCAAATCATCCCACCCTCGCCTTCTCCCACAGAGTCCAAAAGTCTGTTCTTACATCTGCTTCTCTTTTGCTGTCTCACATATAGGGTCATCATTACCATCTTTCTAAATTCCATATATATGCGTTAATATACTGTGCTCTTTTCAGGACGTGCCTGCTTGGGAGTGCACACCAGGCCAGTGTGAGAATGTTTCTCTCCTACTGTGAGTCTCAGCCTTGTTGAGCCAACAGTGACTAGACACCCGCCCGCTCCCCTCCCCTCCCTCTGCAGGCTTTAGGAGGCTGTGAGCTCAGGTGTAGCAGGAACTCAGCATTTGGACCAGCAGAAGAGGGAGGGGCAGGCCTGCTGAGAAGCTGCAGGGAGGGGAGGCACCCAGGAGGGAGCCAGCCCCAGACTCAGGGTTGGGGCAGGAGGCAGACCAGGGGGTGGTCTAGCCGGATGCTCAGAGCAGGCTCTGCCCTTCACCATCGCTGGGTCCTGTGAGGCTCGCAGTCACCTCCTGTCACCAGCCACATCCATCCTCAAAGCCCCAGGACCATGACAGCAGCCCCCCTGGACGGCAGGGTCCCCCGTAAGTAGGTTGGTCTCGTCCCTTTCTTGAGGGTCATCAGGGGCGAGTGGGAGGGCCTGGTGGGGGTGATTCCAGAGGACTCGGATGGGATATACAGTCCTTCCAGTGGGCTCTTGGGGGCCAGAGAGCTCACACCTGGGGGAAGCCTGAGCCAGGACCCCTGCCCTGAGGTCTGGGCCAGGGTTGGGGGGAGGTGGGGATGAGAGGAGTGGGCTGCCAGAGGAAGAATGTATGATTTTAACCTCCTCAGATTTCGGCAAGGGCAGCCTCTTTGGCAAGGCCTGGTTCTCTGAGCTCCGGGCTGCTTCCTGGAGAGGGAAGCCTGCTCTTGCTTGCGTTGGCCTCCTCTTCCTTGGCGTGCAGCTGGCATTCGGCCAGGTTGGTGAGGCTGACGCAGATGGGGGTCAAGGCCTCCGTGTAGTTCGTCTCCATGATGTAGCACAGGAGCCTCACCCAAAATTCCTGGGGCGGGCAGTAAGGGGGAGCTGGGATCAGCCATCCTGGGCATTGCACAGCCTTGTGATGAGATGGTCGGCCCGCCCATCCCCGCCACTGCCACGACAGCAGTGTCTCAGCCTCGCTACTCCAGAACCACACTCCGACCCGCTGACTGACTGCCTCAGCTCTGCCCGGCTCCGCTGCCCAGCCTGGATCTCTGCCAATGCCATCTAAGCCGCACCCACCTGACATGGCCGAGGGGGTCAGCTAGTCCTGGGCCCTTGACTGCTGTGCCCGCTGGCCTCACTCCAACCCCGCATCCAGCACATCCTCTTTGACCAGCCCTCCCTCGAATGGCAACCCACTCCAGTATTCTTGCTTGAAGAATCCCATGGACAGAGGAGCCTGGCAGGCTGCAGTCCATGGGGTCAAAGATCTGGACACGACTTAGCTACTGAAACAATAACAAACGCATCACAGGTCAACAAAGCAAGACCCAAAGCACCTAGGTCCAAGGCTTTTAATTAAAATTCCCGCTCAGTGTCTGCCCACACTGCCCCAGCCTCTGCCTCGCGCACCAGTGAGCCCGTGACCCTCAGCAGTCCGTTTCTACTTCACTGAATCCAGGTGGTCAGAAAACAAGGATCCTCCACGTAGTGCCCCACACTCACCCCCACAAAATTCTCTCATCATTCCCCAGTGCCTTCTGTGGACCTGCTAACCAGTACGGAGCAGACCCCAGAAGGCACTTATCACATGCCCCTTCTTTCACAGCCCACATTTGCTCTACCTTCCACTCTCCTCTGTCTTTTTCTTTCAGATTATTCAAGTGACATGATTGCAATCCCATCCCAAAGACCCTGACTGTGCGCCTGCTGGGTGTAACTATGGCTCTCCATGTGGTGGATACAGAGACGGGTGGTTGTTGCTCAGTCGGGTCTGGCTCTTTGTGACCCGACAGTAGCCCGCCAGGCTCCTCTGTCCATGGGATTCCCCAGGCAACAATACTGGTGTGGGTTACCATTTTCTTCTCCAGGGGATCTTCCCAACCCAGGGATCAAAGCTGCATCTCTTACGTCTCCTGCATTAGCAGGCAGGTTCTTTACCACTTGCTCCACCTTGGAAGCCCACACTCTCTTGTAACATTCTGTATTTCAGAAAGGTCACAGGTCAATAACTTTAGGGACACCAGACCCAGTGGCTGAGTTGCCTGATACCAGCTGTGGCCACTCTGAAACTCTGAGGCAGAAAAAAAAAAAAAAAAAGCATGACCTTCTAGAGGATATAAAACTTCTTTCTATTCCCAAGGGAGGGGCCCAGCTCTCGAGGTGCTAGCCTGCTGTTTCCCTTTTGCCTGGAAAAAATAATTTACTCTATTCTGTTTCTTCCAAACTCTGTCTCCATATTTCTATTTGGCATCTGTGGACCAGGAGCCAAGATTTGGGGAGCATAACTGGTGTGAACAGCTTGTGTTCCCAAAGCCACCTAGGGAAGGATTAAAGAGGGCTGGGGTCAGAATCCTAGCTAGTATGACCCCAGCTCCAATTAGAAACCCACATATTTGAAACTTCTATGTGTAACACAAAGAAGAAAACAAGCCAACAAAGGTGTGGACAAAATTAAAGAACAAGTAGAGAAAAAGATGCACTTGGATACAAGGGTATTTTCAGTGACAACAGTTCAGGTCAGTCACTCAGTCGTGTCCGACTCTTTGCGACCACATGGACTGCAGCACGCCAGGCCTCCCTGTCCATCACCAACTCCTGGAGTTTACCGAACCTCATGTCCATTGAGTCGGTGATGCCATCCAACCATCTCATCCTCTGTTGTCCCCTTCTCCTTTTGTCTTGAGTCATTCCCAGCAACAGGGTCTTTTCTAATGAGTCAGCTCTTTACATTAGGTGGCCAAAGTATTGGAGCTTCAGCTTCAGCATCAGTCCTTCCAATGGAGATTCAGGGTTGATTTCCTTTAGGATTGACTGGTTTGATCTGTAATGCAAAGAACGTCATAATTTTATTGCTCAAACTGCTGATCAGGGCTGTCTCTCAGCAAAAAATGACAAGGACATTCTTCGAGCCTGACTTTTGGTTCAGGGAAACAGGGTCCTTTCACTTGTCTTTAAAATTCTTTATATTCTACTCATTCTGTCAGTGGGACCACCCTGTCCCATCCTGCAAGCTGTCCAGTCCTTGGAGAAGAGGACTCTTCTTCTCAGGACCCCTCTTGTCCACCCATCTCCTCCAACTGCCCAGACCACACCTCCCCACCCTGGGCTCCTATGCCTATATCCTCAGGGGTCTTGGCTGTGAATCCCCACCCCACCAATTTTCCTTTCCCCAAAAAGGCCACCATACCTCACCACACATGTGGGTGACAGAAACGTTGAGTAACAAAGTAATGTGAGTTTTTAATCACCGGGACCTGTGCACTCCTCCAAGAGTGGGTTCACAGAGCTCAGGGAGGCAGTTGGATCTGAGAGTTCCAAGGCTCTGGGACCCAACGGTGATGATTCCAGTGAAACCCACCCCCCACTCTGCCAGGGGAGCTGCTCCACACTGAGTCATGACTGAGGACCCTGAAGGGCTCCTCCTTTGTCAACCCATCCTGCCGAATCCACATTACTGTTGATGTGTATCGGGCAGAGAACAGAGCCTTTTCTTGTGGTGTATTTTTTGTTCTGTCCAGGAAAGAACTCGGAGGAAAGGTCAGTATATAGGTCCCAGGCTTACTCCTTACAGGACTCCCAAGAGAAAGGGAGCACAGGATAGTGAAAGATGCTGGGATGGAGTTTGAGAAACTTGGGATGGGAGGAAAAAGGATCAGAGAGGTTTTAATCCTCTGTGTTGACATCTGTGTTGGGGTTTGTCAGCAATTCAGAAGCTGCTGGTGTGGAGGGAGCCCCTTGAGAGGTGCAATGTG
The DNA here is from genome assembly GCF_019923935.1 of Bubalus bubalis. Taxonomy (NCBI): domain Eukaryota; kingdom Metazoa; phylum Chordata; class Mammalia; order Artiodactyla; family Bovidae; genus Bubalus; species Bubalus bubalis. The sequence goes on along the minus strand of NC_059162.1, from coordinate 113,138,845 downwards.
GGCAGCTCAGGGGGATTCCTCACTAATCATTAGTTTTCTGTGTCCAGAAGAGAGGGCGCAAAGGCCCTTCCTAAGCAGGGGTGGTGATCTCTCACTGCGTGGCAAATCACCTAAATGTAATGGCTTAAAATGACACCTGTTTATTATCTCACAGTTTCTCTAGTCAGGAGTCCATGGCTCAGTGGGGTCATTCGCCTGGGGTCTCACAGGCTGCACTCAAGATGTCACCTGGGCTACAACCTTTCTGAAGCCCAGTCCTCTTCCAGGCTCATGTGGTTGTTGCCAGAATCCAGTTCCTTTTGGTTGTAGGACTGAGGCCCTTGGCTCCCTGTGACACAGGCAGTTTACATCACTGCTGTTTGCTTTTCAAAGACAGCATGAGAATGTCCAGTCTGCTAAGACGGAGCTGTGTGAGACATAATGTAATCATGGGAGTGAGACCACCATGGGAGGTTCCCCTCACCTTTGCCATATACTATTGGATAGTGTGTGTGTGTGTGTGTGTGTGTGTGTGCGCGCGCGCGCGCATGCGCACATGCACACATGTATGTTCAGTCATGTCCGACTCTTTGCAACCCTTTGAACTGTAGCCCGCTAGGCTCCCTTGTCCATAGGATTTTTCAGGCAAGAACACTGGAGTGGTTGCCATTTCCTCCTCCAGGGGATCTTCCTGAACCAGGGATCGAACACGAGTCTCCTGCATCTCTTGCCTTGCCGGCAGATTCTTTCCCACTAGAATATGGGTCTAACCAAGTTACAGGTTCCTCCCACACTCTAGGGAAGAGGTTATGCAGGGTGGGACTCACTGGGGGTCGTCCTAGAATGGGTGACATGCCAAGTATTTTATCACTCTTACCTCCAAAGACCTTGAAGAAGAGATGGCAGAAGCAGCAACAGACTCACATGAGGATCCATCAGAGGAAACAGAGGACCTGGGGCCTCTGGAACCAGATGACAGCGGTAAGAAAACCAACCCCCTCCCTGCACTCCTGCCTCATTTTCTCTACTAACTCCTTGAGGGTAAGCCCCAACCAAGGTCTCAGTTTTCCCCATCTATACAGTGGGCAGGAAGGTCCCACCCATGCCCCAGGTGGAGCTAGGGCTGGGCTGGTGTCAGGGAGACTGGGACACCAGGGACACCCCCTGTAACAGTCATCTTGCCATCACGTCGACCACCTTTGTCTCAGGTACCTTCCAGCAAGTCACAAACCTCCTCAACATCATGGAGAGCGAGTCGACCAAAACGGACGCCGCAGGGCCAGGTTTTGACATGAGGAAGAGGCTGGCCTCGGTGATCATCACGGAGAAGGCCACCACCAAGCCTTCCGTGGTGATGAATGCTCTGATCCGCTGCCTGCAGGTGCCGGAGGTAGGGCCTCCTCCCCCAGGCGCTTCTCTGAGCTTGGCCACCTGCTTGCACGTCCATCCACATTTACTGACTGTTGTCAGGGCGGGGCTAGGTGCTGGGGCCCCTGAGGACCAACTGGGCCCTGGGGTGCTCACAATTTTTCAAAGCTCCTCTGTATTCTGATTCGGTGGGTTTGGGAGTCATCGTCTTAGAGCAGGTGAGCCAAGTGACAAAGATATTGAGTAGCAGTGAAGCAGGTAGGTGTGGGGGAGCAGAGACTCTGCAGACACAGGGCACAGGGGTGTTTTCCAGTGGGGAGGTTGTTTCATGGGGCAGAGGGTGTTGATAGGAGTAACGAAGAATGTGGCCAAGATCACACTGGGCCTTGTACAACAGGACCAGAGCATCAGCATCCTCTGAATGCTTGGTACAACTCAGATTTCTGGGGCCCATTTTGAGAGCTTCTGATTCAGTGGATGTATGGAGTGGAACCCAAGACTTAGCATTTTTAGTAAGTTCCCAAGTGATGTGTCTGTTGGTCTGAAGAGCACATTTAGAGAGTTGCTGGATTTTAGACTAGCCTCCAGCTTTTGAGGGTGGGTAGCAAAGGAGTTGTTCCTTATAGGAGTTCTTGTGTGTGTGTGTGTGTGTGTGTGTGTGTGTATTTCAGCCCTGTCATGTCACTGTCATGCAGGAAGTTTCCGTGACCAGGGACTGAACCTGGGCCTCTGTAGTGAAAGTGCTAAATCCTAACCACTAGGCCACCAGGGAACTCCTTTTAGGAGTTCTTTCCTCCTCCTTTTTTTTTTTTTTTTTTTTTTTTGGCCACTCTGAGCAGCATGTGGGAGCTTAGTTCCCCATCCAGGGATTGAACCTGGATCCTTCCATCAGAAGCTCAGACTCTTAATCACTGGATGGCCAGGGAAGTCCCTAGGAGTTCTCCATAGCAAGCTTACTTTACAGAAAGACACGTGGCAGCAGTGAGGAAGGTGTGTCAGGGTCCAGGAGCACAGAAAAGAGGTTTGCAAAACAGATTTTAAAATCTAGGTTTTATTATTACTCAGGCATAGGAGACCCTGGTTCGATTCCTGGATCAAAGATCCCCTGGAGAAGGGAATGGCTACCCACTCCAGTATCCTGGCCTGAAGAATTCCATTAACAGAGGAGGCTGGCAGGCTAGAGTCCACGGGGTCACAAAGAGTCAGACAGGACTGAGTGACTTTTACTTTCACTTTCACTTTCATAGTGAGCCCAACAGCTCAGGAGAGGATCGTCTTAAAAAACTAGTGTGTTACCCACAGATCTCCAGAGACAGGGGTGTGCCATGCCATGCAGTCCCACAGGAAAGCACCAGCTTGGGCAGGAGGCAGAGGGACCAAGGGGGAAATGTGTGCAGGAGGGTGGCTTCTCTAGGGGACAAGTCCTAGTCAGCCAGCTCCGGGGTGTTGGGACTTCCTGAGTGGTCTGGTCCCCGGCCCCAGGGTGATTAGACCAGGTGGCTCAGCGGTCAAGAATCTGCCTGCCAATGCAGGAGACACGGGTTCAGTCCCTGTGTGGAGAAGATCCCCTGGAGGAGGAAAAGGCTACCTGCTCTAGTATTTTTGCCTGGAGAATCCCATGGGCAGAGGAGCCTGGTAGACTACAGTCCCTGGGATTGCAAAGAGTCATGCATGACGGCACGACTAAACAGCAGCAGCATAGTGGCCCCGAGCATGAGAGGCTGATGGAGGAGGTGCTTGGGCGTGGGCTCTGGTAGACTACAGTCCATGGGATTGCAAAGAGTCATGCATGACGGCACGACTAAACAGCAGCAGCATAGTGGCCCCGAGCATGAGAGGCTGATGGAGGAGGTGCTTGGGCGTGGGCTCTGGACTCTGGCTTAACAAGCTTGCTGGTGGCAGAGCTGTTTGCTGTCTCCGGGAACTGACTAACCCCTGGCAGTCTTTCGGGTCCACAAGACCCCAAGAAATCAAAGCATCGGGAAATTTAGAAAATTACAAAAACCGTGATCAATACCCAGGCCTGATAAATGATCAGTGGCAATAAACAGGTGATAAACAAGTAGGCACACTGTAAAATGTAATCTGTGTCAAACTTTTCAGTTATTCATTAGTGAAGGAACCAGTAAGATGTTGCCTGTGTGCTCATTTGCTACAGTCGTGTCCGACTCTCTGCGACCCCATGGACTGTAGCCCACCAGGCTCCTCTGTCCATGGGATTCTCCAGGCAAGAATACCGGAGTGGGTTGCCATGCCCTCTTCCAGGGGATCTTTTTGACCCAGGGATTGAACTCGCATCTCCTGTGTCTCCTGCATTGGAAGGTGGATTCTTTACCACTAGCGCCACCTGGGAAGCTAATAAGATGTTGCTGCTGCTGCTAAGTCACATCAGTCAAGTCTGACTCTCTGCTACCCCACAGACGGCAGCCCAACAGGCTCCCCAGTCCCTGGGATTCTCCAGGCAAGAATACAGGAGTGGGTTGCCATTTCCTTCTCCATTGCATGAAAGTGAAAAGTGAAAGTGAAGTCGCTCAGTCATGTCTGACTCTTAGCGACCCCATGGACTATAGCCTACCAGGCTCCTCTGTCCATGGGATTCTCCAGGCAAGAGTACTGGAGTGGGTTGCCATTGTCTTCTCCGTAATAAGATGTTAAAATCTGTTAAAATGAGAATTTTACTTCTAGTGATCTATATTCTTTACCAGTCAAAATTCCTTTGCCTTGTCACAGACAGGAATCATTTTCATGATCAGTTTCCTAAAACTAAGCTTCTATCCCCGTGGAGACATAGCCTCAACCATCACTCCCATAGTCCGAATCATCCTTCAGAGGCAGTGGGACATCCCTAAGCCTGCCTCTGGGAGGCCACTCGGTGCCTGTTTTATGACACTCTCAAAATCTTGGACAATTTTTCTCTTGTGACCATAAATATTCTCCAAGATTAATTTTGATCACAGATAAGACTGGATTTATAATTTGCCTGGCCACTTACATATCTGCAGCCATAGTCTTAGCTGCACATCGAGGCTTCCTTGAGTTTGCTTTGAAAACCAAGAGCATGAAGTTTCAACAGGGTGAGACTGCTCCACAACAGGTAATATTGGTTCTTGCACAGTGGGGTGGGGATGTGTGTGTGTGTGAAGGAAATTTTAGTTTTTGATGTACAAAGCACAGATATGGATAATCAAATATATAATATCTTTGCAGTATTACATTTTCATGGTGGGGAGTGATTAGGAAAAAAAATGCTTAAGGAGGTTCCTTAGGGGACAGAAAAAAAAAAAAAGAGGTTGAAAAAACTAGGACCATCGATACTGGGCAGCAAAGGCCACACAGTTCCCTTCTGTCCAGGAGTTCTTATGAGGAGGCTCTCACTGGAGTTTTAAAGCCTCTGAAAAGTGTAAGTGAAAGTTGCTCAGTCACGTCCAACTCCTTGTGACCCCATGGACTGTAGCTTGCCAGGCTCCTCTGTCTATGGAATTCTCCAGGCCAGAATACTGGAGTGGGCAGCCATCCTCTTCTCCAGGGGATCTTCTCCACCCAGGAATTGAACTGGGGTCTACCTACATTGCAGGTGGATTCTTTACCAGCTGACCTATAAGCTTCTCTTACTTCCTGTATTAAAGGTTTGTAGGCTTCCCTGGTGGCTCAGACTATAAAAACTCTGCCTGCAATGCAGGAGATCCAGGTTTGATCCCTGGGTCGGGACGATCCCCTGGAGAAGGATATGGCAACCCATTCCAATATTCTTGCCTGTGAAATTCCCTGGACAGAGGAGCCTGGCAGGCTGAAGTCCATGGGGTCACAAAAGAATCGGACACGACTGAGCGACTGAAAAGCAGCATTATTTTCTGTACCAAGACTCTGTACTGGCTAAAAGTATACATTTTGGTGACTTCCTCTCCTCATGAGGTCCCCAAATTTGCTACAGTCCTGACAGTTGAGAAGTGACCTCTTTACCAGCTGAGGGAGGGGGCCATCTTCCCAGAGGGCTTTGCAGATGAAGCTCCATGGAGACAGGAGTCCACCTTCTTTCTTTCTTGGTGGTGTACCATCCCTGGTTGAATGAGAGTCATTGTCAAATCTGACTCTCCAGGAGTGGTCAGGTTGCAAAACCTATTTGTCCAATCCCATCCTCATTCAGGTCACTTAAAGTGGTGACCAGAGCTATGTAGGAAGCAAAATAGAGCATGTTGTCTTGAACTTTGCAAGAGGGTCAGTGCCAAGTCTGTGGAGGACCCTGTACGTTGACTGTTTGACCCCTGTCTTGCTGAGTAGTGAGGACAGATGCAGGCCATGGGGGCAGGGCTGGTTGGATGAGTCTGACGGGGGAGGGGAGGGGGTTGTGGACAGGCTGGCGTTGGGGGCAGAGCGGAGGCAGTTTGAGGATTGTGGGTTCACCGACCAACTGGAGTGTTAATCATACAGCATCCAATTCCAATGTATGGATTCCCCACCTCAAGCCAATCTGCTGACACCAGCTGGGGGTGGGGGTCCTACAATTTAACTCAGTTCTGACACTATCTGCCTGGAGATAGTGTCAGATTCCATGGGTTAAGGGCTCAGTCCAATTAAGGTGGCATTAGTGGTAAAGAACCTGCCCACCAATGAAGGAGACATAAGAGACATGGATTCAATCCCTGGGTTGGGAAGATCCCCTAGAGGAGGGCACGGTAACCCACTCCAGTATTCTTGCCTGGAGAATCCCATGGACAGAGGAGCCTGGCGGGCTATATAGTCCATAGGGTCACAAAAAGTCGGACACAGCTGAAGTGACTCAGCACGCACGCGTGCACCCATAAGACAACCCCAGCCTGGCCCATGCTTCAGATGCCAGTGGTAAGTTTGGCCAATTGGCTATAGACCGGAGATTCCCATGACCCCCTCCTCGAGTTTAATGAATTTGCTAGAGGGGCTCACAAAATCCAAAGAAACCTTTTACTTATCAGTTTCTTATAACTCAGGACCAGACAGATGGAAGAAATGCATAGGGTAAGGGTATGGGAAAGGGCATGAAGTTTCCATGTCCTCTCTGGGCCTCCCATCCCCTCTAAATCTCCATGTGTTCACCAGTCTAAAGCTCTCTGAACCCTGTCCTTTTGGATTTTTATGGAGGCTTCACTATCTAGGCATGGTTGATCAAATCACTAGCCATTGGCGACTGATTCAACTTCCAGCCCCACTCTCCTCCTTGGGGGTCCGAGTGGTTGGGACTGAAAGTGTTAGTCCTCTAGTCAGATGATGGGTTCTCCTGCCAACCATTCCCCAGCCTTCAAGTGAAAGGGAAAGTCGCTCAGTCTTGTCCGCCTCCTTGCAACCCCACGGACTACAGTCCACAGAATTCTCCAGGCCAGAATACCGAAGTGGGTAGCCATTCACTTCTCCAGGGGATCCTCCCAGCCAGCCCAGAGATCGAGCCCAGGTCTCCCACATGGCAGGCGGATTCTTTACCAGTTGAGCCACCAGGGAAACCCTCCCCAACCTTAGGTGTGGACCAAAAATCATCTCATTAATACAACAAAAAAAGACATCTTTGTCACTCTGATTGCTTAGGAAATTCCAAGGATTTCAGGCTTCTGTGCTTGGGTGAAGACCAAACACACGTCTTATTATAAATCACAGTCTCCTAGGTATTAGGGGGAGGGCCAGCAGGAGGGAGACTGCAGTGGATCTGTGGGTTCCCAAGCCCTGCTGCCTGGTCCTGGACCTCCCCACCCGCCACACTTGTTCCCCAGATTTCCACTCAACGCAAAGTCAACATCTACAACATCCTGCAGGAGATCATCCAGCAGGAGGGAGAGCTGGAGGAGCGCTGTGTCCAGAGGCTGGTCACCATCGCCTCCAAGGAGATGAGGGACATGCTGGAGGTAGTGGATGTCCTGCCCCCGCCCGCCTGGCCGCCACCCCAGGGGGCTGGGCTCTGGTGGGCGAGGCATGGGAGGCCCGAGGCCCTTGTCTGGTTATCTCATGGGGAACAACAGTAGGCTGAGGGGGCCCATGGGACCCCAGCGGGGCTGGAGTAGGTGAGGGGCAGGAATGCTGGCGAAGCCACGTGTCCTCCCGTGCCCTGCAGATGGAGGGCTACATGAGGGCAGAGGTGGCCAGCGACACCCTGGTGGCCCTGTCCCGAAACCACTTCAGCTTGGTCATGTACGAGCTGCAGCACCATCTCAAACCCCTCAACCTCACGGAAGAATTTGTCATCGTCACCCTGGCCAAGCTGGCCAATGGCAACGGTAGGGCTCGTGGGGACTGGGCCCCGGCGTCTGCCCGTCTGGCCACCCCTGTGCCTCTGCCCTGGTCCCTGCCCCCACCCCCTCCCATTTCTCCCTCTTCTTGCCTTCCTCTGGCATTCCTCCGTTTCACTTCTGGTGTCTCTCTGTCCCTCTCAGCTGCTGAGATCCCCTCCCCGTGCCTCCCATCCTGTGTCTTTTCTCTTGCTGGCCCTTCTCTCGCACACCTCTCTTTCCTCGCCCCCACCTCTGGCCCCGTTCTCTCCCTCGCTCCCTCCTTCCTTCCCTTTTCAGTCCGCGCACATGTGCTGAGCGTCCACTCCACGCAGGCCTTGCGGTGGGCAGTGGAGTGCTGGTGAGTGAGGCACTGGGAACCAGTACACGAGAAAACGGAGTGTCACAATGGGAGAGGGCACGCGGCTGTCCTCCTCCTAACCGCCATCTCATTCAGTGTCTGGGTCATCATTCTAGAATGTTTCAGTTCAGTTCAGTCGCTCAGTCGTGTCAGACTCCTTGCGACCCCATGAATCGCAGCACGCCAAGCCTCCCTGTCCATCGTCATCTCCCGGAGTTCACCCAAACTCATGTCCATCGAGTCGGTGATGCCATCCAATCATCTCATCCTCTGTCATCCCCTTCTCCTCCTGCCCCCAATCCCTCCCAGCATCAGAGTCTTTTCCAATGAGCCAACTCTTCGCATGAGGTGGCCAAAGTACTGCAGTTTCAGCTTTAGCATCATTCCTTCCAAAGAACACCCAGGGCTGATCTCCTTTAGAATGGACTGGTTGGATGTCCTTGCAGGCCAAGGGACTCTCAAGAGTCTTCTCCAACACCACAGTTCAAAAGCATCAATTCTTCAGTGCTCAGCTTTCTTCATAGTCCAACTCTCACATCCATACGTGACCACTGGAAAAACCATAGCCTTGACTAGACGGACCTTTGTTGGCAAAGTAACGTCTCTGCTTTTCAATATGCTATCTGGGTTGGTCATAACTTTTCTTCCAAGGAGTAAGTCTCTTTTAATTTCATGGCTGCAGTCACCATCTGCAGTGATTTTGGAGTCCAGAAAAATAAAGTCTGACACTGTGTCCACTGTTTCCCCATCTATTTCCCGTGAAGTGATGGGACCAGATGCCATGATCTTCGTTTATTGAATGTTGAGCTTTAAGCCAACTTTTTCACTCTCCTCTTTCACTTTCATCAAGAGGCTTTTTAGTTCCTCTTCACTCTCTGCCATAAGGGTGGTGTCATCTGCATATCCGAGATTATTGATATGATTATGAGACAACAAAGGAGTGGCGGCTTGGGAGGCCCACCCCCTGCCTCCTCTCTGTTCCCTGGGGCCCCAGGAAGAGCAGGGCTCTTCCTTCTTTTCCTCCGCCCCTACCCTCCCCCATCACCTCTCCCCGCCCCTCCCCCATCCCCCTTCCCTCATCTCCCTTTTCCTCCCCATTTTCCTCTCCCCTCCCCCTTCTCTCCTCCCCCACTTCTCCCCTCCCCCCTTCTCCCCTCCTCCATCTCCCTTCCCCTTCACCTGCTCCCAGCTAACACTTCTTACCTCGCCTGCCTCCTACCATCTCCTGTGGCCCAGCCCATGCAAAGGGGTTCCCTGGCCTTGTTCTGGGCACTCACTGGAAGTGTGGGTGGTGGTGCTGTCCTTTCTGCTGACCCTCCTCCTCCAACTGAGACCTCTGCCCACACCTCGCAGTGTTTGAGTTCATGCCATACATGGGCATCACCCTGGCCACCATGTTCACCATGCTGAGGCTCGCCAATGAAGCCAAGATGCGCCAGGTGATCTGTGGTGGTAAGTGTCCCACCTGGGCCTGCAGGTCTGGCCCGATCAGGGTGCGGAAGGGAGGCGGTGGTAGACAGGTAGAGACGAAAGGGCAGTGGGAATCGCAGGAGAGGGAGACCAGGGAAATGGTCCCAGCTTGGGCTTGACCTGGGTCATGTATATCTGATCACCTTGCCCCAGGTTTTAATTGTGTCATGGTTTTGTGAGCCCCAATCCCCAGTACCTGAGAAAAGTAGGACAAAACGCGTTTGCCACTCTTTGCTTTGGAGTCCCCAGGATCTGAGTGAAAAAGTCTTCTTCCAGGTCTCACCCTTGACCTTGCCACATGAACCTCAAGGCTGGGGGCCCAGTCACACCTGTGTGCTCCACCCTCGGGGGAGTCTTTCACCCTCAGACAGGGAGGGGCTTCATGCAAGACAAAACAGGGAGCTGGGAGGGGGGTTGGAAAGGCAGACAGACAGGGACACAAGAGATTTTTCTAGCAGCGTCTTTGGCCGTCTCAGTAACCTGCTGGTTATGGAAGTGTGAGGGCTCCTCCTGAGGAGGCAGCCCTGGAAGGCTTTGTTCTGCGTCCTGCCCCCTGGGGCTCACTGCGCGTCCCCCGGGGCAGCCATGGAGACATTCTGCGAGACGGTGCAGTTTTACCTGAGGCACCTGGAGGACAGCGTGTACCCCGTGATGACTGAGGACCAGTTTGCGGTGAAGCTGTTCCCCATGTATCGCTACTTCGTGACGGTGTGGCTGCGGAACAACAACCCGGAGGTGAGACAGGCCCTGCTGGGTGGGGGTGGGAGCCCGTGGTCCTCGGGTCATCGCTCTCCAGCCTGTGCAGCTGGAGGAGCTGAGACACCATGGGGTCCAAGGAGGTGGAGACCTGATTAATGGCAGAGCCATGGGGACCCTGGAGGTGTCCTGACAAAGGCCCCTGGAGTTGCTGGACCAGGGTCCCTGTTACACGTGTGCCGGGCCCTCTCCAAGCTTGTAGGAGCCACTTCCGCACCAACTCTGGGCCATAGGACTGTTTTACAAATGAGGAAACGGAGACACAGAGAGGTTGAGTACCTGTCCAAGGCCACCTGAGTGACAGATCAGGACTTGGGGGACAGGCTTCGCACTTGCGGGGCCTGGGGGAGGCCTGGACTCTACTCCAAGGTCCCCTCTGTCACCTGTGCTTGATTCTGAGGCTGGGGCCGATGTCACAGGGGGTCCTGGCCGAGAGGTCTAGAGACCTGGCTCCTGTGCTAGGTGAAGCTGGGGGTCATCAAGTCCCTGAAGCCCATGCTGAGCCTCCTCCTGCCCAATGATGACCTGCGGGATCAGGTGTACGACTACATCCCCCTGCTGCTGGCGGAGTACCAGGGCGGCCTGGAGGCGCTCTTCATCACGCAGGTGAGGGGCCTGGGCTGGGGGCTCGGGGTATTTAGGGCTCCTGAGTGTCCTGTGGGGTGTCGTCCGGGTGGGAGATGGAGCCACGGGACCTGGCACTTGTCCGATTTCCGAGAAACAGATGCTGCTGTTCCACGTATGTTAGTCACTCAGTCACGTCTGACTCTTTGCAACCCTGTGGACTGTATCCCACCAGGATTCTCTGTCCATGGGACTTCCCAGGCAAGAATACTGGAGTGGGTTGCCTGTTCCTTCTCAAGGGGATCTTCCTGGACCAGAAATCAAAGCCAGGTGTCTCATGTTGCAGGCAGATTCTTTACTCTCTGAGCCACCAGGGAAGCCAGGCAGAAAGGATGATACCTCAAAGGGTTCTGGGACCCACAGTGAGGTCACAACTTTCATATCGGTTTCCTAAGGCTGTTGTAACAAAGAACCAGGAAGCAGGTGGCTTAAAACAACAGAAATGTGTTCTGTCATGGTCCTGGAGGCTGGCACTCTGAAATCAAGGTGTTGGCAGGCTGTGCTCCTTCTGCAGGCTCTAGGGGAGAATCTTGCCCTTCCAGCTTCTGGTGGCCCAGGCACTGCATCACTCCAGTGTCGTCCTCCGTCGTCACATGGCCATCTCTGTGTCTCTCTCTCTGTGTCTTCTCCTCTTCTCATAAGGACAGCGGTGCTTGGATCTAAGGTGTTGTCAGGGTGATCTCTTCTTGAGAGCCATAACTAATTATGTCTGCAAAGACCCTATTTCCAAGTTACCTCACATTTTGAGGTTCTGGGTGGACATGGATTCTCGGGGGAACACCATTCAACCTCTTACCAGCCTTGAACGTGTGCGAGATGGAGTTTTTGCAAGATTCTGAGCCGAGTTGTGACCTGGGCTGGTGTATATGGTGAAGGGGGTCACTCATTTACAGACGAGGCGAGACCCTTCGCCTCGTGAAAGCTGGGAACAGAAATGAACGTGCCAGATTTGGGGAGCCACCAGCAGATCTTCTGTCTAAAAGTTGGCATGCACCTCCCGGTGACTAGAAGAGAGAGGAAAAGAAAGCCTTGAACGTCCACGCTCAGTGGCCTACGCAGCCCTGCCAAGCTGTAGTGTCCACCGCAATCCTCAGAGGCGGCTGGAAACAGTCGGACTCAGGGGTCTGGGCGGAGCTTGAGAGGTGGCCTCTCCGCCCAACTCCCAGGGGATACTGATACCTCCAGAGGAGGGAGAAAGTCAAGGAGCAAAGGTCTGGCAAGTGACCTGAGTCGGTCGAAGGTCACCTACCACCGTTTCCCGCCCGCGGCAGGTCTTGAGGCAGATCCTGGAAATGTCTGTCATCACCAGCAGCCCCGTCCCGCAGATGCAGCTGTACACCATCTTCACGGAGCTGCACCTCCAGGTGAGCCCCAGGGCCGCGCGGGGCGGGGCCTTCTCCGGGGCGGGTCAGACGAGGCGGGCTGGGGGCGGGTCAGGGGAGGTGGGCTGGGGGCGGGTCAGGGGAGGTGCGCTGGGGGCGGGTCAGGGGAGGTGCGCTGGGGGCGGGTCAGCGGAGGGGCGCTGTGGGCGGGTCATGGGAGGTGCTGAGGGCGGTCAAGGGAGGCGGGCTGGGGGCGGGTCAGCGGAGGCGCGCTGGGGGCGGGTCATGGGAGGTGCTGAGGGCGGTCAGGGGAGGAGGGCTGGGGGCGGGTCAGGGGAGGAGGGCTGGGGGCGGGTCAGGGAAGGTGCGCTGGGGGCGGGTCAGGGGAGGTGGGCTGGGGGCGGGTGGTGTGCAGACCAGGGCTCCGGGTGGCAGGGTGGCGGTGGGGCCCACGTCCCGATGCCACAGGCCTCCTGCCTCCTGCCGGGGACGAGGCACAGGTGGGGCTCCTGCTCGTGTGCCCCTCTGCGGGGCTGACCTCTTCACCCCCTGCCCGCCCCGCCCTAGGTGTGCTCCAGGGCCCCCGCCCAGCAGCAGTACAGCAGCCAGAACCTGACGGAGATCGTGCACTGCTTCATAGCCCTTGGTGAGGCGCCCCCGGGCCCCCGGGAGCCCTCGGGAGGGCCGGCCCCCTCTGAGCGCCGGGCCCCGGGGCTGCCTTGTCGCGCTGCTGCTCTTGACTCGGGGCACGACTAAAGACGTCCTTCCCCCCCACCCCCTGCAGCCCGCTCCTACCCCAAGGAGCTGATGAAGTTCTTCCTCAGCCAGATGGAGATAAGCAAGGAGGCCGTCCGCGTGGGGACCCTGGCCCTGATCAGGGCAGTGGTGAGCGCAGATGGTGAGCACTCACGCCGCAGGAAGACCGGGCGGGAGCTAGGGTGGCAGGTGTCACTCATATCTGGCCTTTTTTTTTTTTTCTTAAACTTTTGGCCGCACCCTGCGGCGGCATGTGGGATCTTAGTGCCCTGCCCGGAGATCGAACCCTTACCCCCTGCGTTGGAAGCACCGAGTCTTAAGCACTGGACTTCCAGGGAAGTCCCTGGATCATTTCCTCTCTTACAGACCCTGCTGGGTGGGCCACGGAGTCAGGGCTCTCCGTAGCTTCATGTTTCCTATCCTTGAACCTACACCGGCCTGTGTCCCACCCTCCACACCCTCGCCCCTTTCCTTCAACCCTGAACCCCAGCTTCTACCTGAGCCTGAATTTCAAACTGTTTGCCCAAATCCTAGTATAACTCCCAAAGCTAAATGAAAGGCATATAAAGCCTAGATACACAGTATAGATGTAGCCCTAAAGCTCTATTGACCCAGTGTCAAAACTTAGTCTGAAACCCTGCTTCCGAATCCCTAAGCCCAAACCCTAAAACTGGCCTTGCTATCCACAGGGAATCACGGTTCCCCAGAGCACCGGCTCAGAGCATCCGCTTGAATTTGAATAAGGTGCCCTCTGCTGGCAGCATTTGTTTTTGCATGATTTGAGAACCACACGTGCTGTGCTCAGTTGCTTCCGTCCTGTCCCATTGTTTGCCAGGCGACTGACTGTAGCCCGCCAGGCTCCTCTGTCCATGGAATTCTCCAGGCAAGAATACTGGAGTGGGTTGCCATTTCCTCCTCCAGGGAATCTTCCTGACCCAGGGATCAAATCTACATCTCATGTCTCCTGCATTGGCAGGCGAGTTTTTTTCCACTAGCGCCACCTTGAAAGCCCTGAGAAGTGCATGGTTGGCTTCAGTTCAGCCCTTCAGCTGCATATCCTTGTACAGTACACAAACTGAGCAACTGTATGTGAAAGACCTTCTCCTGACAGTAGACCCATCTCTTACAGAAATGAAAATTTAAGCAACAGTGAAAGTGAAAGTTGCTCAGTCGTGTCTGAGTCTTTGTGACCCCACGAACTGTACAGTCCTTGGAATTCTCCAGGCCCCAATACTGGCGTGCCACAGTGAGACTCCTTTTTACCTATCTGATGGGCAGAGATGATAATGACTAGAGTTGGCCTACCCATTTTTCTGCAGAAGGGCAGATAGCAAAAATATTTTCAGCTTTGCAGACCACACACTCTGTGACAATTATGCAAATTGGCCATTGTAGAGCAGAAGCAGTTATAACTTCAGAGCATGGCTGTGTTCCAATAAAGCTATGTCTACAAACACAGACTTTGGGCTGGAATTAAACTTAGGGCTAGACTTTGCTAGTCCCTGGTCTACAATACAAGAAACAAGCCACCGATACTTCCTTGTCAGGGGTGTAAACTGATAAACCATTCTGGATGCTCACTTGGATAGGGCCCAAAACACGGGCTCAAAATCTAACATTTTATCAGCTGTCTGAAGAAATTAATTGCCCAAAGGCAATTGGATAAAGATGTTCCTTATAACATTGTGCATAGAAGCAAAACATTGAAAACAATCTACTTGTTTTTTCTACGAGAAATTTGTGGACTTAGTGATAGTATAGCCTTATATGGGCTTCCCAGGTGGCACCAGTGGTAAAGAACCTGCCTGCTAATGCAGGAGACGTAAGAGATGCAAGTGCAGTGCCTGGGTTGGGAAGGTTCCTGGAGGAGGGCATGGCAACCCACTCCACTATTCTTGCCTGGAGAATCCCCATGGACAGATAAGCCTCGAGGGCTACAGTCCACTGGGTCGCAGAGAGTTGGAAATGACTGACGCAACTTCACATACAGGCATGCATAGCCACATATGGAATATTATACCATCTTTTTCATGGAAAAGCCGCTCTTTGTATATTAAGTATAGCAGTACAGTGTCGGACAGTTATATATAGCATGACCTCGGTTCAGTTCAGTTCCGTTCAGTCGCTCAGTCATGTCCAACTCTTTGTGACCCCATGAACTGCAGCATGCCAGGCCGCCCTGTCCATCACCAACTCCTGGAAGTTACCCAAACTCATGTCCATTGAGTCGGTGATGCCATCCAACCATCTCATCCTCTGTCATCCCCTTCTCCTTCTGCCCCCAATCCCTCCCAGCATCAGAGTCTTTTCAGGTGAGTCTGCTCTTTGAATCAGGTGGCCAAAGTATTGGAGTTTCAGCTTCAACATCAGTCCTTCCAATGAACACCCAGGACTGATCTCCTTTAGAATGGACTGGTTGGATCTCCTTGCAGTCCAAGGGACTCTCAAGAGTCTTCTCCAACACTACAGTTCAAAAGCATCAATTCTTCGGCACTCAGCTTTCTTCACAGTCCAACTCTCACAACCATACATGACCACTGGAAAAACCATAGCCTTGACGAGACGGACCTTTATTGACAAAGTAATGTCTCTGCTTCTGAATATGCTGTCTAGGTTGGTCATAACTTCCCCTCCAAGGAGTAAGTGTCTTTTAATTTCATGGCTGCAGTCACCATCTGCAGTGATTTTGGAGCCCCCAAAAATAAAGTCAACCACTGTTTCCCCATCTATTTCCCATGAAGTGTTGGGACCGGATACCATGATCTTGTTTTCTGAATATTGAGCTTTAAGCCAACTTTTTCACTCTCCTCTTTCACTTTCATCAAGAGGCTTTTTAATTCTTCTTCAGTTTCTGCCATAATGTTGGTGCCATTTGCATATCTGAGGTTATTGATATTTCTCCCGATAATCTTGATTCCAGCTTGTGCTTCTTCCAGCCCAGTGTTTCTCATGATGTACTCTGCATATAAGTTAAATACACAGGGTGACAATATATAGCATTAACTTACTCCTTTTCCTATTTGGAACCAGTCTGTTGTTCCATGTCAAATTATAACTATTGCTTCCTGACCTGCATACAGGTTTCTCAAGAGGCAGGTCAGGTGGTCTGGTATTCCCATCTCTTTCAGAATTTTCCACAGTTTATTGTGATCCACACAGTCAAAGGCTTTGGCATAGTCAATAAAGCAGAAATAGATGGTTTTCTGGAACTCTCTTGCTTTTTCGATTACCCATCGGATGTTGGCAATTTGATCTCTGGTTCCTCTGCCTTTTCTAAAACCAGCTTGAATATCTGAAAGTTCACTGTTCACATATTGCTGAAGCCTGGCTTGGAGAATTTTGAGCATTACTTTACTAGCGTGTGAGATGAGTGCAATTGTGCAGTAGTTTGAGCATTCTTTGGCATTGCCTTTCTTTGGGATTGGAATGAAAACTGACCTTTTCCAGTCCTGTGGCCACTGCTGAGTTTTCCAAATTTGCTGGCATATTGAGTGCAGCACTTTCAAAGCGTCATCTTCCAGGATTTGAAATAGCTCAACTGGAATTCCATCACTTCAACCTCCATGATCTCGGTTATGTGAAAGAAATCTAGGTGCTCATTTACGCATAAATGAGTTTAGAAGGATACACCTAAACTGTGAAGACTGGTTGTCTTTTATTTTAATTTCTCAGTGAACACAGACTTTTTTTTATAATCAGAAAAAAAGGTTTCCATTTTAGAGATGAAAAACTCTTAAGTGTAACATCGTCCCTTGGTGCCTGAATTCCTGCCATCTTCCACCCCGACCTCCTTTCCTCTTATTCCTCCTCCTGCAGTGATGCCTAGTAACACCTAGACTTGAGTGTAGCAACACCCTGAGTGCCTGACTGTGGTTCTGTTCAGGCCAACCTCTAAAGAGCCTTCTCCAGGCTCTTTCTCACCTCCCTGATCTTCCCCATCAGCCTTCCCTCCAGCACACACACAGCACTCTTGCACACCAGGCCCCATGTGTTTTAACTTGTGTCACTGCTCACAGAGATTTGGTGAGGGACATGCTCTCAGTGTCCACCTTTTACAGGGAAGGAAGCTGAGGCTCAGAGGGGCTGAGTAAGTCCCCGAGGTCACACAGCTGGGATGCGGTGGGGCCAGAGACTGAGCGTAGCAGCCTGGCCCCAGAGCCCCGGCCTCCGCAGCTGGGCGCCATGGTCTCCGTGTGTCCACTGTGTGTCTGGCCCCGTGTGTCCCGCTGAGGGAACCACCGAGCTCTTAGGAGGAGACCCTGCCCTCAAGGAGAGTCCACTAGTTTCCAAAGAAACCCACGCAATGCAAAGGCCAAGAGAGTGAGGCATGAAGATGACGGCCCCTGGGCTGGGGGGCGGGCACTGAGAGCACCGGGTGGCTTCTGAGGGTAGCGGCCCTGAGCTTGTGGGGGTCAGAGGCTCTCAGGAGGCATGGCATGGACGAGTCCCCGGACCCCTGTCTCCCATGGAAGGTGGCAGGTGAGGCCTCACCACTTCTGGGTATCTCCTCAGAGCCCAGCCCTGAGGCCTGTGGACCTCCAGGTGGGTTTCTGTCTTTCAGAGCCCAAAATGAACATCAGGACCATCTACCTGGCCATCCGCGTGGTCAAGAACACACTCTCCGACACCCGGTCCAAGGTAACAGAGTGGAGAGACCCAGAAAGGGGGTGTGTGCTGGGCCTCTGCGGGGCAAGTGGAGGGAAGTCAGGGCGCCTTCTTCATCAGCTGCAGCCTGCTTGCCCACCCCTCCCCTCCAGCTCTGTGTGTGGAAGTGGGGCTGCCTTGTCAAGGAAGGCCCTTTGATCGAAAACCTACCTTCCCAGCCAGTCCTGAGTGGGGCTAGAGAAGAAAGTCTCCTCGAAGCTGTGGCCCCTCCTCCGAGACCGTCCCTGTCACCAAGAACCTGGAGTTTTCCTGTAAAGGGGCTCCGACACCACCCTGGACAGAGGAGAGGCCAAACACACCCAGCATCAGCCCAAGCTGCTTGGCTAGCTAGGTGTTTTGTAAGATCATTGCCACATTTGAGAAAAGCAACTCTGCAAATAAAGGTTAAAAAAAAACCCACCATCTTGGCCACTGCAGCCTCGGCCCCCTGGAGTAAAGCTTGGCTTCTGGACATGGCCCCAGTGGCTGACCCCTCATGTCCCGGGGGTGCAGTTCAGGACGGTGAGGGTTTGCACAAACGAGGAAGGCAACAGGGGCACTCGGTCTAGAGCCTGAGGCAGAGCTGTCTTCAATGCCTGGAGGATGGCAGGGGTAGAGGGAAAAGGCTTGTTCTGTGTCGTCCCCATGTATGAGCCCTGGGGAGCCTGGGAGAAGAATCAGGTGGTTCTCACTAGGGCTTCTTGAGGATGGAGCAACTCTACAGAGAAAGCACTGTGCTCCTGTCTCTGAGGGACTTAGATGAGGCTCCTGGGTAGGGCTGCTCCTGAGCGGAGTCCCCTGGATAAGGCAGGCGGAGTCACCTGGATGAGGTGGTGGACAGAGTGGGCAGCAGCCAGGTAGCCCCGGAGACCCCTTCCAGACCACCGCACCCTCAGATCCTGGCTGTCTCGTGTCACGGGGTTGGGTGCAGGAGGCGGAACCTCTAGCGCCCAGCACATCTGTGCTCTGTCCTCTCAGGTGAGGATGGCCATTCTCCGCATCATTGGGCAGCTGGCCCTGTCCGGCTTCCAGGACAGGATCAAAGGTTGGGGCCTGAAGTACGTGTCTGTGCAGCTGACCTTGTCCACCTACAAACTGGTGAGTGACGGTGGAGCAGCCGGGCTTTGGAAATGGTTTCCACTGCACTGAGGAAAGAGCACTGCTCGAGGAACCTGCATGCGTGTACATGCACACAGACACACACAGTAAGCTGCCAGGGGTCTAGAAAATAGTGAAACATGTGCACAGCTCTGGGCATCTGGCAGACTCAGTGTCTGGGTGTCAAGCCTCTTGCAGGAGAGGAAACCACAGCTGAGACCATGGCAAGCCCCTGCCGGCCCACAAGCAGGCACTCCTTGGTTCTGTCTTCCAGACCAACCGCAGGGACAACTTTTACCAGAGGGACCTAGAGGAGAAGATGGTCCACAAGGTCACCATGGACACCGTGAGGATCATAACGTCTTCTGTCAGTGGGATGACCAATGTGAGTTGGCACACTGGGCTGCACACTGGGGCTGATGGCTCAGGTCTGTGCCGTGCTCGGCTGCGAGGGGACGATAGCACAGGCCCAGAATTGTGCACTGTTGCTTCTCCCATTCCCACTACTTGGGAGGATGGCGGGCCCCAGATCTTCCAATTACCTGAGCTTGTTTTTCAAGATTCAGTTCCTTGGGCCCTTATTACCTTCACCAGGGCAGTGCTTGGCACACAGTAGGCCTAATACATATCACTTGACTTATTGCTTGAAATGCAACCATTACCTTCAAGCCCCTCACTCCAGGCATGTGCGTGTGTGTGCACATGCGCGCATGTATTCAGTCACTCAGTTATGTCTGATTGATTGTGGCCCCATGGACTGTAGCCCACCGGGCTCCTCTGCCCATAGAATTTTCCAGGCAAGAATACTGGAGTGGGGTGCCATTTCCTACTCCAGAAGATCTTTCTGACCCAAAGATCAAACCTATGTCTTCTGCATTGGCAGGCAGATTCTTCACCACGAGGGCCACTTGGGAATCCCATGCATATGCATGCAAGTGTGTATATGTGTGAGTGTGCAAATAAATGATTCTAAGGATTATATTTCACAAACATTCATGAGTTCCAACTATGTGTAAGTCATCAGGGCATACACAGGAAGGCTCAGTATGACCCCCAAGTTGTTCACAGGCTTTAGGGGAAACAAATGTGTCAATTTTTAATTGCATTACAATGTGACATAGCAATAAGATAGGAAAAGTTTACCATGACTGCATATGGAGGGAATCATTGTCTATTAATTGAGGCCATGGGCCAGATGCTCCCCATCCAGTGGCAGCTTCTCTTAATTACAGAAATAATAGTTATAGTAATAATAATGGTTACAATTCATTGATCACACGTGGCAGGTACTGCACTAGATGTGTAACATCTAGAGTCTTATTTAATTATCCCAACCACCCTGTAAGATAAGGTCTGTTGTTATTATTACCTAACTTTTATAAATGAGGAAACTGAGGCTCAGAGGGACTCATTAATTTGCTCAAGGAGTCTAAGCTGGTAAAGAGTGGAGCCAGGATAAAAATGCTCTTTCCTGTTCATTATGCTGCATCCCTGGGGGAGCCCAGTAGCCAGGGATTCTAGTCCTGATCGCTAGAACACATCAAGCAACTTCACTTGTTAGTAGCACAGGAGCTCACCCCAAACTCCTAGGGGTGGGAGTGGGGCTAAAGGGAATCAGGGTCACTGGGGGTGTTCAGTGATCATCTGGTGAGATGGGAGATGGCAGGGTGAAGTTGGAAGGCTAGAGTCATGGCTCTAAGAATCTGTAGAGAAATAGAACTAGTAGGAGATATGTGTGTGTGTGTGTGTATCTCAAAAATATCAATAAATTCAGATATGCAGATGACACCACCCTTATGGCAGAAAGCAAAGAGGAACTAAAGAGCCTCTTGATGAAGGTGCAAGAAGAAAATGAAAAGGCTGCCTTAAAACTGAACATTTAGAAAATGAAGATCATGGCAACCGGTCCCATCACTTCACAGCAAGTAGATGGGGAAACAATGGACACAGTGACAGATTTTATTTTCTTGGGCTCCAAAATCACTACAGATGGTGACTGCAGCCATGAAATTAAAAGATTCTTGCTCCTTGGAAGAAAAGCTATGACAGACCTAGACAGCATATTAAAAAGCTGAGACATTACTTTACAGACAAAGATCTGTATAGTCAAAGCTATGGTTTTTCCAGGAGTCATGTACAAATGAGATAGTTGGACCATAAAAAAGAGGGAGTGCCAAAGAACTGATGCTTTACAATTGTGGTGTTGGAGAAGACTCTGGAGAGTCCCTTGGACAGCAAGAAGGTCAAAACAGTCAATGCAAAAGGAAATCAACTCTGAATATTCATTGGAAGGAATGATGGTGAAGTTGAAGATCCAGTACTTTGGCCACCTGATGGGAAGAGCCGACTCATTGGAAAAGACCCTGGTGCTGGGAAAGATTGAAGGCAGGAGGAGAAGGAGACAACAGAGGATGAGATGGTTGGATGGCATCACCGACTCTGTGGACATGAGTTTGAGCAAGCTCCAGGAGATGGTGAAGGACAGGGAGGCCTGCCGTACTGCAGTCCATGGGGTCGCAAAGAGTCGGACATGACTGAGCGACAGAACAACAACATATATATCGTGCAGCTGTGAAGGCTGGCAAGTCTGAAATTTAGGGGGTACGCCGGCAGGCTGAAGACTCATGCAGTAGCTGAGGCTGCAACCTTGAGGCAAGCTCTCTTCTTCCTCAGGGAAACCTGTTTTTTACCCTCAACTGATTTGATGAAGTCCACTCACAGTATCCAGAGTAACCTCCTATACAGATTATGGACTTTCATCAGATTGCATCAGAATACCTTAACTGCCACACCTAGATTAGTGCCTGATTGAATAACTGTGCGTTCACTGCAGAGTTGACACATAGAAACTGATCATCACAATTGGCAAGCACGGCGAGGTTGTCTGCCCAGTGTGCCTCTCTAGGGGATTGGGGGTTAGAGGGAGGGCTGGTCAGAGAGGATGTGCTGGATGCGGGGTGGAGGAGCCCAGCGGGCACAGCATCGCAGGCTGATCCCAGCGCCCCCTTCCTGCCCGCCCCCAGGAATTTTGGGTGAGGCTCCTGTGCTACATCATGGAGACGGACTACACGGAGGCTTTGACCCCCATCTGCATCAGCCTCACCAACCTGGCCGAACGCCAGCTGCATGCCACGGACGAGGAGGCCAATGCAAGCAAGAGCAGGCATGGTGGGCAGCCCCCCTGCGCCAGCTGGAGGGACTGGGCAGGTGGGCTGCCCCATGACTCGGACTGTTCCCCCTTCTCCAGGAAGCACCTTGGAGCCCAGAGAGCCAGGCCTTCCCAAAGAGGCTGCCCTTGCTGAAATCTGAGGAGGTTAAAATCGTACACTCTTCCTCTGGCAGCCCATTCCTCTCATCCCCACCTCCCCCAACCCTGGCCCAGACCTCAGGGCAGGGGTCCTGGCTCAGGCTTCCCCCAGGTGTGAGCTCTCTGGCCCCCAAGAGCCCACTGGAAGGACTGTATATCCCATCCGAGTCCTCTGGAATCACCCCCACCAGGCCCTCCCACTCGCCCCTGATGACCCTCAAGAAAGGGACGAGACCAACCTACTTACGGGGGACCCTGCCGTCCAAGGGGGCTGCTGTCATGGTCCTGGGGCTTTGAGGATGGATGTGGCTGGTGACAGGAGGTGACTGCGAGCCTCACAGGACCCAGCGATGGTGAAGGGCAGAGCCTGCTCTGAGCATCCGGCTAGACCACCCCCTGGTCTGCCTCCTGCCCCAACCCTGAGTCTGGGGCTGGCTCCCTCCTGGGTGCCTCCCCTCCCTGCAGCTTCTCAGCAGGCCTGCCCCTCCCTCTTCTGCTGGTCCAAATGCTGAGTTCCTGCTACTCCTGGGCTCACAGCCTCCTAAAGCCTTCAGAGGGAGGGGAGGGGAGCGGGCGGGTGTCTAGTCACTGTTGGCTCAACAAGGCCGAGACTCACAGTAGGAGAGAAACATTCTCACACTGGCCTGGTGTGCACTCCCAAGCGGGCACGTCCTGAAAAGAGCACAGTATATTAATGCATATATAAGGAATTTAGAAAGATGGTAATGATGACCCTATATGTGAGACAGCAAAAGAGACACAGATGTAAAGAACAGACTTTTGGACTCTGTGGGAGAAGGTGAGGGTGGGATGATTTGAGAGAATAGCATTGAAACATGTATATTACCATATGTAAAACAGATTGCCAGTCCAGGTTCGATGCATGAGACAGGGTGCTTAGGGCCAGTGCATTGGGATGACCCTGAGGGATGGGATGGGGAGGGAGGTGAGAGGGAGGGTCAGGATGGGGACACATGTCCACCCATTGCTGATTCATGTCAATGTATGGCAAAACCCACCACAATATTGTGAAGTAATTAGCCTCCAATTGAAATAAATAAATAAATTGAAAAAAAAAAAAAAAAGAAGAGCATCTTCTCAGCCCCAGCCTGTAGCACCAGGCTCCTTCTTCCCAGGATGGCCAGTTGTAATGATGTTCTTTGTGGAAAAGCCCCTGTCCTGACCCCTCCTGCATTCTGCAGGGCGCTGGGATGCTGTTGGGGCAGCACCTTGCAGGGAGAAGCTCTCCCGGGGCACAGGAGCGGGGCAGCCTCAGTATCCTGTATCTTTCTCTCCCCAGTGGACCTGCCCGCGCCACAGAAGCTGCTGGCCCGTCTCCTGGTGAGTGGCTCATGGGGCCGTGCACTGGCCTGGCCCCCCGCTGTGTCCTGCGGCGCCCCTCCCATGAGCTCCTAATCCCCAGGGCCTCCAGGGGGAGCAGGGAGCTGGATGCTTGGCAGGACAGAGCTTTCCAGGCTCCTGTGTCCCTCTGGGGAGATGCGGCAAGGGCAGCAGGCTCCCAGATTTCTCTGCTGGCCCTTTGAATGGCCCCAAGCATCCGCAGGACACTGTCAGCAGCCTGCCCTTCCCTGGGGGTCAGCTCTGCCCTGCACCCATGCATCCTCCTCCTTGTGTTGACCCTGCTCCGAGGTCCATGGAACCCTGGGTGGGGAGGGAGCCTGCGCTGTCGTGTCTCCTTTCCTCCCTTCAGCATCCTCTGCAGGGATTCTCTGATCCTGGGAATCCTCGGAGCTCTGCTTGAAAGGCCCCATCCTGTCCAACTCTCCCTTTATGGGCTCGGGCAGCGAGGCCCCAGGTTGGGGTGCACGGGGCCTGGGGCTGCCCAGCCCAGGAGAGGCCCCACTGGAGTCTTGGTGTTCCCCAGGTACTGATGTCATCCCCCTACAAGGGGGAGGGCCGCGGGATCGCCATGCTCAACCTTCTGAAGACCCTGAGCCAGAGCATCGCCCCCTCCATGGCCGATATGTGGGAGCTGGAGATCCCGCTGCTGGTCAAGTACCTGGAAGGTGAGATGTCCGGGGTGCATGTGCAAGCTACCTGCTAAGTGTACATACCGGGTATAGTCATGTGGCCTGGGCAAAGGAGCCTGTGGTGCTTGTGTGAGTCACCCCCTGCCTTCAGGGTACCCACTGGGTGCTAGTCCTGTGGCCTGAGCAAAGGAGCTCAGATGCACGTGTGATCTCCTCACACACACCCTTAGTGTACACGCAATGTACTAACCACCTGGTCTGAGCAAAGGAGCGGGGTGTGTGAGCCACCCCCAAGCAGTGTACATGCCGTGTACAAGTCACGTGGCCTGAGCCAAGGCGCCCAGGCTCCAGGTGGCCGGCACAGCCTACTCTGGTCCTTGGGAGGGTGGGGAGGGAAGTGCAGCGTGTGGGGAGCCCGTCCACGGAGGACCCCAGCTGCTGCATTTAGGAGGTGGCATGGAGGAGCAGCAGGGGAGAGGACCACGGGTGGCCTTCTCTCTGCAGAACACACTGAGTTTACATGGAACCAGAAGACGTGGGAGGACAAACTGATTCAGGTAGAGGCGATCCCGCTGCCTGAGGCCGGGGTGGGGGGCAGTGGGGGCAGCTCTCGGTGGGTTTCGCATCTGGGGAGTTTAGGAGCCCCTAGGGAACACGTTCCCCTCCTGCCAGAAGATTGGGGAGCACAAGCAGCTACAGCAGGAGACCCCACCCTGGAAACCAAGAGCCCCGGAGGCGGCCCAGGGGACCCCCTCTCAGCAGCCCCCAAGCCCACACAGCACTAGCGCTGGGTCGGGGCTGAAAGGGCGAAGCCATCTAGAGACCAGGGAAGGCGCTAGAGAGGGAAAGTCACTGCTCAAGGTCACACAGCCCTCTGGAGCACTGCACACCTGTGCCTTCTTCCCCCACCCCCAGTTTCTGAGAAACTCCCTCAAGAAGACTCGGGGTTCCAACTGGAGCCTGCGTCTGAGCAAAGAGCTGAACAACCAGATCGAGAGCTTCGACAGCCCCTCCCTGGAGAAGGTTGGTTCCCAGAGGGAGGGCTGTTCAGACAGGGAGGGGACTCCGGGACAGCGCCTGTGAGACCAGGTACGCCTGAGGGTGTCCACAGCACCCCAGGAGGGGAGACGGCTGGCTGCCCTAGGCCCAAGGCCTCTGGTGTTTTGCTCTGTCTTGTTTTTCCCTCAAGAACCTGCTTTGTTGGAGCTGGGGGGCATTTCCCCTCCAGTCACCCGCTTCCCCATTCCTCTCACCTCGCCCCCCACCTGCAGCGTTACCCCTGCAGAGTCCATGGCAAGGAATGAGATGTCTGAACGTGTTTTGGTAAATAGTGCAAAGGGTGAAGGTGACGCTGAACCACAGGATGCCAAAGGGGGAGGACAAGGCCTGGAGGGGGATATAGAGCTGGGGCTTGGTGGTGGACCTCCACCTTTGGCAGACAGGGGTGGAAGAACAGAACACCTTCTCTCAGACCTGCTGCACACCCACCCCCATCCCTCCCCACACACCAGTTTCTCCTCCCTGTCTCATCCAGCTGTTGGCTCATGACCACCGCATGTGTGTATTTCATTGTTAAGGGGTCTTAACAAAACTATAAACATTGCTGACAATCAGAGAAGGTCTTCACCAATGGAAAGCATTTCATGTTCACAGATTGGAGGACAATATATTTAAGATGGCGACACTTGCCAGTTTATCTATAGATTCAACACGCCCCCACTATAATCCCAGCGGCTTCCCGCCCCCACCCCCGGAGACTGACAAGGCGATCCTAAAATTCCTGTGAAAAGATAAGGGGCACAGAATAGCCAACACCGTTATGATATAAAAACGAACAAAGTTGGAAGACTTGGATTTTGCAATTTCAAGACTTCTTGCATAATTACAGTAAACAAAACAGGGTGATCCTGGCATCAGGACAGGTAACAGGTTGATGGAATCGAATCGAGGGTCTGGAAATAGACCTCACATTCACTGTCAATTGATTTTCAACAAGAGTGCCAAGACAATTCAGTGGGGAAGGAGGAGTAGTCCCTGCAACAAATGATGCTGGGAAGACTGCATAGCTACTTAATAAAAGAAAAGCTGCATTCATAAAAGAATGAAGTTGGGCCCCTTCCTCATACCATACACAAAAATTAACTCAAAATGGACCATATATGTAAATATAAAAGGTAAAACATAGAATTCTTAGAATGAAACATAAATCTTCATGATCTTGGCTTGAGCAAAGTCTTCTGAGAAATAACACCCAAAAGCACAAGTGATGAAAGAAAAAATAGATAAATTGGACATCATCAAAGCTAAAAAGTTTTGTGCTGAAAATGGTACCGTCAAGAAAGTGAAAAATCAACCCACCGAATGAGAGAAAATATTTGCAAATCTAGTCCCTGAGAAGGGACTTGTGTCTAGAATATATAAATAACTCTTATAACTCAATAATACAATGACAAATAAGCCAATTTAAAAATGGGTGAAGGAAAGATATACAAATGGCAAGTAATCACATGAAAAAATTTTCAAGATCATTGACATTCAGTTCACTTCAGTTCAGTCACTCAGTTGTGTCCGACTCTTTGCGACCCCATGAATCGCAGCACGCCAGGCCTCCCTGTCTATCACCAACTCCTGGAGTTCACTCAAACTCACATCCATTGAGTCCGTGATGCCATCCAGCCATCTCATCCTCTGTCATCCCCTTCTCCTCCTGCCCCCAATCCCTCCCAGCATCAGAGTCTTTTCCAATGAGTCAACTCTTCGCATGAGCTGGCCAAAGTACTGGAGTTTCAGCTTTAGCATCAGTCCTTCCAAAGAACACCCAGGACTGATCTCCTTTAGAATGGACTGGTTGGATCTCCTTGCAGTCCAAGGGACTCTCAAGAGTCTTCTCCAACACCACAGTTCAAAAGCATCAATTCTCCGGTGCTCAGCTTTCTTCACAGTCCAACTCTCACATCCATACATGACCACTGGAAAAACCATAGCCTTGACGAGACGGACCTCTGTTGGCAAAGTAATGTCTCTGCTTTTGAATATGCTATCTAGGTTGGTCATAACTTTCCTTCCAAGGAGTAAGCATCTTTTAATTTCATGGCTGCAACCACCATCTACAGTGATTTTGGAGCCCCAAAAAATAAAGTCTGACACTGTTTCCACTCTTTCCCCATTTATTTCCCATGAAGTGATGGGACCAGATGCCATGATCTTTGTTTTCTGAATATTGAGCTTTAAGCCAACTTTTTCACTCTCCTCTTTCACTTTCATCAAGAGGCTTTTTAGTTTCTCTTCACTTTCTGCCATAAGGGTGGTGTCATCTGCATATCTGAGGTTATTGATATTTCTCCTGGCAATCTTGATTCCAGCTTGTGCTTCTTCCAGCCCAGCGTTTCTCATGATGTACTCTGCATATAAGTTAAATACACAGGGTGACAATATACAGCCTTGATGTACTCCTTTTCCTATTTGGAACCAGTCTGTTGTTCCATATCCAGTTCTAACTGTTGCTTCCTGACCTGCATATAGATTTCTCAAGAGGCAGGTCAGGTGGTCTGGGATTCCCATCTCTTTCAGAATTTTCCACAGTTTATTGTGATCCACACAGTCAAAGGCTTTGGCATAGTCAATAAAGCAGAAGTAGATGTTTTTCTGGAACTCTCTTGCTTTTTCCATGATCCAGCGGATATTGGCAATTTGATCTCTGGTTCCTCTGCCTTTTCTAAAACCAGCTTGAATATCTGAAAGTTCACTGTTCACATATTGCTGAAGCCTGGCTTGGAGAATTTTGAGCATCACTTTACTAGCATGTGAGATGAGTGCAACTGTGCAGTAGTTTGAGCATTCTTGGGTATTGCCTTTCTTTGGGATTGGAATGAAAACTGCCCTTTTCCAGTCCTGTGGCCACTGCTGAGTTTTCCAAATTTGCTGGCATATTAAGTGCAGCACTTTCACAGCATCATCTTTCAGGATTTGAAATAGTTCCACTGGAATTTCATCACCTCCTCTAGCTCTGTTCGTAGTGATGCTTTCTAAGGCCCACTTGAGTTCACATTCCAGGATGTCTAAGGAAATGAAATCAAAACCGCAAGACATTACTCCACACTCACAAGGATGGCTGAAATCAAAAACACAGATAATAACAAATATTGACAAGAGTATGGAAAAATTGGGACTCTGATATATTGCTGGTATAAATACAAAATGGTACAGTGTTTTTGAAAAACAGTTTGGCATTTCCTTGAAATGGTTAAATCTGGAGCTACCTATGACCTGGCAATTATGCTCTTAATTATATATGCCCAGAAGAAATGAAAACATATGTCCACACAAGAGCTTGTGCGTAAATATTCAGAGCAACATCATTCAGATAGCCAAAAAGTGGAAAAAACTCAAGTGTTCATCAGTCGATGAAAGAGTAAACAAAATGTGCTATATCCATATAACAGAGTATTATTCAGCCATGAAAAAAAATGAATTACTTACATCTGCTACAGAAAGGATGATCTTTGAAAGCATTACACTAAGTGCAAGAAGCCAGATACAAAGGCCCACGAATGATATGGTTCTACTTATTTGAAATATCCAGAACAGGCAAATCTAATGAGACAGAAAATTAGATGGGTGGTTGTCATGGACGAGGGGAATGTGGGGTGATTGGCAATGTGTACAGGCTATGGTTTTTCCAGTGGTCATGTATGGATGTGAGAGTTGGACTGTGAAGAAAGCTGAGCGCCGAAGAATTGATGCTTTTGAACTGTGGTGTTGGAAAAGAGTCTTCAAAGTCCCTTGGACTGCAAGGAGATCCAACCAGTCCGTTCTAAAGGAGATCAGTCCTGGGTGTTCATTGGAAGGACTGATGCTAAAACTGAAACTCCAGTACTTTGGCCACCTCATGAGAAGAGTGGATTCATTGGAAAGACTCTGATGCTGGGAGGGATTGGGGGCAGGAGGAGAAGGGGACGACAGAGGATGAGATGGCTGAATGGCATCACCAACTCGACGGAGGTTGAGTCTAAGTGAACTCCGGGAGTTGGTGATGGACAGGGAGGCTTGGCGTGCTGCGATTCATGGGGTCGCAAAGAGTCGGACATGACTGAGTGACTGAACTGAACTGAACTGAAAGATGTTTAAGAAGAATTTTTAGAGAAGTCAACTGAAGTTTTCATTTGTTCATATATGTACCCTTCATAATAGCATATGTAAAATATACACAGCAATGTCTATCTTCTGTAGCTATATGCTATAGATTTATGGGTACAAGATCTTATCAGATGTCAGCTCAGGGCCAGATGCCCATTTGAAAGAAACTTGTATATAGTATTTAATAAGCCAATGCATATAATTCAACCTTATTACAATAACTCACCTAGCTTAAAGGAAAGTAAACAAATAAATAGGGTTTCATTGGCTCAGGTAGCTTAAAAAGTCACGACTGAATACAGTGGCTTAAGGAATTTCATCAGGACTCTCCCAGACTCTTCATCACTCAGACAGGCATCTTCTGGGGGTAGGGGGAGCAAGGCTGCTGAAGCCTCCAGATTTGTAATTCCGGTAGATAGTCATTCTTTCCCCAAAAGTAACAGGCAAAACTATCATCTCTCCTATAAACAAACAAAACAAAAATATGGCATAATGAAAAGAGACCCTATTCAAAGCAGCAACACAATGTAAAATATGTAACCAAATAAAAATAGTGAGTATATGAAATATGTGGAACCAAGGTGGAGAACCCCAAATTACAAGAAGGGGCAGAAAGGCTGAAAGAAAGCCTGACCAAACACACTCTCTGCTTCTTGGATGGGAAGGCTCAGTGTTGCTCAGGTGTCCTTTTTTTCTCAAGTTAATCTGCAATACAGGGACTTCTCTGGTGTCCACTGTTAGGACTCCGTGCTTCCACTGCAGCGGGCAAGGGTTTGATCCCTCGTCAGGGAGCTAAGATCCTGCACAGCAAGTGATGCGGCCAAAAAAAAAAAAAAAAATCTGCAATGCAATTTACTTCTAATTTTCCCAAAAGGGAAATTTGTGGAAATCTGAGTTTTATTTGACAATATCATTTCCATGTTTGCCCTAATGAAAAAAATGTAAGAGAATAATAGCTAAGAGCATATTTTTTAAAAAGCTCATTAGAGAAGTATTTGTTCTCCCAGAACAAAGATGTAAGTGAATGAAATGAAATACAACCATGGAGTGACAGGAAGAATATACTGATGAATATTTTTATAGTCTTAACATGGAATAGAACAGACCTTCATATGCATAAAAAGAATCTTTTAGAAAGACAAAGGAAAAGAAAGAGACTGTACTCTGTGAAAATGAAAATTGTCTGCATGACCAAATGAAATCACTATGAATAAAATCAAAAGAGAAATGAGACACTGGGGAAATATGGACAACAAGAGTGATCACTTAAGAAGTGAGCCTCAGGCAATGCTTGGTTTTATTCTTTGCTTTAAGATTTTTTTTTTTAATGTGGACCATTTTTTTAGAAGTCTTTTTTGAATTTGTGATGGTATTGTTTCTGTATTATGTTTTGGCTTTTTGACTGCTTGATTTTAAACCCCGGTTCTACTACTTCCTGCTAATCTTCTTGTCTCAAAATACGCATTTGCCTTTCAGAGTTGTTGTACAGATTAAGTGAGATAATATATGTGTGTTCTCGTTATTTTTTCCCAAATGTACACACAACATTCTTGTAAACAAAAAATAAGTGAAGTAATCCAACAATGGGGAAAGAATAGAGGCAGAAATACCAAAATTGGATCATGAGAAGATGCAAAGATAACTAACCAAGATGCAAACATTTCACCTCTCGTGGATGATACCCTAAGGCAGAGAGAAGGCAGGAGGATAAGTGCTCCTAGGTTTGTTGGTGGGAGTGTAGATTGATTCAGTTTATATAGGAGAGAAACTTGGCCCCCACTCTTGCTAATATGCCTGCCCTGCTACAGCCTAACCTCTCAGATTAGCCTGGATCAAATCAGATCAGTCTCTCAGTCGTGTCCGACTCTTTGCGACCCCATGAATTGCAGCACGCCAGGCCTCCCTGTCCATCACCAACTCCCTGGATACTTGTTTTTAAAAATATACAAAAGGCATATTTTTAAATCTGGAGGAACAAGTAGGGACCTGCCCTTGGCAGTGACCCCAGAGGGCCCGGTTGGAGGCTTGAGGCTCCTCTGTCCCTTCCGCCTCGCCAGGGCTTTCTGTACCGGGCCTTGGGCTTCACCCTGTCCACGGGCCTGGAGGCCGACAAGGTGGAGGTGCTGCTGCTGGAGCTGCTGTACAAGACAGACTACAGCAACGACTTCGACCGGGAGGTGAGGGTGCCCCGTGGTCCCCTCCGGGCCTTGGGAGGATGTGCTGTGTGCGTGCCTGTGTGTGTGTGTGTGCCTGTGTGGTTATCCGTGTGTGTGGGGGGCAGCGGACGGAGTGTTCCCCAGCACCCCCGCCCTCAGCCTGCCCGATGGATCTCCCTGCAGGGCGTGATCCTGTGCTTTGGCCTGTGTGCCCGGGGCCAGGCGAAGACGGTGCTGGGCGTGCTCCATGACTTTGAAGAGAGGATCCAGGAGTCGGAGCAGTCCTGGCAGATTGGCGCCTGGCGGGTGAGGCACCCTTGCTCCATCGTCAGCTCTCTGGAGGCCTCTTAGAATGCTGCTCTCAGCACCCAACCAAGGCTCTTCAGTTCAGTTCAGTTTAGTTCAGTCGCTCAGTCATGTCCAGTTCTTTGCGACCCATGAACCACTGCACGCCAGGCCTCCCTGTCCATCACCAACTCCCAGAGTTTACTCAAACTCATGTCCATTGAGTCGGTGATGCCATCCAACCATCTCATCCTCTGTCGTCCCCTTCTCCTCCTGCCCTCAATCTTTCCCAGCATCAGGGTCTTTTCAGATGAGTCAGCTCTTCGCATCAGGTGGCCAAAGTACTGGAGTTTCAGCTTCAACATCAGTCCTTCTGATGAATATTCAGGACTGATCTCCTTTAGGGTGCACTGGTTGGCTCTCCCTGCCGTCTTACTGAATCTCAATAAGAAACTCCCCTCTGTGTCTCCTTCACCAAAGTGGAGTGGGGAATTGGACCGAGGCAGCCAAGGGCTGGTCTCTGGAGGCTGTCCATTCCATCTGCAGGGCACAGTGCCCCGGGCTGGCTGAGCCCCCAGGGGGCCACCAGCTGAGTCACTGATGCCTCAGGTTTTGGCCTTGACCTTGGACCCTTGCCCTGGGGATCTGCTAGTTTAGAGAGAGAGAATTGGGAGTGTCCCAGCTTCTCCACAAAGTGGTGCCTGAGACCTGGATTTCTATTCAAAGCCTGGAGAATGTGGGCTCCCCTGCCCCTCCTTCCATGGTGGGTTGGGTGGCCTCCAACACCTCCTCCTAGAAGAGCTAGGCTGAGGCTCTCTGTTCCCAGTGAATCACCAGTGACTCAGGAGCTCCTGGCCCAGAGCAGGTGCTCAGTAGGTGAAGGCATGAAGGCGGGCATAGCTGCCTCTGGTTGGGGTGTCTGCACAAAACCCCTGCAACTGGGCGGGCAGTCATGGCCAAGTCTGACTTGCTCACCACACTACAGCCAGGGCATAGCGTATAGCAGGAGCTCAATAAAGGTGTGCCCAATGATTGAATACATGACTGAGCACTTCAGGTGCCCAGGAGACACCTGAAGGAATAGATCCCCTCCCCAATGGCCACAGTGGTTTCTTCCCCTTCTCGCTGGCCTCACAGAAGGACCATCCCTGGAGGCGGGAGACAGTGAAGGGCGCACTCATGGTGATGTACAGCTGCGTGGCCTCGCACTGCCACCCGCAGATGCTTCTCATCCACGTGGACAACCCCATCACCACCAAGATCATCCACCACTACTCCAGCAGCTGCCAGGTAACCCCGGGATCCCACCAACATGCCTGCCCTGGTGATGCCCTCCTTAAGCCCCAGGCTGGGGCGGGGGGAGAGCCACCCTGCATCATTATCTGGGCACTGCCAGCCCCACCCAGGAGATTCAAGTCCTGGAGTCCTGTCGGTCACTCAGCATTTAGGAAAATCATTGCCCCAATCTCTGCTGTTCTCTGCTGCAGGGGCGGGGGGAGTGTGGGGTGTCAGCGGTGGGGAGCAGCCCTTCCCCCATTACTGAGTAAGGGTGATTGTGGGTTGCTGAAGTCATAGGACAAGCCCTTGCCCAGCCCCTTGCACATGCCTTCTCTCACCTCTGCCCCTATCCTGACATCTGACCCCAAGCCCTTTCATAAGGGTCAAGAAAGGGGCTGTCTTCAGAGAGGCAAAGGGACTGGCTGCTTTCTTGGAAAGGCAAGGAGGAGAAAATCATGGAATAAAGGAGAAATGACTTTATTATTACTGTTTTGAAAACTGTGGTGAAGTACAAGACGTGAAACTTGTCATCATAACCACTTTTAAGCATGCAGTTCATTGGTTCAGTTCAGTTACTCAGTCGTGTCCAACTCTTTGCGACACCATGGACTGCAGCACACCAGGCCTCCCTGTCCATCACCAACTTCCGGAGTTTACACAAACTCATGTCCATTGAGTCGGTGATGCCATACAGCCATCTCATCCTCTGTCGTCCCCTTCTCCTCCTGCCTTCAATCTTTCCCAGCCTCAGAGTCTTTTCCAATGATCAGTTCTCCACTTCATGTGGCCAAAGTATTAGAGTTTCAGCTTCAGCATCAGTCCTCCCAATGAATAGTCAGGACTGATTTCCTTTAAGATGGACTGATTGGATCTCCTTGAAGTCCAAGGGACTCTCAAGAGTCTTCTCCAAAAGCATCCATTTTTTGGCACTCAGCTTTCTTTACAGTTCAACTCTCACATCCATTCATGGCTACTGGAAAAACCATAGCCTTGACTAGACAGACCCTTTGTTGGCAAAGTAATGTCTCTGCTTTTCAATATGCTGTCTAGTTTGGTCATAACTTTCCTTCCAAGGAACAAGTGTCTTTTAATTTCATGGCTGCAGTCACCATCTACAGTGATTTTGAAGCCCCCCCAAAATAAAGTCTGTCACTGTTTCCACTGTTTCCCTATCTATTTGCCATAAAGTGATGAGACCAGATGCCATAATCTTAGTTTTCTGAATGTTGAGCTTTAACGTACTTTTTTCACTCTCCTCTTTCACGTTCATCAAGAGGCTCTTTAGTTCTTCTTCGCTTTCTGCCGAGGGTGGTGTCATCTGCTTTTCTTAGGTTATTGATATTTCTCCCGGCAATCTTGATTCTAGCTTGTGCTTCATCCAGCCCAGCGTTTCTCATGATGTACTCTGCATATAAGTTAAATACACAGGGTGACAATATACAGCCTTGACGTACTCCTTTTCCTACGTGGAACCAGTCTGTTGTTCCATGTCCAGTTCTAACGGTTGCTTCCTGACCTGCATACAGGTTTCTCAAGAGGCAGGTCAGGTGGTCTGGGTTTCCCATCTCTTTCAGAATTTTCCAGTTTCTTGTGATCCACACAGTCAAAGGCTTTGGCATAGTCAATAAAGCAGAAGTAGATGTTTTTCTGGAACTCTCTTGCTTTTAGATGATCAAATGGATGTTGGCAATTTGATGTCTGACTCCTCTGCCTTTTCTAAATCCAGCTTGAACATCTGGAAGTTCACGGTTCACATACTGTTGAAGCCTGGCTTGGAGAATTTTGAGCATTACTAGTGTGGCATTAAGTGCATTCAAACTGTTGAGCATCCATTGCCATCATTCGTCTCCAGACCTTCATCTGCCTAAACTGAGACTCTGTCCCCACTAGCATCAACTCCCCAGTCCCCCTCCCCTAGCTCCTGGCATCTACCCTTCTACTTCCTGTCTCTATGATGGTGACGCTCCAGGCATCTCATATAATCTGAAATCACAGTGCTTGTCCTTTTGAGACTGGCTGATCTCATTTCGCATGATGTCTTGTGCATGCCTTAAAAGCAAAACTGATTTGACCTCCATAACTTGCTCTGCCCCTACAGTGATGCACAGGCTCAGATCCTCTGGTCAGTGAAGGTGCCCCTGACTGGCATTGCTGTACTTGGGCTCAGGATGGAGGGGTTTTAGGATGCAGCACCTTCTGGGGGGCCACTGGGGGGCTGTGCCCTGTCCAGCGCCTGGCCAATGTCCCCGCCAGGTTGCTGAAGGGCAGAATGGGGCAGCCGTCTCTCAGCGTGCCCCTGATACTGATACTTTCTCAGCAGGGGAGAGGGTGTTCTATGTGGCCCCAGGGTCCGGGAGCAGGGTCTCGGTCTTGGGGTCTTTGGGGCTCACCCACAACAAGGTCCTCCCTGGCCCTCATCATGGTCACAGGACATCTGCCTCAAACTGGCCTTCATGAAGAGCGTGGTGCAGGTCACGGATGCCATCAAGAGCATCAAGGACCTGGAAGACTTCCAATTTGCCCAAAAGGCGACTCTGACCGGCATTATCATGGTAAGCCATCTGGGGGGCTTCCTCCATCCTGGGCAGTTTGGGAGATCTCACTCTGCTGACCTGAGGCCATCTGAAGCCCAAGGGGTGACAGGGGTCTCTGAGGCACCACCTGTCTCTCTCAGTTTGGCTTTGACCTGACTGTAGGTGTTCTTCGTGTGACATTCTTATATCTGATAAAGGTTTTCATGGCCAGGAAACATTCTAGAAGCTGGGGCTGAAGACCCCTGCCCTCAAGCCTGGTAATGCCCCCGAGGTGTCTGGTTCAGGGTTGGGAGACAAGCCCCATGGGTCAGCCCTAGCTAACCCAATGTTTCTCCATAGTCAGGACCAAGAGGTTGGGCTCTGCCGTAGGCAGGACTTACAGCTACTTTTGCCCAGAACTTTGTTAAGACCTAGAAAGTACCAGCTGTCCAAAGGCAAGAGGCAGTGACAGGGGCTGCTGAGGCTGTGGGTCAGCCCCTGTCCCTCATCCCCAGACCTCTCCACTCCCTGCAATGGAAACCCTGGCCCCTGGACACCCTCTGGCTGCACTGGCAGCAGCCTGGAGGGAAGGGAGATGTAGATGGAACAGGAAGCCCTGAGAAAGAATCCGACATTCATTAGGCTCCCGCTCGGGGTCGAGAGCGACACGCATGTAATTTCACACCAGCCTGGCACAGCCCTGTGGACCAGGCCCCAAGTCCTCATGTCACACCTGAGCAAGGGCCCAGGATGAGGAAGTGATTTGCCCAAGGACACACAGTAAGTGGCAGAAATGAGCTAGAGGCACCAGCCCATCTTAGCTCCACTCCTCTCCTGAGGTTTTGCTGCTTCCCCTGGGCTTCCCTCATAGCTCAGCTGGTAAGGAATCTGCCTGCAAAGCGGGAAATCTGAGTCGATCCCTGGGTTGGGAAGATCCCCTGATGAAGGGAAAGGCTACCCACTCCAGTATCCTGGCCTGAAGAATTCCAGGGACTGTATAGTCCTTGGATCGCAAAGAGTTGGACACGACTGAGCAACTTCGCCTAAAACGTCAAAAGCCAACTGATCATGAAAAGAACGAAGTGCATGCGGTATCGGAGCCCATCGCACAACGTCAGGCCCTCCTGGCTGTAACCCAGGGAGTGCCCCTGCCATCGTGGTCACTGTGCACCCGAGCCCCTCCCTGGCCATCGTGGGACTCCGGCTGGCCTGGCGGCTCACTGTCCTGCCGTCCCGGCAGGCGATCATCAAAGCAGAACCGACTGACAGCCTGGTTTCTCCCGTGCGGACCATGGCCATGGATGCCCTCTCATACTTGAGGTGAGCCGGGCCCTGACCAGGCCCCAAGTGCCATCCTGGGCTGGAGAGGAGGTCTGAGGCCCCCTCTCAGAGCTTCTGGGGAGGTTGCACCTCCTTCGGGGCTTGCCTGATAGCTCAGACAGTAAAGAATCTGCCTGCAATCAGAAGACATGGGTTCGATCCCTTGGTCGGGAAGACCCCCTGGAGATGGGAATGGCAACCCACTCCAGATTCTTGCTTGCAGAACTCCATGGACGGGCTATAGTCCATGGTGTCAAAAAGAGTCGGATACGAACACTTTCACTTTAAACAAAATTACTGGATTTGGGTAGGAGCAGAAGGGTCCTAGAAAGGTGAAATACAGGATCCCTTTGGAAGGCAGGAGTTTGAAGTTTAAGAAGGAGGTGGCTCTCCCTTCTGAAGGCAAAACAGAGCCAATGAGGAACTTGTAACAATTCTGATACCCTGCCCCACCAAAGACTTAAATAAGGATCCCTGGAGCTGGGCATGGCCCCTGGGGCCCTTAGAAAGCTCTCCTGTGATTCTAGTATGCAACTAGGCTTGAGATCCACCTATGAAGGGGACAGAAAGAGAATCAGCTGGCATGCATCACGCAACTAGCTACTACCACCAAAGGTTTATTAAAACACAGATGGCCTCCAATCCAGAAGTTTTTTGTTTTTTTTTTTTTTAATTTTTTTTTTAATGTGGACCATTTAAAAAAAAGTTTTATTGAATTTGTTACAGTATTGCCTCTGTTTTATGTTTTGGCTTTTTGGCCACAGGACATGTGGGATCGAACCTGCACCTCTGGCACTGTATGGCAAAGCATTAACCACTGGACTGCCAGGGAAGTTCTCCACTACAGAGTTTTTGATTCAGCAGCTCTGAGGTGGAGACGTAGAGTTTGCATTTTCTAATAAACTCCAAGGGGATGCTGCTGCTGCTCCTGGTCCAGGTATTACAGTTGAAAACTCCTGGGCCAGGACCAACCAGAAGCAAAGTCTGTGGATGCGGTCAGGGAGGACCAATGGAATGTTTCTGAACAGGAGAGAGAGACTCAGAGCAGACAGTGATAGGAGAGGCGGCTGTGGACACCTGAGTCTCCCCTTCAGTCACAGACAGACAGTGGACACCAGTGGGTGGAGCCAGGGCCCTTGTGGGGGGACAGACACCTGAACCCCCAAACAGAGAAGCTGGCCCCTTCCTCATTCTGTGATATGGCTCCTCCCACCACCCCCCAGACCGGGCAGAGCAGGGTCTCAGTTCCCCACTGATCACTCCTCTTATCACTTCTTTCTCTAGCAAACTGAAGCCTTTCTACTCCACAGAGGAAAGCAGTGAGCTGATGGATATTAGTATACACTCTGTAATTTCTCTCCAACCCCCAGGAGAGAGCAATGAGTCCATTAAGGTAGGTCCCTCCTGGCCACCTCATTTTCTGGGTCAGTACTTGGAAGTTGATGTTAACTTCCAAGTTAACAGTGCTGGGAGCCCACCGTCCTGGACCATCTGGGAGTGGTCGGGGCAGCAAAGTACAGCAGCCTCTGTCAGTAAATGTAAGGTGATACTGGCTGCTGTAACATATGCACTCTGAAACCTTCATGGTTTAACATGATTGTTTTTCTCACTCAAATGATGTCCAGTTGGCGGCAGAGGTGGACAGGGGGCTGCTTCCTGCAGTTGTTCAGGAATGTGGACTGACAGAGGCCCCATGGCTCCTCAGGGGGGCAGACCCAGGTCCAGAGAGAGTCTGGAGGATTTATGAGCCATTTGGCCCTCCTTATTGGCCAGAACTTGGTCACATGGCTCCACCTAGCTGCAAGGAATCCTGGGAAATGTAGTCCCTGACTGGATGACTGTTTCCCAACAGTCATCTGTGCCTCCAGGTCCTGGCCCTGGATGCCAGGGGTCAGGAGAGCTGGGCTCTAGGAGTCCAGTTTCCTGCTTTGCAAAATGGGTTCCTCTTGAGGTTGTCTTATATGTCACATAAGGAGCATAAAGAACTCAGTCTGAGCAGAAGTCAAAAGGAAGTTATCAGACCATCTCACAATATTTGACCCTGGCGTGGGCCACCCAGAGTCCTGGCAGGTGGCTGTTCCCCCACTGCTGCCGAGCTCTCCCTTCTCTTGGCCATAGACCCTGTATACGAACGCCTTGCATGCCCTGGAGCAGCTGATGGAGGGCCTCATGCAGAGACACCTAGACCCCAAGGGGCTTCAGGAGATGGTGCATGTGAGTTGCCTGGAGGAGGGCCAGGAGCTGGCGGTGGCCCAGAATGCTGGTCCAAGGGCCAGACTCTCAGTGGGAAACAGGCGTGCGTTAAGAATTGATTTGGTAATTTTCTTTAGACAAAGCTTCAAGCTGGCTGAAAAGTTGCAAGGACCAGTACAAATATGCCTTTCACCCAGATCCACAATTCTTAATATTTGGTGACATTTCAATATCACAAAATGTTCTTAAAAGTTGAAGTTAAATTCTTAAAAGCTGAAAAGTTGCAAGAACAGTACAAAGAACTCCTGCATGCCTTTCACCCAGATCCACAACACAATTCTTAATATTTTGTGACATGTTCTTTTTCCCCCTTTTTTTTTCCTCTTTACATTACATACACACACACACACACACACACACCCCTTTTGAATCATGGAGAGTTAGCTCTATACATCAACAACAAGAATCTTCTCTTATATAACAATATACTGTTCAAAATCACGGAATTTAACACTGATACCAGCTGTAGTCAATCAATTTTCCATATTCATGTTTCACAAATTGCCCAATAATGACTTTCATAGTTATTTCCTCCCAGAACCAGGATCTAATCTGGATTATGAATTGCATTTAACTGTCTTATCTCTCTTGTCTCCCTCCTTCAATTTGGAACAATTTATGAGTCTTTGTCTTTCATAATCTTGGTATTTTTGAATATAGTATTGCTAGTGCAGTCCATGGGGTCGCTAAGAGTCGGACACGACTGAGCGACTTCGCTTTCACTTTTCACTTTCAGGCATTGGAGAAGGAAATGGCAACCCACTCCAGTGTTCTTGCCTGGAGAATCCCAGGGACGGGGGAGCCTGGTGGGCTGCCGTCTGTGGGGTCACACAGAGTCAGACATGACTGAAGCGACGCAGCAGCAGCAGCAGCAGCAGGGCTTTTTTAAAACTTGGATTGTTTGCTTTCTTATTATTGATTTTTTGGACGTTGTATATATTCTAGAAGCAAATCCTTTATCAGATATGTGATTTGCAAATATTTTCTCCTGGTCTGTGACTTGTCTTTTCATTAATTTCACAGATTCTTTTGAAGAGAAAAAGTTTTTAACCTTGATGAAGTCTAATTTATTATTTTTTCTTTTATGTATTGTGTTTTTGGTATCATGACTAAGAAATCTTTACTAACCAAGGTCACAAAGATTTTCTCCTAGATTTTCTTCTAGAACTTGACAGTTTTAGGTTTTACATTGAAGTCTATGATGTATTTTGAGCTCAGTTTTCAAATATGGATCAAAGTTTAATTTATTTAAATTTTTTTGCACATGGTTAACCAATTGTTTCAGCACCTTTGATGGATAGACTATCTTTTCTCCACTGAATAACATTTGCATCTTTGTCAGAAATCAATTGACCGCGTATGTGTGGGTCTATTTCTAGATACCTGTTCTGCTCTACTGATGTTTTTGCCCTTCTTTACACCACTGCCATCCTGTCTTCATTATAACCCTGTCAACATTTTAGTAAGTCTTGAAATCAGGACCAGATAGTATAAGTCCACTGACTTTGTTCTTTGAAGCTATACCCCACAAATATCGATATGTTCTGTTCTAATTTTAGTTCCAAGATGCATTTTCATTTCTCTTTTGACTTCTTTGACCCATGGGTCATCAAGAAATTTCCAAATATTTGAGAGTTTTCCAGAGACCTTTTTGGTTTTGATTCTAGTTTAACTCCACTGTAGTCTGAGGACATACTTTGTATAATTCAAAGCTTTTTAAATCCATCGAGACTTAATTTGTTGCCCACGTATGATCTATCTTGGCAAACGTTCTGCGTGTGCTTGGGAAGTGTTCTGCTGCACTGAATGATATGTTCCCAAATATCACTTAAGCCAGGTATGGTTGGAAGTGTTGTCCAAGTTTTCTATATCCTTCCTGCTTTTGTCTTCTCTGTCATCAGTTACAGAGATGGAGGTCGGAAATCTCTGTCACTGTGGATTTGTCCGCTTCTCCTTTCAGTTCTATCAGTTTTTGCTCCCTGTTTTGCTAAGCTGTGTTGTTAGGTGCAGGGGCTCGCAGGTGCTGGAGTGCAGGATGGACTGAGCTAGTGGCGTTTTCCCCTACAGGCCAACACTCGCAACAAAGCCAAACTCATCAGCCAAGCGCCAGCTTGCTGAGGATGTTGGCCTTGTTCTCTGTTTGCTGGTGGCCTCATCTCCCTAGTGTCAGGGGCGGGGGAACCTGGGAACCTCCCAGAGCTTTAAAAATCAGACTCTGAGTGGGAGAGAGGAGGAGAGCAGCAGCTGGCCAGGAAAGGCTGGCCTCAGGATTTTGAAGTCCCCTCTGTGTTCTGGGCTATCCCCATAGCTCCTGGAGAAGTGGATCTTGTCGGAGAAAGAATGGGAGCGGGAAAAAGCAGTGAACCTCCATCTCCATCTCATGAAAATCTATGTCCAAAGCGTCGGCGTCTGCGTGAGTCCCAGAGACCCGCCCCCCACCCCCACAGCCTGCCCCACTGACACCCACAGGGAAAAGCCAGTCTCTATCCCAGGAGAGGAAACGCTTCTGAAATCCAGTTCTGCCCCTGGAGAGACCCTTGGGAAGAGGCTGCGTCACTGGGGAATGTCGAAGGTGACCCAGAGGGAGCTGGCCCTGGGCCTCTGGGGTGGTGAGAGAGGATGGGCAGGGCGTAGTATGGATCCGGGTTTCGAGGGGCCCGAGGTTCACACAGGGTGAGGGCCCTCTTTAAGAGAATGGGGCACATGATTATGAATACCACATTGATTAGGAAAGTATTTACTTAGAATGAGAAAATGAATCCCTACAAAATGACAAATTTTACAAAGCTTAACAAATACCATCGACATCGCAAAATCTAGAAAAGCAATGAGGCTTTTTGGTGATGGAGCCTCTGACACGGCTCCACAAGACCTCTCTTCCTTCCTTTGTTGGCCTCCTACTCCTTGACTGTCTGGTCTTCAGGGATGGCCTTGGGAGGAGGACAATGGGGTCTTGGGGCCGGTGCATGGTGAGGACAAGGTGGAGCAGGACCCCAGTCCTGAAGCACCGTCCAGGTGGGACCCAGGCCCAGCCAAGCGAACCCATGGCCAAGACTAGCATTAAGTAACTAGGTGCTGCACAGAGTGCTTCACCAGGACTCTCTGTCATGAGTCTCAAGTGTGGTTAGAAAAGACTTTCCAGACGCACAGCGTTTCAGAAGGGAGTGAGTTTATTAAGAATGAAAAGCAGAGATAATGTGGGCCCTGCAAGCGCAATGGGCCGACGTCCTGACAGACCGAGGAGACTCAACACTTTTCCTGGATTAGTAGTCAATTTTTATAGCCTCAAGACAAAGAAAATCCCTGCAGGAAGGTTGGCATTAGGGCGCTATAGAGTGACTACCAGGGTGGGCATCTTTGCCTAATTTGGGGTCAGGAAGCCTGCTGGTGGTGATAACGGGAACTTTGGCAACGATTGCAAAGGGGCTTAGTCAGTTTCAGAGGTAGCCTTGGTTCAGAGCTCTGCTGCTGTGGCCTTGGTCCAAGGCTTGCCCTTGTGGCTTTGGAGCAGGACTCCGCAGTCATCATCTCTGAGTAGCAGACAGGACCAAGAGGGCCTGAGGCTAAGGCCCTCCCCAGGTCTCACAGCTAGGGAGTAGGGAAGCCCAGACTTGAAGGCAGGGCTCGGTTATAGCAACAAGGCAGGCACCAGACCTAGCACCTGGGCCTGGGTCACGGGGCGACATCCTAGCTGCTCAGCCTCCCGGGCCCAAGCTGGGGGGCCTGGGGATGGAAGCTCAGCCTCCCGGGCCCAAGCTGGGGGGCCTGGGGATGGAAGCTCAGCCTCCCGGGCCCAAGCTGGGGGGCCTGGGGATGGAAGCTCAGCCTCCCGGGCCCAAGCTGGGGGGCCTGGGGATGGAAGCTCAGCCTCCCGGGCCCAAGCTGGGGGCCCTGGGGATGGAAGCTCGGGCTCGGGCAGATGGTAGCATCCTCTCCCTTCCCAAATAGGGGTGCTTTCAGAGCAGGGATCACTCTCTTTGGCCCCTGGTTGCACTGCCCTTGGGCATCACCAGGTGAGCTTGGCCAGACAGAGGATGTGAACTCTGAGGTCTCCCGTCCCTCAGATCCCACTGAAGCTGGGGCAGTTTGGCAGCCTGGTGGGACTCATTGCACCAGGCACCTGCGACTCGCACAGAAAAACCCGCCTGTCCTCCATGGATGTCCTGGCCAGCCTGCTGGATCTTCACGGTACAGAAAGGGTGGTGTGGGTGGGCAGCACTGGGGCTCTCCAGGCCCAGAGGGAGGACCAATATCAGGGAGTTGGCTGTGGGGCTGTCCTTGGGGTCGGCAGGGATTGTGGTCTCTCTATAGACAAGCAAGGGTGACCAGCGGGGACAGGGGGTGCAGAGTTCACTGAGAGATCATGGAAGCTTCTAGAAGGAGAGGTTCATTGTGTCAGCACGACTCTCTGAGGGCACATGAAGGGCCCTACTGGACAGGGTTGCCTCACAGATACTAAGGATGCGGCAGAACTGGCCAGAAACGAGCTCAGAGGGGAAGGCAGTTGGGGGACCTTCAAGGTGGGTTGCCTCTGGCTCGGCAGCTGGCAGAATGCCCATCTGAGCTGTGCACAGAGATGGTTCCAGGGGCCAAGCAAGAGAGGTGGGAATGTAGATGCTGGAGAGCTGTCCAGGCCCAGGGAACCAAGGCAACCCAAGGGGGGGAGGTGGGAGCGTCGGGGGCGGGGGTGGGAAAGGGGGCCACCATGATGTGGGCCCTTGGTTCTGGACCATCGTGCCTGACATTGTATCCCAACAGCAAGCCAGACCTGCTCCTCCTGGGGTGCCTCCAAA
This sequence comes from Bubalus bubalis, assembly GCF_019923935.1. NCBI lineage: Eukaryota > Metazoa > Chordata > Mammalia > Artiodactyla > Bovidae > Bubalus > Bubalus bubalis. The sequence continues at coordinate 113,095,208 of NC_059162.1, read as the reverse complement.
GAGCTGGAGCTTGAGAAATGTAAGGAGGACCTGCAGGGCTCAGACATGGAGAAGATTTTCAGCATATCCTCCAGAATCTCCAAGGTGATGAGCGGGAAGGCTGTGTGGGCGTAGCCTCCGGGTGCCTGGGCCATCTCTGGGGGCGGGGCCGGGCTCCTCCTGGTGGTCTTCCCTGGGTCTTCCACAGACCTTGGTCCAACTCAAGTCATGTGTATTTAAGTGACCTGTGATATGTACAGTCCCCACTGTGGTGCCTGGCACACAGTAGGTGCGTCACAGACCCCAGCTGTCTTCTCTTTGCCCGTATCATATGCTACACTGCGGGGGTCCCGGAAAGAACTGAACAGGGGCCCTGCACACAGGTGTCAGCACACGGGCAGGCTGACGGCACCCGGTGACTGCAAGTCACCAGGGCCGCCCAGACCCTCGGGTCTGCAAAGAGGCGAAGCCTCTTCTGCCTCAGGGGCCAGAGGACACCCCCAGGGAAGGCTGCAGGGCCCTAGAGGCGGGACTGGGAGGGTCTGAGGAGAAGCTCCCTGTGCGGGATTCGGAGGGGTGGGGGCAGGCGATGGGGTGAGGGAGGGGTTGGCCAGCGTCCTTCAGGCTTTTACACTGAGTGATCTCCAAGCCGGCCCGTGATTGACAGGGCCAGAGGCTGGGCGAGGGGGCGAGAGGAGGCTCAGGATGGTTTGCGGGAGGATGGGGCTGGGCTGGGCTGGGCTGGGACACTGAGCAGAGCAGGGCAGGCAGGGGAGCCCCTGGGCTTGGAGTCGGACCCAGGAACAGCCTGCTCTGGCTGTAGGTGGCCTGCTTGCAGTTCAACTGCGACGAGGTGGTCTCGCTGGTCCAGAAGCTTTGCGAGAACTTCGGGGCCATGGACCTCCAGCACGACAAGGCCTCTGTCACCTGGACATGCACCTTCCTCCAGATGCGGGTCAAGGAGCTGGAGGACAAGGTGACAGCCTGCGGCCCGGCCCCCCGGGGCCTGGGGCTGCCTGTGCATCCAGCCTAGAGGGCCAGGCAGAGGGGCCCAGCCTCGCTTGCTAAGGGCTCCTCACCATCCCCGAGTCCGTGATTATAAAGAGTGGGAGGAAGTCGGGTTCTGGAAGGTGAAAGAACCTGTTGAAGGAGACTTGGTCGGTGAGTGGACGCTGGGCTGGAAGCCCGAGGCTGGCCCTCCTGAAGCGCGGCACCTCCCACGTTAAAATGTGATAAAATCTCCGAAGAGACCAGAGGATGCTCTGGAAGGGCCGAGCTGTGCCTGGCCCCAGGTGGGCTAGCCTGCCCAGCGTCCACCTGGGCAGGAGGAGGGGTGTGCGGCGGGGGGAGGGCAGGAGCCCCCGGAGGGCCGGGCTGCCTGGTGATGCCCCGCCCCCCACCCCCAGGTGCCGGAGATCCTGGGCGCCATCTTGGTGCACCTGCCCATGGTGGACGACCGGGAGGTGCGGCGCCTCCTGATCGAGGGCATCCTCCTGCTGGCCCACTACCACCAGGAGACCGTCCTCACAGCGCTCCTGCGGCAGCCCCTGCCCATGGAGAGGTGGGTTCCCAGGTGCGGGGCCTCTGCCTCCCGTGCCCCCCAGACCGGCCCGACCTGCCACCATGGACACGTCCCAGGAGCCCGGGGCCTTGAGCAGTGCCTCGTCTGACCTGTGTCAGGGGAAGGGGGTGGTCAGACCCTCCCACTTGCATCTCTGTGGCTGGTACAGCCTCTGGGAACCTCGGACCTGGAGCCTTGAAGCTCCAGCTCCCTCCTATCAAGCTGGAGTCCAGAGCCCACATCTCACGGGTCCTGGCCGCCCCCTCTGGGCTCTCCCCTCGATGGCCCTCTCCTCCCTGCAGAGTATAGAGCTCCAGGCTGGACAGACCACAGGACGTGGTTCCCAGGGCCCGAGCAGGCCTCTGGAGAAGCTCCCTTCCCCCTTTCCAAAAGGGGCCCTGAGAGGGAAGTGACCCAGGTGCCCGAGGGGTGAAATGACAGACCCCCCCAGGCTCTCAGGTGGCCTCACAGGGAAGCAGGGCAAGCCTTCCTCTTCGTGTTATCTTGAACTGTGCCCAGCCCCCTTGTCTGTGTCACGGCATCACGCAGGCAGCTGGTAGGAGCTCACCAGTTTGACGAGTGAGTGTGCTGGGATCGAACTGGTATATACTGGGGAAGGCCCAGAAAGAGGGGAGCAGGCGTCCCCAGAGCAGCAGAGACCAAGGAGCAAAGGGCAGCCTTGAGGCTTGGTGAAGAGTGATGTGGCAGATGCTGGGAGCAGACAAAGGAGAGTTTCGAGCACAGGTGTCAAACACATGAAATGCAGGCCTGGCCCCATTTCACATGGAGCTGCTCCTCCAGAGGGCAGCCCTTCCCTGGGTCCAGGTAGGGCAGTGCCATGCAGGTGGCGTGCTTTAACGAGGGTTAGCCCCTCTCAGAGCAGTGCTGGGCTGGGGCCTCTGGCAGGCTGGCTTTCGCTGTATTAGTTAGCTATTCCTGCATAACAAATTGCTTCCAGCTCAGGAGCTTGGAACAGCAACCCGGTTATCATCTGGTTTGTGTGGTCAGGAGCTTGGGTTGGCAAAGCCAGGGCTTTGGCTCAGGGTCTCAGATGCATCAAGGTGTCAGCCAGTCTGCATTGTTTCCTGGAGCCCAGGGCTGCCTTCAAACTCATGCAGCTCTTTCTCGAGTTATAGGGCTGAGGTCCCCACGCCCTGGTTTCCTTGCACTCCTGTGGCTTCTTTCTGAGTTGATTTTAATGAGTATGCTGTGCCCACCCTTCTATTCAGTTCCTGCCACTGGGCCCCTGCCACATTTTCCCCATCCTCGACAAAACTCACTTATCTGCACTTACGTGTTTGGTTTTGTGGATTCGAATAGGCAGGCTGATCCTGTTGGATTCATGGCTTTAGCCCTTTAGTGCCCAGCAGACCCCACGTGCCTGTACCTGTGTGTGTGCAGAGGCCTGTTAAGTCACTGTCCCTCCCCTTCTCAGCAGGGCTGCAGGCTTGGACTTGGGGTCAAGAAGGCTGCTCCAAGCTGTAGTCTGGCAGCTTCCCTGACCTTCTTGGGCAGCATTTCCTCTTCTGTGGAATGGAGACAAAGGCTCCTTCCACATAGACATGTTGGGAGGAGGAAGTGATAGGTATCAGCAAGCTGCCTGGTGCCGGCCTGATACACCAAGCACTGGGAGGCTATGACCCGACGTGTCCATGAAGTCATCACACAGTCGGCCCAGTGGGGATTCCTGGGTCCCCTAGCAGCAGAGCTGGACCTTCCGTGAGAGAGACAGAGAGGGCCGTGGATTCCCAGGAGAACTGTGGGCAGAGGTGCGGGGCGGGACTCGGCCTCTGGCTGTGCAGCCTTGGTGGCTCACCAACCTCCCTGAGACCCCGCCTCCAGGCTCCAGCCCCTACTCCGGGGGCTGCCCGGGGGTCCCCAGGGGGCTTTGACTTGCCAGGGCACATGATCCCAAACCCACAGTCCTTGTCCCCTGTCTCTGGCTAGCCACCTGACGGAGGTGTGGCTGGCTGTGGCTGAGAACGTGCCCTTTGCCCGGACGATGCTCCACGCGCTCATGGGCCGGCTGCAGGCGAGGTTCACGCCCAGGGCCAACGCTGCCTCCAAAGCTGACATCTGGCGCCTGGCCGCGGTGGACCCTCTGATGGTGAGGCAGGGGGAAGGCCCGCCTCGGGGGCTCAGTGGGACCCCTGCCGCCTCCGGCTCTCCTCTCTGCAGACCCTGTGCACCATGCACCTGCTCGTTGAGAGGATGGACTGGGACAACAGGCTCCTGGATCTCTTCCCGGACCTTGTCTACACACTCCTCCTGCAGCTGGGTGGCAGCCAGGGCCCAGAGGCTGTGTCACCCGTCCTAAAGACATGGAGACTCATCCACACGGGGACTCTGCCTGAGGAGGTCAACCTGCAGAGGTGCGCTCGAGGGTGGGAAGGTGCGGTGTGGTGAGGCTGTGGTCCTGGGCTGGATGCAGTCACTCGACGGGGACTTGCCTGGTGGTCCAGTGGCTAAGACTCCAAGGTCCTAATGTAGAGGGCCCAGGTTCAATCCCCGGTCAGGGAACTAGATCCCATGTGCTGAAACTAAGACCCTGTGAAAGTGAAAGTGTTCATTGCTCAGTAGTGACCAACTCTTTGCAACCCCATGAACTGAATGTAGCCCACCAGACACCTCTGTCCATGGGCTTCTCCAGGCAAGAATACTGAAGTGGGTAGCCATTCCCTTCTCCAGGAGATCTTCCTGACCCAGGGATTGAACCTGGTTCTCCCACATTGCAGGCAGATTCTCTACTGTAAGACCCTGTGCAGCCAAATAAATAAATGTTCTTTAAAAAGAAGAAGAAGAAGCACTGGACTACGAGTGTCACATCCACTGAGAGGGCCTCGTTTTCCCTTCCTGGTGGGGAGGAGAAATTTCTGGAAGCTCAGCTTATGACCCTCCCTTGTGTGGGTCCAGCACTGTGTGGTTTTCAGAGTTTGCAGACCCACCGTCCCCCACGGCTGCTCTTGGGCCCTGAGCAAGTCCCCCCGCCTGTGTTGGGCGCCCCTTCACGGGCCTGGGTGCGGAGCTTACCCAAGAGCTTATTGAAGGCAGGGCAGGTGCTCCCAGTAGGGCAGCCTCAGCCTCACGTGGCCCCACCTTCTTCCAGGGTCACGATCAGATCCATGCAGCTCTTGTTCAGGAAACTGAACAGTGAGTCTCTGCTTTGCACCCTGGAGGAGCAAGGCGTGTGGACGCTTCTGGAGAGCAGCTCAACGTTCCTGCAGGGAGTCAGCCAGCTGGCCAGGTGGGTGCCCGGCTCCCTGGGGCTCCACTGTCTGGCTGGAAGGTCTGGGCCTGATGGCTAAATGCCTCACTCCAGGGTGTGCCTGTGGGGGGGTGGGGGTGGGCTCAGATTGCCATGTTGACCCACATCCCAGACTCTGAGTGGCAGGAGGGTCCAGGGCAAAGGAAATCTTTTCTTCCAGCCCTTCCTGCTCCAAGGCAAGAAAGCTAGGTCCCAGGTGGGTGGGGTGTGTCCAGGGTCACAAAGGGCTTCCGACCCAGGCCAGGACGGCAGGACCGAGTGTTCCTTCCTGGGTCTAGACACTCATTCTGGTCCCCTTTTTATAAAAAGGAGACCTGGGTTCGATCCCTGGGTTGGGAAGAATCCCCTGGAGGAGGGAGCGGCTCCCCACCCCAGTCTTCTTGCCTGGAGAATTCCGTGGCCAAAGAAGCCAGGCAGGCTACCATCCATGGGGTCGCAGAGTCGGACACGACTTGCACTTTCACCTTTTCTAAAGAGGAGGTGGAGGGTCCGTACTTCAGTGAGCCCCTGACCTGGGAGCCCCGCCCTGGGCACCCTGCTGCAGCGCGGCTGTGCCGGGCAGGAGCTGAGAAGCCCCTCCGGTGGCGCCGTCCCTGCAGGCTGTGCGTGCAGAGCCCCCAGGGCCATTACAGGCAGAGGCTGTCGGAGCTGGTGCTCGGGGGCATGGCCTCGGAGGCCCTGAGTTGCCGCATCAGCAGCACGGCGGTCTGCATGGAAGTGAGGCCATAGAGGGGGCTGGGCGGGCAGTGGGCATGGGCTGGGCGTGGGGCATGTGGGGGGCTGGGCGGGGGGTGGGCAGGGATGTGGGGTGGGTGCTGAGTGACCCCCCTGGCTGTCCTGGGGGCTCATCTCAGGGCAGGCACGCATGCTCTAAGTCTGGGGTTGGAGGAACAGGTGAACGTCCCTCATGCCCTCTTCCATTCATTCATTCATCAAGCACATGATTCAGGGCGGCACTGAGGGGAAATGGGTTGAGACCCATCCTGTGCCCTGTAGTACGGCCGCCAAGGGCTGTGTGATGTGGTGAGTGCCAGCATCACGGGGCCAGAAGAGGGCTTTCCTGGGAAGGCCAGGCAGAGGGCTCTGAGAGGCCAGCCAGGCTGAACCAGGCAGGAAGGTCCAAAATGGGGGTCAGAGCCACTGATGCCCAGCTACCCTTCCTTATGCGGTCCTGAGTTTTTTTGGCCAGAAAACCTTTGGGGGGAAATCTTGATGGCTGTCTGACACCCAGAGTGTCATCAGAACCAACCATCGCCCAAGGGCAGGGCTGGCAGACTTGCTCTGTAGAAGGCTGAAGAATCAGTTTTCCATTCTGGGGTCATCCACTGGGTACTTAGTTTTCTTCTGGGTCAGGAAGATCTCCTGAAGATGGAAATGGTAACCCACTCCAGTATTCTTGCCTGGAAAATCCCATGGATGGAGGAGCCTGGTAGACTACAGTCCATGGGGTCACAAAGCGTCGGACATGACTTAGCAACTTCACTTTCTAAGGTTTATAATGGGGCTTCCCTTGTAGCTCAGTCGGTAAAGAATCCACCTGCACTGCAGGAGACTGGGATTCAATCCCTGGGTCAGGTAGATCCCCTGCAGGAGGGCATGGCAACCCACTCCAGTATTCTTGCCTGGAGAATCCCATGGACAGAGGAGCCTGGCAGGCTACACTCCATGGGGTTGTGAGAGTCAGACACGACTTAGCGACTAAACCACCACCACCAAGGTTTATAAAACACACGTGCACCCAGGCATGCCACAGGGCTCCGCATCGTCCCGAGGGCCCAGCGTTTTGGGTGGGAGCCCAGAATTGACCCTCGGAGGCCCAGGGGAGTGGAATCCGTGCATTTTGTGCATTTCTGCTCTGACTCAGTGGGCATGGCTCTTGCACACCATGGCCACTCCCATCACGTTAACGGAAGGAACAGATGACTAACGGATGTGTTCCTTTAGATAACACTCAACTAGAATTTCCCCACGTATTTCCCCATCGGAGCCTCACAGTGACCCCATGAGGCAGGTACCGCTGTTGCCCTTTTTACAGGTGAGGAAGCTGAGGTTCCGAGGGGTCCAGGGACTTGTCGGGGTCCCACAGCTGGTGGCGGAGGAGCCCATAGCCGGTCCTGGGAGGTGGAGCTCCGAATCCTCTCCTGTTCCCAGGGACGCCGCTCCGGGCACCGAGTCGTATCACCTGTCCCGTTTTGAGGCAGAGGAACAAGAGCCTCTCTCGGGGATGACTGTGAACAGTTCTCCTTTCCAGTTCATGAGTGACCCGATCCTGCACCAGGAGAAGCTGCTGAAGCGGGCGGTGCTGATGCTAGAGAAGGGCGCAGAGCAGGAGGACGAGGTCCTGCGGGTGCTCTCCCTGCGCGCCCTCGGCAACATGGCCCTCGGCGCCCCCAGGAAGGTCCGCGGGGGCCAAGGCAGGGATTGGGGGTGGGGGGGGCCCATGCCGGCCTGTCCCGGGCAGCCAGGCAGGGCCTGAAAGCCCTGTGCCCCGCAGGTGAGGCAGTACCGGAAGCTCTTACTGGAGAAGTGCCTGTGTTCCCTGCGGGGGCCAGGCGTGAGCACTAGCGTGACCTCTGAGGGCCTGGAGGTCCTGGCCAAGGTCTTGGTAGAGCTGCGGGAAGGGGACCTGGGGTCCGCCTTCAACGCCATCTCTGAGCAGTGCAGAGCCTTCTTTGACAACGTGAGTCCACACTGGTGCCTTGCTTGGCCCTGGCCCTCGTGGGGGTCCCCGCGAATGGCTGCTCGGTAGAAGGTGGCCACTGCTCACCCCCTAAAGGAGAGAGGTGCTCTGGAATGAAAAGGGCTGCAGTTCGCACTTGGGTGCTGATGTATCAATTGGCTAATCACGGGAGCTGGTTAAAAAATAAAAATCTTGTTCTGCCTTCTGTGGGATCACACAGAGTCGGACACAACTGAAGTGACTTAGCAGCAGCAGCAGCAGGGCCCATAGGACCCTTCTCCCCTGACTTTAATTCATCGCAGCCACAAATGCTCTTTGGACACCTGTGATGTGTGGGGTGGGGACTCTGCTAGGTTGGGTTGGTAGGCGATCAGATCCAGCACAGCCCCCATCTAGGCAAGAGAAGGTCACAAACACCAGAATACTGCCCAGTCCCCAGAGCCCTGCGGGAGACACTCCATTATGATGCAATGATCCAGAAGGCTTTGCAGGCACCAAGGCGTTTAAGAAGGTCCACAGCAAATGGCTGGGGTTTTGTTTGGCTCCTTGCTTCCCATTTTTCAGAAATAGCTTGTGTGTTCTGGCTGCAGGAGAGCGAGCTGCTGCGTTTAAAAGCCTTCATCCTCTTCGGGAAGCTGGCGCAGGTGGTCAGGATTTCCAAGAAGCATTTCTTCAAGCAGGAAGTGAAGAAAGCCTGGGTCCCCCTCATGCTACATTGCCAGGACCCCTGCTCCGATGCTGCCCAGGTGAGACACACCTGGGCTCTGTGTGCAATGCCCAGGGCCTGCTGTCCCCACAAGGAACATGTGCTTCGGGGCTGCCGCCCTGGCTAGCTGGGGTGTCCCCCACCTCGATCAGTCTTCCTGGGACCCCAGAGGCCACCATCTGCTGGTTCCTCCCACAAGGCTGAGAAAGGGACCAGTCAAGACAACCCACAAACTGGCTGATTGAGGAGTCTCGGCTCTGTGAGGGGAAACATGGCGTACTTTCCTTCTTCTCCAGATGCCTTCACCAGCCACCCTTTCTTCTGCCTTTCAGTCACTAGGTCATGTCCCACCCTGTGACCACATGGACTGCAGCACACCAGGCTTCCCTAGCCTTCACTGTCTCCCGGAGTTTGCTCAGACTCACATCCATTGAGTCGATGCTGCCATTCAACCATCTCATCCTCTTCACCCCCTTCTCCTGTCCTCAGTCTTTCCTGGCATCAGAGTCTTTTCCAATGAGTTGGTCTTCACATCAGATGGCCAAAATATTGGAGCTTCAGCTTCAGCATCAGTCCTTCCAATGAATATTCAGGGTTGATTTCCTCTTTTAGGATTGACTGGTTTGATCTCTTTGCAGTCCAAGGGATTTTCAAGGATCTTCCCCAGGACCACACTTTGAAAACATCAATTCTTCACTCCGCCTTCTTTATGGTCCAACTTTCCCAATGGACTGGAAAAACCATAGTTTGATTATACAGACCTTTGTTGGCAAAGCGATTTGTCTCTGCTTTTTAATATGCTGTTTAGGTTTGTCATAGCTTTTCTTCCAAGGAGTAGGCATCTTTTAATTTCATGGCTGCAGTCATTGTCTGCAGTGATTTGGGAACTCAAGAAAATAAAACCGGGCACTGTCTACTTTTCCCCCATCTATCTGCCATGAAGTGATGGGAACAGATGCCATGATCTTAGTTTTTTGAATGCTAAGTTTTAAGACAGATTTTTCACTCTCCTCTTTCACCCTCATCAAGTGGCTCTTTAGTTCCTCTTCACTTTCTGCCAATAGAGTGATATCAGCTGCATATCTGAGGTTGTTAATATTTCTCCTAGCAATCTTGATTCCAGCTTGTGATTCACCCATCACAGCATTCCACATGATGTACTCTGCATATAAGTTATTTAACAGGGTGACAATATACAGCCTTAACGCACTCCTTTCCCAATTTTGAACCAGTCTGTAGTTCCATATCTGGTTCTGTTACTTCTTCTCTGCATACAGGTTTCTCAGGAAACAGGTAAGGTAGTCTGGTATTCCCATCTCTTTAAGAATTTTCCAGTTTTTGAGATCCACAGTCATAGGCTTCCCGCGTGGCTCAGACAGTAAAGAACCTGTCTTCAATGCAGGAAACTCATGTTCAATCCCTGGATTGAGAAGACCCCCTGGAGAAGGGAATCGCTACCCACTCTAGAATTCTTGCCTGGAGTATTCCATGGACAGAGGAGCCTGGTGGGTTACAGTCCATGGAGTCTCAAAGAGTCGGACATGACTGAAGCAATTAACACTTTCATTATCCTCACTACCTCTATCAAAAGTTCACAGTCCTTTCATGTTTTAACAGCAACTCTGCTGGAGGCAGGGCTTCAAGGAAGAAAGTGACCGCCTACCCCCAAAGGGGATGAGAGGCCTTAATGAAGGAGCCACAAAGAGGAGAGGCCAGCACGGCCGGGGCCCCCATGGGTGCTGTTGCCTCTCCTGCTCCTGGGGGAGCAGACACCCCAAGCTCCTTCCCTGCCCTCCATTCCAGTACCTTCCTGTGGCCCAACCTCAGCAGAGGCCAGAGACCAGTGGCCTGGTTACTGCAGGGGATGGGGCGAGGGAGATCTGGGAAGAGGGGATCTGGGGGGGGGGGGTTGCAGCCAGGCCCCCAAACCCCAGGCTCCTGGAGGTGGTAGGTCCCCGCAGGGCTGCTGAGGGCACCCAGTGCTGGCTAATGGCTGAGGGGGCACTGGGGCTGCACCTGCACCCACGGGGCTTCTCAGTAAACGTGCCCAAGGTGTCACACGGGCCAGTAGGGCTTGGGTCCCAGGCAGCCCCCTGGGGCTCATCAGCCTGCCCTTCTTTGGCTTCCTGAGGCCTTTGGGGGGCTGCCCCCTAGCTTACTGATGGACTGCCAGCCCCCAGCCCCACCCCTCGCGTGGCCCCCCGGGACTGCCTGCCGCCTCTCCTGCCATCCTGTCCTGTGTCCTCCAGGCCTGCGTGGCTACCATGTTTCAGTGTGTGCACTTCTGGGGCTGGAGGGCCCTGGAGAGCTCTGCGGACCACAGTGACGCCGCTGCCCCCAAGGAGATGACCGGTTTCCAGATGACCCTGTGCTCCGTCCTGGTGAGGAAGCTGAGGCAGGGGCCAGCCCCAGGGGCTTGGGGCTTCATCCTGTGATCCTGCTAGACATGAGGTGTTGAGACCAGCTCTGTCCGACAGAAAGCGAATGCAAACCAAACACCCATCTTTAAGATTTATGTTGAAAAACGTGAGAAGAGGTGAAACCACATTTAATAATAGATTTTATTTAACCGAGTAGTTCCAAATCATTGCCATTTCAACAGGCAATCAACAGACAATTATTAATGTAATAGTTTAGCTGTTTGGGATAACGTCTTCAGTATCCAGGAGGCACTTTACACTTAATTCAGACTAGCCTTGTTGGTTGGATGGCATCATCAAATCCATGGACATGAGTTTGAGCAAACTCTGGGAGATAGTGAAGGACAGGGAAGCCTGGCGTGCTGCAGTCCATGGGGTCACAGAGAGTCAGACACAACTGAGCGACTGAACAACAGCAAGCCACACTTCAGGTGCTCAAGACCCATGTGTGGCCAATGGCTACCCTATCGGACAGTGCAGGCTGTGGGCGAGTGTGATCTCTCTGGGCCAGAGAAGAGTAACAGAAACCTGAAGGTCCTTAAGTTGCCCATCTGCTACTCTGCTGGGTGACTTTGAGATGAGCACTTGCCCTCTCTGGTCAGACCCTCTAGCATCAGATGGATGGGCATCTGTGGGCAGCCAGTCTGCAGGACCTCCTCTTCCATGGCACTGGGTGTCACTTGTTTTTTGCAGACTCAGAAAAAGCCTGCCGTTCTCTACAATTTCTTGCTAGAAACAATGACCTATGTTAAAAGCAACTTGTCACGGATAAGAATTGCTGCATGTAACTTGGCAGGTGAGCAGGCAGGTCTCCTGATGCAGGAGGGACCTTGAAGACCATCTGGTCAGACCCAGATCTGGAGTGGGGACAGGTGTTGGGAGTCATGCTTGGGCAGAAGTCCCCCGTGTGTGTCCCATGGTGCTTCATACCTGCCCAAAGCTGAACTTGACGTCCTGAACTAAACCCTTAACAGAAACTCTCATCAGGCAAAACCAAATCTCTCGCTGACCTAATATTCATGTGATGGACATTTCTGACTGTCATTTTAGGAATCATTATGAAGCAGATGTCTGCGCATTACTTGAAAAAGCTGGATTTTCCAGCATTACGGAATTGTAAGTAGTGGAGATTCAAGTGTGAGTCAAAATGAGTCCACTCTGCTCATTTGGGAGCCTAGTGAAACTGCCTGAGGGGAGAGTCAGCTGACCCTGGTTGTATTTGGGATGGGAGGTAGGGGTGGCCAGGGCACAGAGAGGTGGATGAACCTGCGGGGGGCTTTCTAGGAAGACAGCTCTGATGGTTCCTTGTGCTTTCTGCCTGCTCTCCGTAGCAGCTGGGGCCTGGGGGTCATCTTCCTGTCCTTGTTGACGTGATGGAAGACCCCAGGGATGGGAGATGCATGTGGAGACACGACTGCACCTGCCATCTTCTGAATTCACGCTCGGGGCAGGGATGAAGTTCAAACCCCCGTGAGCCCCTCGCCCCACAGTCAGCTCTCATCAGCACGCACCAGCCAGGGCGGGCAGAGGACGAGGGCCTGGATGCAGGGTCCCCACCCTCCTTGTACACTCACTCTCAGCTCTCCAGGAGCTACAGCTGGACTCAGATCCTGGGGTTTGGAGGGCAGCTCTGGAGACGCTCAACATCTTGGATACCTGCAGTCAGCAGCAGCTTTTGGCTTCACCTGAAGGAATCTCCTAAATGGTTGGTCTAAGTGCAAAACGTACCTGCCTTTCTCCTGGGGGCCAAACCCGACCGTACCACCACGAACCCCTTTTAATTCCATTTGTAAGAAAAAGTATTTTACTTAAATAAATAATCAGTGCCCCTTTCTTTCCTCCCTTTGAAATAAACCTTCCTTGCTATTTGGAGAGCAGATTCCTGACTGCAAGGAGATGACACCCCAGAGCTGAGACAGTGGGGTGAAGGGAAATTCCAGTCCTAGCGGGGATTTCATTCCTGTGTCCCCTGAGTGTGTGTGTGTGTGTGTGTGTGTGTGTGAGGCCAGAGGATCTGGGTCCCCTTTGTGTCTTCACTGCATTTCAGTTCCTCCCACATGGATGGTGTGTCCACTGCCAGGCTCTGTGCTGGGGTGGCCAGGGGAGCCCTGCTGCTGTCCAGCCCTGCTTCCAGGAGCCCCGCTCTTAAAGGGAAAGGAGACGTCTCCAGCGACCATGATGCACCCAGGGTGAGGGAGGGCGGCCTCCACTGGGGGCAGTGCCGGTGCCCGTCCACAGGGTGTCACTCGGGGGGGCCTCAGGGAGGAAGTGACACCACACCGTCCACCCTCGTCTCTTTCATATCAGGGTCCACTGGGCCAGAATGGGAAGGGACACAGCGAGGCCTGGAGCAGAACCCACGAAGGGCCAAAGGGAGGAATTACCTTCAAGTCCAAGAAACAGGCAGGGGGAGAAGGGCAGGGAAACTCTTCCTATACTCATGCTGCCAGCAGGACAGTCTCGGGTTGTCCCCAGAGCAGATGAAGGTGGGATTTCCAAACCAGTCCCCCTGTAACAGCCCAAGGCGGTCACCACCCTGGGCCCATGGGTGGGAGGATTGCAAAGCAGTCCAGAAAACCAACGTGCACCAGAGGCTTCCCGGCAGACTGGTCTCACACTCTTGGTGATGCCCATGGAATAGACAGTGAAGTTACTTCCTGCCAAGTGATGAAGATGGTGGCTGCTGAAAGACTCAAGTCCCAGTGACACAGCCAGAAAGGAATGTGCCCTTCACTATAGGTCCTGGGGGAAGCCGTACGATTGCACAGTCAGGTCTCTGATCAATTCCATTCATGCCTGTGCAAAACATTTCTAGATGGTTTATAGACCTAAATTCAGAAAGCAAAAATTTAAGACAATATACTCATTTTGATCCTGAGGGTAGGGTAGGATAGCCTTTAAAAGTAATAAGAAAAACCAGTTAAAAATAAAGGATTAACTTTTCTAAGTTAAAATATATCTTCTGGGACTTCCCTGGTGGTCCAGTGATTAAAATTCCATGCTTCCACTGCAGGGAGCTTAGGTTCTGTCCCTGGTTGGGGAACTAAGAGCCTCATGGCATGCAATGCAATGAAAAAAAAAAAAAAGAAAGAAAATTTCTTGAATAAAAATGAAAGTACAACATATAAACATAAAAATTCAAAATAAATTTATCTTCTGTACAATAAAATATTGTAAAGTTAAGTCACAGATGAAAGAAGTTACTTGCAATTGATATAAAACGAGGTTGGTTCATATAAGCAGATTGGCAAACAGAATATGCCCAAATCAGTAATACAGCAAATTAAAAAATCAGTGTCACAAGAGGATGCTTGAAAAGCCAGTAGGAGGCTGGTTTGGGAGGTGACTGGGCTTGAATGAGGTCCTGAGGGTGGGGCCCCCATGACAAGATTGGTGCCCTTTATAAAAGACACTAGGTAGCTCCTTCTCTCTCCACGTGACATGAGAAGGAAGCTGTCTGCAGGCCAGGAAGTGGGTCCTCCCAGAGCCCAACTGTGCTGGCTCCTGGATCTCAGCCTTCATCTCCAGAAGCAAAGTTCTGTTGTTTAAGTACCCAGTCTCTGGTGTTTTGTTATGGCAGCAGAACTGGCTAAAACACTCAGGTGACGTTGCAGTGTAAAGCTGTGGGTGGAAAGGGTACATCCATACAGGGAGAGCGTCACCTTGGGTAGGGAGATGGGAAGGAAAAGTGTGCAACTTAATCTTTAATCAACTTAAAACACCATTACACACAGCAACGTGTTAACAACCATTTACTCAGGATGTTGGTACATGGGTTTTGTCACTGTATTGTGAACATTTGTAAGATTTTATTTAAAAGTTACTGTCCATTAAGTAAACTAAAAAGCTTTTGCACAATGAAGGAAACTATAAACAAGATGAAAAAACAACCTTCAGAATGGGAGAAAATATAGCAAACAAAACAACTGACGAAGGATTAATCTCCAGAATATACAAGCAGCTCCTTCAGCTCAATATCAGGAAAACAACTCAGTCAAAAAGTGGGCAGAGGACCTAAACAGACATTTCTCCAAAGAAGACCCATTGATGACTAATAAATACGTGAAAAGATGCTCAGCATCACTCATTAGTAGAGAAATGCAAATCAAAACTACAATGAGGTATCACCATACTCAGGTCAGAATGGACATCATCAGAAAAATCCACAAACAATAAATGCTGGAGAAGGTGTGGAAAAAAGGGAAACCTCCTGCACTGTTAGCAGAAATGCAACTTGATATAGCCTCTATGGAGAACAGTATGGAGACTGCTTAAAATACTAGGGATAAAACTACCATATGACACAACAATCCCACTACTGGGCATATACCCTGGGAAACCTCACCTGAAAAGGACACGTGTACCCCAGTGTTCACTGCAGCGCTATTTACAATAGCGAGGACACGGAAGCAATGTAGATGTCCACTGACAGATGAATGGATAAAGAAGCTGTGGTATATACACACAATGGAATATTACTCAACTATGAAAAGGAATGCATTTGAGTCCGTTCTAATGAGGTGGATGAACCGAGAGCCTGTTATACAGTGTGAAGTCGGTCAAAAAGAGAAAGACAAATACCACATATTAACACATATTTGGAAAACTCAGCAGTGGCCACAGGACTGGAAAAGGTCAGTTTTCATTCCAATCCCAAAGAAAGGCAATGCCAAAGAATGCTCAAACTACCGCACAATTGCACTCACACGCTAGTAAAGTAATGCTCAAAATTCTCCAAGCCAGGCTTCAGCAATATGTGAGCCGTGAACTTCCTGATGTTCAAGCTGGTTTTAGAAAAGGCAGAGGAACCAGAGATCAAATTGCCAACATCCGCTGGATCATGGAAAAAGCAAGAGAGTTCCAGAAAAACATGTATTTCTGCTTTATTGACTATGCCAAAGCCTTTGACTGTGTGGATCACAATAAACTGTGGAAAATTCTTCAAGAGATGGGAATACTAGACCACCTGATCTGCCTCTTGAGAAATCTGTATGCAGGTCAGGAAGCAACAGTTAGAACTGGACATGGAACAACAGACTGGTTCCAAATAGGAAAAGGAGTACGTCAAGGCTGTATATTGTCACCCTGTTTATTTAACTTATATGCAGAGTACATCATGAGAAACGCTGGACTGGAAGAAACACAAGCTGGAATCAAGATTGCCAGGAAAAATATCAATAACCTCAGATATGCAGATGATACCACCCTTATGGCAGAAAGTGAAGAGAAACTAAAAAGCCTCTTGATGAAAGTGAAAGTGGAGAATGAAAAAGTTGACTTAAAGCTCAACATTCAGAAAACGAAGATCATGGCATCTGGTCCCATCACTTCATGGGAAATAGATGGGGAAAGAGTGGAAACAGTGTCAGACTTTATTTTTTTGGGCTCCAAAATCACTGCAGATGGTGACTGCAGCCATGAAATTAAAAGACGCTTACTCCTTGGAAGGAAAGTTATGACCAACCTAGGTAGCATATTCAAAAGCAGAGACATTACTTTGTCAACAAAGGTCTGTCTAGTCAAGGCTATGGTTTTTTCTGTGGTCATGTATGGATGTGACAGTTGGACTGTGAAGAAGGCTGAGCACCAAAGAATTGATGCCTTTGAACTGTGGTGTTGGAGAAGACTCTTGAGAGTCCCTTGGACTGCAAGGAGATCCAACCGTCCATTCTGAAGGCGATCAGCCCTGGGATTTCTTTGGAAGGACTGATGCTAAAGCTGAAACTGCAGTACTTTGGCCAGCTCATGCGAAGAGTTGACTCATTGGAAAAGACTCTGATGCTGGGAGGGATTGGGGGCAGGAGGAGAAGGGGACAACAGAGGATGAGATGGCTGGATGGCATCACTGACTCAATGGGTGTGAGTCTGGGTGAACTCTGGGAGTTGGTGATGGACAGGGAGGCCTGGCGTGCTGCGATTCATGGGGTCGCAAAGAGTCAGACACGACTGAACAACTGAACTGAACTGAACTGATGGAACCTAGAAAGATGGTACTTGTGAACTTATCTGCAGGGCAGCAATGGAGATGCAAACATGTCCACAAGTTTGTCCATACAAACTTGTGGACACAGAGGGGAAGGAGTGGGCGGGATGGATTGAGAGAGTAGCATTGAAACACACACTTTACCATAGATGGCCAGTGAAAATGTGCTGTATGACATAGCTCAAATCCAGTGCTCTGTGACAACATAGAGGGGTAGGATGGGGTGGGAGGTGGAAGGGGGGTTCAAGAGGGAGGGGCATACATACACCTGTGGCTGATTT